>NC_139764.1:112291764-112685253 GCF_965231275.1 Zosterops lateralis | reverse complement strand
CAAAGTCCATCTTTCCCGAGTTTTTTTTTTTTTTTTTTTTTTTTTTTCGGGTTGAATTCCCATTTTTTATTTTTTATTTTTTTGGGAGTTGTTTTTCTCTCATTCCGTCAGCAGCTGCTGCAGGAGGCTCTTCCCTTGTTGTCCCGGCGCTGGCGGCGGCGGCGCCGGCGGATTTTTGGGATTTGCCATCGGAGCCGGCGGGTTGAGGTAGGGATCTCCCACCAAATTCACCGTGCACTGGACGTCGGCGAAAA
Source organism: Zosterops lateralis (assembly GCF_965231275.1). NCBI lineage: Eukaryota > Metazoa > Chordata > Aves > Passeriformes > Zosteropidae > Zosterops > Zosterops lateralis. Next base: position 112,684,999 of record NC_139764.1, on the reverse strand, counting down.
CCTGGACCTGCTGCACCTGAGGAATTGTGGATTTGCAAAAAAAAAAAACAAAAAAAAGACAAAAAAAAAAAACGGGATTTAGCGGATCCGGGGAAGGGGCAGGAGCTGGTTGGGAAACTACCAAGTCAAGCGGGAAAACTCACTAGAGAACTTCTCCTCTAGTCTGGAGCCAGCCCAGAGAAGAACTCTTCGGTCTTCGAGTCCTACGAAAAGAAAAGCGCTGCGGCTCAGTCGGCTCCGGGACAAAAAAAAAAGGAAAAAAAAAACAAAAAAAATTTACGGTCCCCCAAAAAAAAAAAAATATTGTTTTGGGGGTTTACGGTGGAAAAAAAAATGGTGTTGGAAAAGAGGTGAGGTGAGGTTTGGAGATATCTCAGAGGGGTTGTGGATGGAGGTGGAGCCAGACGGGATTTTGGTGGATTGGGAGATTCCTGGTGTTGATCCAAGAAAAAAAAAAATTGGGATTTTGGCAGAAAAATGGCTCCGGACAGAGGTAGGATGGGTTTGGAGACACCTCAGAGGGGTTGGAGACACCTCAGAGGGTTTGAGGAATGGGGATGGTCAAGGTGTGGATGGAGGTGGAGCCATCCTGGATTTTTGTGGATTGGGAGGTTCGTGGTGGCTCCAGGTGTTGATTGAGAATAAAAATTGGGATTGTGGGGGAAAAAATGGCCCTAAACGGAGCTGGGATTGGATTTGGAGACATCTCAGAGGGTTTGGAGACATCTCAGAGGGTTTGGAGACACCTCAGAGGGTTTGGAGACATCTCAGAGGGTTTGGAGACACCTCAGAGGGTTTGGAGACACCTCAGAGGGTTTGGAGACACCTCAGAGGGTTTGGAGACATCTCAGAGGGTTTGGAGACATCTCAGAGGGTTTGGAGACATCTCGGGGGGTTTGGAGACATCTCAGAGGGTTTGGAGACACCTCAGAGGGTTTGGAGACACCTCAGAGGGTTTGGAGACATCTCAGAGGGTTTGGAGACATCTCAGAGGGTTTGAGGAACGGGGTTGGTCATGGGGTGGATGGAGGTGGAGCCATCTTGGATTTTTGTGGATTGGGAGATTCCAGGTCTTGATCCCAGAAAAAAAAATTGGGATTACGGTGGAAAAACAGCTTCAAAAGGAGCTGGGGTGGGGTTTGGAGACATCTCAGAGGGGTTGGAGACATCTCAGAGGGGTTGAGGAACAGGGTGGATGGAGGTGGAGCCATCCTGGATTTTTGTGGATTGGGAGGTTCCTGGTGGCTCCAGGTGTTGACTGAAGAAAAAAAATTGGGATTATGAGGAAAAAACGGCTCTAAAAGGAGCTGGAATGGGGTTTGGAGACACCTCAGAGGGTTTGAGGAATGGGGTGGAGCCATCCTGGATTTTGGTGGATTGGAGGTTCCCGATGGATTCCGGGCACTGATCCAGGAAAAAAAATTTGGATTACGGAGGAAAAAAGGCCCTAAAAGGAGCTGGGGTGGGGTTTGGAGACATCTCAGAGGGTTTGAGGAACAGGGTGGATGGAGGTGGAGCCATCCTGGATTTTTGTGGATTGGGAGGTTCCTGGTGGCTCCAGGTGTTGATTGAGGGAAAAAAAATTGGGATTGTGGGGAAAAAATGGCTCTAAAAGGAGCTGGAATGGGGTTTGGAGACATCTCAGAGGGTTTGAGGAATGGGGTGGAGCCATCCTGGATTTTGGTGGATTGGGAGGTTCCTGGTGGCTCCAGGTGTTGATCCAAGAAAAAAATTTGGGATTATGGGGGGAAATGGCTCCCGAAGGACCTGGGATGGAGTTTGGAGACATCTCGGGGGGTTTGGAGACATCTCAGAGGGTTTGGAGACACCTCAGAGGGTTTGGAGACACCTCAGAGGGTTTGGAGACATCTCAGAGGGTTTGGAGACATCTCAGAGGGTTTGAGGAACGGGGTTGGTCATGGGGTGGATGGAGGTGGAGCCGTCCTGGATTTTTGTGGCTTGGGAGATTCCAGGTCTTGATCCCAGAAAAAAAATTGGGATTACGGTGGAAAAACAGCTTCAAAAGGAGCTGGGGTGGGGTTTGGAGACATCTCAGAGGGGTTGGAGACATCTCAGAGGGGTTGAGGAACAGGGTGGATGGAGGTGGAGCCATCCTGGATTTTTGTGGATTGGGAGGTTCCTGGTGGCTCCAGGTGTTGATCCAAGAAAAAAAATTGGGATTATGAGGAAAAAACGGCTCTAAAAGGAGCTGGAATGGGGTTTGGAGACATCTCCGAGGGTTTGAGGAATGGGGTGGAGCCATCCTGGATTTTGGTGGATTGGGAGGTTCCCGATGGATTCCGGGCACTGATCCAGGAAAAAAAATTTGGATTACGGAGGAAAAAAGGCCCTAAAAGGAGCTGGGGTGGGGTTTGGAGACATCTCAGAGGGTTTCAGAAACGGGGTGGAAGTGGAACCTTCCTGGATTTTGGTGGATTGGGAGGTTCCTGATGGATTCCAGTGTTGATTCAGGAAAAAAATTCAGGATTCTGATGGAAAAATGGCTCCAGAACGGGGCTGGGATGGGGTTTGGAGACACCTCAGAGGGTTTGGAGACATCTCAGAGCGTTTCAGGAATGAGGTGGAGCCATCCTGGATTTTCATGGATTGGGAGGATCCTGGTGGCTCCAGGTGTTGATGCAAGAAAAAAAAAATTGGGATTTTGGTGAAAAAAATGGCTCAAGAATAGAGCTGGGATGGGGTTTGGAGACATCTCAGGGGGTTTGGAGACATCTCAGGGGTTTGGAGACACCTCAGGGGGTCTGGAGACATCTCAGGGGGTCTGGAGACACCTCAGGGGGTTTGAGGAACGGGGTTGGTCGGGGGCTGGTGGAGGTGGAGCCATCCTGGAGTTCCGGTTCCTGGAACGACGTTCCGGGGATTTGGGGTGTGGATTTAGTGTCACCCAACGGGTGTCACCCAACACCGGTGGGACCTTGGGGGACTCCAACCCTGATGGGTGTCACCCAACACCGGCGGGACCTTGGGGGACTCCAACCCTGATGGGTGTCACCCAACACCGGTGGGACCGTGGTGGCTCCAAACCCAAGATGTGTCACCCAATGGGTGTCATCCAACGCAAGTGTGACCCTGGTGACTTCAAGTCCAATGGGTGTCACCCAACTCTGGTGGCACCGTGGTGGCTTCAACCCCAGAGGTGTCACCCAATGGGTGTCCTCACCACCAGTGTGACCTTGGTGACTTCAACTCCAAGAGGTGTCACCCAGTGGGTGTCACTCAACACCAGTGTGACCCTGGTGACATCAAACCCCAAGGGTGTCACCCAACTCCCATGGGACCGTGGTGGCTCCAACCCAACAGGTGTCACCCAGTGGGTGTCATCCAACTCCTGTGGCACCGTCGGTGGCTTCAATCCAAACAGGACTTTGGTGACATCAACCCCAGGTGTGTCACCCAATGGAAGTCACCCAATGGCAGTTGGACCCCCGTGACTTTGACCCCAAGAGGTGTCACCCAATGGGTGTCACCCAACACTAGTGGGACCTTGATGACCTCAACCTCAGTGGGTGTCACCCAACACCAGTGGCACCATGATGGGTGTCACCCAAGGGTGTCCCCTGACACTGCTGTGACCTTGGTGACATCAACCCCAGAGGTGTCACCCAATGGGTGTCACCCAACTCCAGTGGCACCGTGGTGGCTCCAACTCCAAGAGATGTCACCCAATGGGTGTCACCTAACACTGGTCGCACCCTGCTGGCTCTAACCCTAATGGGTGTCACTGGTGTGACCTTGGTGACCTCAACAGGTGTCACCCAATGGGTGTCATCCAACACAAGTGTGACCCTGGTGACTTCAACCTCATTGGTGTCACCCAATGCCAGTGGGACCATGATGGCTCCAGTCCTAATGGGTGTCACCCAACTCCTGTGGGACCATGGTGGCTTCAACCCAATGGGTGTCACCCAACTTGCCAAATGGGACCTTGGTGACATCAAGCCCAGATGCGTCATTCAATCGGTGTCACCCAACATCAGTTGGACTCCAGTGACTTTGACCCCAAGAGGTGTCACCCAATGGGTGACATCCAACGGTGGTGGGACCTTGGTGGCTCCAAACCCAATGTGTGTCACCCAACACTGGTGGGATCCCAGTGGCTTCAACTGAAGGGATGTCACCCAGTGGGTGTCCTCAACACCAATGGGACCTTGGTGACCTCAAGCCCAGAGGTGTCACCCAACGGGTGTGACCCAACAGTGCTGGCACCATGGTGGCTCCAACCTCAACGGGTGTCACCCTCCTGCATTCAACCCCAACAGGTGTCACCCAGTGGGTGTCACCTAACGCTGGTGTGACCTTGGTGACTTCACCCCCAGAAGTGTCACCCATCACTGGTGGCTTTAAGCCCAACAGGTGTCACCCAATGGGTGTCCTCAATGCTGGTGTTGACCTAGGTGACCTCAACCCCAGAGGTGTCACCCAACAGGTGTCACCCAATGGTGGCAGCACCATGGTGGCTTCAAGCCCAACAGGTGTCACCCAATGGGTGTCGCTCAACACTGGTGTGACCCTCGTGACATCAACCCCAAGGGTGTCACTCAACTCCAGTGGGACTGTGGTGACTCCAACCCAAAAGGTGTCACCCAATGGGTGTCATTCAACACTGGTGTGACCTTGGTGACCTCAAGCCTCAAGAGGTGTCACCCAATGGGCGTCACCCATCACTGGTGGCACCATGGTGACCATCATCCAATGGGTGTCACCCAATGCTGGTGTCACCTCGCTGACCTCAAGCCCCAGGAGGTGTCACCCAATGGGTGTCACCCAACACTGGTGTGACCTTGGTGGCTCCAACCCTAATGGGTGTCACCCGTCACTGGTGTGAACTTGGTGACCTCAAGCCCCAGGAGGTGTCACCCAATGGGTGTCCCCACCACCTGCACTTCCTTCACCTCAACTGTGGATGAACCTTCCAACCCAACCCAACCCAACCCATCATTCCATGAGCACCGAACCGGGAACCTCCCGGATTTTTGGGAGTTTTTTTGGGAACGTTCCGGAGCTCTGGAGCTGCCGGGAGGTTTGAGGAGCATCAACTGACCTGGGCCCCGTCGGGCTCGGCCTTGAGCAGCTCCCCCGAGCCCAGCTGGTTGCAGTAGAGCCCTGGAGGTCTCAGCGCCGCCTCCGGGACCTGCCGGGGACAACGGCCGCGCTCAGCCCCGAGCCGGGTCTGCCCCGGGTTCCTGAGCCCGTTCCTGAGCCCGTTCCTGAGCCCGTTCCTGATCCTGATCCCGTTCCTGAGCCCATTCCTGATCCTACTCCTGATCCCATTCCTGATCCTGATCCCATTCCTGAGCCCATTCTGGTCCCATTCCTGATCCTGATCCCGTTCCTGAGCCCATTCCTGATCCTATTCCTGATCCCATTCCTGATCCTGATCCCATTCCTGAGCCCATTCTTGATCCCATTCCTGATCCTACTCCTGATCCCATTCCTGATCCCGATCCCGTTCCTTATCCCATTCTGGGCCCATTCCTGATCCTGATCCCATTCCTGATCCTATTCCCGATCCCATTCCCAATCCTATTCCAGATCCCATTCTGATCCCCTTCCTGACCCCGTTCCTGATCCCACTCCTGAGCCCATTCCTGATTCCATTGCTGATCTCATTCTGATCCCATTCCTGATCCCGTTCCCGATCCCATTCCTGATCCCGTTCCTGATCCTGATCCCATTCTGATCCCATTGCTCATCCTGTTCCTGATCCCGTTCCTGATCCCGTTCCTGATCCTGTTCCTGATCCCATTCCTGATCCCATTCCTGATCCCATTCCTGATCCTATTCCTGATCCTGTTCCTGATCCCCTTCCTGATCCTGTTCCTGATCCTATTCCTGATCCTATTCCTGAGCCCATTCTTGATCCCATTGCTGAGCCCATTCCTGATCTCGTTCCCAATCCCGTTCCAGATACTGTTCCCGATCCCGTTCCCGATCCTGTTTGTGAGCCTGTTCCTGATCCCATTCCTGAGCCTGTTCCTGATCCCATTGCTGATCCCATTCCTGATCCTGATCCCATTCCTGATCCTGATCCCATTCCTGAGCCCATTCCTGATATATTCCGGATCCTATTCCTGATTCCATTGCTGATCCCGTTCCTGATCCCATTCCTGATCCTACTCCTGATCCTATTCCTGATCCTACTCCTGATCCTATTCCTGATCCTATTCCTGATCCTATTCCTGATCCTATTCCTGATCCCATTGCTGAGCCCATTCCTGATCCCGTTCCCAATCCCGTTCCTGATACTGTTCCCGATCCCATTCCTGATCCCATTCCTGAGCCTGTTCCTGATCCCATTGCTGATCCCATTCCTGATCCCATTCCTGATCCTGATCCCATTCCTGATCCCATTCCTGATATATTCCGGATCCCATTCCTGATTCCATTGCTGATCCCGTTCTCAATCCCGTTCCTGATCCTGTTCCTGATCCCATTCTGATCCTACTCCCCATTCCCAGCCCAACACTTCCAACTTCCAAAACCGCCTCGAACTCCATCCCATCCCATCCCATCCCATCCCATCCCATCCCATCCCATCCCATCCCATCCCATCCCATTAGCAGGAATGGGATCAGGAATGGATGGATATAGGATGGGAATGGAGGGAAATTCCCTCAGAAACGGAAGCTCCGGGTGGGATTTTGGGAAGGAATTCCCAGCTGGGTTCCCATCCCATTATCCCATTACCCCATTATCCTGTGGATCCCATTATCCCATTATTTCATTATCCCATTGTCCCATCCTATGCCATTATCCCATTATCCCGCTATCCCATTATCTCACTACCCCATTATCTCATTATTCCATTACCCCATTATCCCATTATCCCACTATCCCATTATCCCATTATCTCATTATTCCATTATCTTACTATCCCATTATCCCATTATCTCATTATCCCATTACCCCCTTATCCCATGGATCCCATTATCCCAATATCTCATTATCCCATTCCATCCCATTATCCCACTATCCTGCTATCCCATTATCTCATTATTCCATTATCCCATTCCATCTCATTACCCCATTATCCCATGGATCCCATTATCCTGTTGTTCCATCCCGTTATCCCATGGAACCCATTATCCAATTACCCCACTATCTCATTATCCCATTACCCCACTACCCCATTATCCCGTTATCCCACTACCCCATTATCCCATGAATCCCATTATCACATCCCATCATCCCATTACCTCATTATCCCATGGATCCCATTATTTCATTATCCCATTGTCCCATCTTACGCCATTATTCCATTATCTCATGATCCCATTATTCCTTTATCTCATTATCCCATCATCCCATTACCCTATTACCCCATGGATCCCATTATCCTGTTGTCCCATCCCATTATCCCATGGATCCCATTATCCCATTATTTCATTATCCCATTGTCCCATCCTATGCCATTATCCCATTATCTCACTACCTCATTATCTCACTATCCCATTATCAGGAATGGGATCAGGAATGGGTGGATATAGGATAGGAATGCAGGGAATTCCCTTGGAAAGGGGAACTTGGGGTGGGATTTTGGGAAGAAATTCCCAGCTGGGCTCCCATCCCATTATCCCATTACCCCATTATCCCGTGGATCTCATTATTCCATTATCCCATTGTCCCATCCTATGCCATTATCCCATTATCCCACTATCCCATTATCTCACTATCCCATTATCCCATTATCTCACTATTCCATTATCTCATGGATCCCATTATCCCAGGGATCCCATTTTTCCATTATTTCATTGTCCCACCCTATCCCATTATCCCACTATGCCTTTATCCCATTATCTCACTACCCCATTATCTCATCTCATTATCCCTTTCCATCCCACTGTCCCATTACCCCATCCCATTATCCCATTCCATCCCATTATTCCATGGATCCCATTATCTCATTATCCTGTTGTCCCATCCCATTGCCTCATTACTCCATTATCCCATTATATCTCATCCCATCCCATTATATCCCACTACCCCATTGATCCCATTATCCCGTTATATCCCATTATCCCACTATCCCATTACCCCATTACACCCCATTATCTCCCATTCTCCCGGACCTGCTCGGAGCACATGGTGTTGACGCCGGCGGCCATGACGGGGTTGATGGCGGCCATGTTGGGCGGGGCGATGCCGATGGCGGTGCCGGCGCTTCCGGCGCCGTTTCCGCTGCCGGGGCCGGCCATGGACACCGTGATGCTCATGTTGTTGTAGAGACCCTGCGGGGCCGCCCCCGCCGGCCCGAAAACACTGCGGACAACACCCGGAGAACCCTCAGGGAACGGCCCCAAATCCCAAAGAATTCCTGAAAACCCTCAGCGGGGTGAGGGGAACGGCCCCAAATCCCAAAAATGGCCCCAAATCCCAAAAACATCTGGGAAAACCCTCAGGGGGCTGATGGGAATGGCCCCAAATCCCAAAAAACATTCCACTAAATAATTCCAGTGAATAATTCCAATGGATAATTCTCCAATGGATAATTCTCCAATGGACAATTCCAATGGGTGACGCCAATGGATAATTCCAAGGAATAATTCCAATGGATAATTGCAATGGACAATTCCAATGGATAATTCTCCAATGGACAATTCCAATGGATAATTCTCCAATGGACAATTCCAATGGGTGACTCCAGGGGATAATTTTCCAATGGATAATTCCACTGAATAATTCCAAAGGAGAATTCCAATGGATAATTCCACTGACTAATTCCAATAGATAATTCCACTAAATAATTCCAATGGATAATACTCCACTGCATAATTCCAATGGAAAATTCCAGTGGTTAATTGCAATGGATCATTCCAATGGGTGACTCCACTGAATAATTCCAAAGGAAAATTCCATTGCATTACTCCAATAGATAATTCCAATGGATTATTCCAATGGATAATTCTCCAATGGATTATTCCAAAGGATGACTCCAATGGATCATTCCAATGGACAATTCCAATGGAAAACTGCAATGGATCGTTCCAATGGGAGATTCCAGTGGATAATTTTCCAATGGATAATTCCACTGGATAATTCCAAAGGATAATTCCACTAACTAATTCCAATGGATAATTTCAATGGATAATCCCAGTGGATAATTCCAAAGGCTGATTCCAGTGGGTGACTCCAATGGATAATTCCAATGGAAAAATCCAATGGGTGTCTCCAATAAATAATTCCAACGGACAATTCTACAATGGATAATTGAAATGGAAAATTCCAATGGATAATTGTCACGGGTGACTCCAATGGATTATTCCAATGGCTGATTCCAATGGGTAATTCCAAAGGAAAAGTCCAATGGGTGACTCCAGTAGATAATTCCAATGGATGATTCCCCAATGGAAAATTCTAATGGGTTATTCCAATGGATGTAGGTGATCCCAATGGATCGTTCCATTGGATAATTCCACTGGATAACTCCAATGACTGTGGGTGATCCCAATGGATCATTCCCATGGATAATTCCCATTGGATAACTCCCATGGATAACTCCAATGGCTGTGGGTGATCCTGATGGATAATTCCCATGGATAATTCCATTGGATAACTCCACTGGATAATTAAACTGGATAACTCCAACAGCTGTGGGTGATCCCAATGGATCATTCCCATGGATAACTCCATTGGATAGTTCCCATGGATAACTCCAATGGCTATGGTTGATCCCAATGGATCATTCCCAAGGATAACTCCATTGGATCATTCCCATGGATAACCCCAACGCCTGTGGGCCCTCCCAGTGGGGATCCCTTCCAAAGGATCATTCCCATGGATCATTCCCATGGATAATTCCATTGGATAATTCCCATGGATATCATTCCCAAGGACCATTCCCACCAACAACCCCCCCTGCCTTTGGGCTCTCCTGGCGCCGGTCCCGCCGTCTCCTCACCCGTTATTGCCGATGGCTCCGGCCTGCCAGGATTTCAGCTCCGGGGACTGGTACCCGGGCCCGGGCGGCGCCGGTGGCAGCTGCGGCGACATCAGGGGGCTGCCGGGGCTGAGGGCGGGCGCGAACCCCGCGCCAGGGTCGCTCTGCGGGGCCATCCCTGGGAACGGGGCACCCGGTTACCAGCACAATTCCAGGGGTCTTCCCCAATTCCCAAATAATCCCCAAAGTCCCCCGCCGGCATTCCCGGGTTCTCACGAATCTTCCCAAATAATTCCCACCCCGTTTCTGCTCTTGGGTTGGGTTGGAGGATGGTGGAATCTCATCCCAATCCAACCTCCCAGGATTTCCGTCATCCTGTGTTGTTCCTTGGATTCTCTAGGAATTCCTTCCCAAATCCCATTTTTCCCAGGGAATTTCCTCCATTCTCAGCCTGGGATTCAATCCAGCCCCATCCCAGCTCCTCTCTGGGAAGGAATTTTGGGAATTCAGGGCTCCAGGAAGGGTCTCCCTTCCCTTTTCCATCCCCAAATTCCATAAAAATCCCTCGGGATGGATCCTGAGTGTCCTCGATCCCAAAATCCCGGAATGGTTTGGGATGGGATCCATGGACCTTCAATCTCATCCCATTCCAACCCCAAAATCCTGGAATTTCCCGACTTTTCCTTGGCCGCCCCCAGGGAATTCTCTGGGAATTCTTTTCTGACTCTTCCTCGAATCCCACCCCAATCCTCTCCTCCACTCCACTCCCACCATTCCCATCCTCAGGAATCTCCATCCCAAACACCCCAAACATCCCAAACACCCCAAACACCCCAAACACCCCAAACACTCCAAACAACCTGAACATCCCAAACAATCTCAAACACACCAAACACCCCAAATGCTCCAAACATCCAAAAACATCCCAAACGTCCCAAACATCCCAAAAACCTCAAACACCCCAAACACTCCAAACATCCCAAACACTCCAAACACCCAAAACACCCCAAATACTTGAAACACCCCAAACACCTCAAATGCCCCAAAACACCACAAACACCCCAAACACTCCAAACAAACTGAACATCCCAAACAATCTCAAACACACCAAACACCCCAAACACCCCAAACATCCCAAACATCCCAAACACACCGAACATCCCAAACATCCCAAACACCGCAAACAACCCCAAACACCCCAAACACCACAAACACCCTGAACACCCCAAACACATCAAACACCCCAAATATCCCAAACACCTCAAACACCCCAAATGTCCTGAACATCCTGAACAACCCAAACACCTCAAACACCCCCAAACATCTCAAAACACACCAAACACTCCAAACATCTCAAATGTCCTGAACACGCCAAACATCCCAAACATCCCCAAACCTCCCAAACACCCCAAACACCCCAAACATCCGAAACATCCGAAACATCCCAAACACCCCAAACATCCCAAACATCCCAAACACCCCAAACACCTCCAAACACCCCAAACATCCCAAACATCCCAAACATCCAAAACACCCCAAATGCCCCAAACATCCCAAACACCACAAAACACCCCAAACAACCTGAAAACACCAAACACCCCAAACATCCTAAAACACCTCAAACACTCCAAACACCCCAACCACTCCAAACACCTCAAACACCCCAAACACCCCCAAATATCCAAAACACCTCAAACACCTCAAATGCCTCAAATACTCCAAACACCTCAAACATCCCAAACACCCCAAACATCCCAAACACCCCAAAACACCCCAAACACATCAAACACCCCGAACATCCCAAACACTCCAAACACCCCAAACAACCTGAACATCCCAAACATCCCAAACATCCCAAACACCTCAAACATCCCAAACACCCCAAACACCTCAAACACCCCAAACATCCGAAACATCCCAAACACCTCAAACACCTCAAACATCCCAAACACCCCAAACATCCCAAACACCCCAAAACACCCCAAACACATCAAACACCCCGAACATCCCAAACACTCCAAACACCCCAAACAACCTGAACATCCCAAACATCCCAAACATCCCAAACACCTCAAACATCCCAAACACCCCAAACACCTCAAACACCCCAAACATCCGAAACATCCCAAACACCTCAAACACCTCAAACATCCCAAACACCCCAAACATCCCCAAACACCCCAAACACCCCAAACATCTCAAATGTCCTGAACACGCCAAACATCCCAAACATCCCCAAACCTCCCAAACACCCTAAACACCCCAAACATCCGAAACATCCGAAACATCCCAAACACCCCAAACACCCCAAACATCCCAAACATCCAAAACACCCCAAATGCCCCAAACATCCCAAACACCACAAAACACCCCAAACACCCCAAACATCCCAAACATCCCCAAACATCTCAAAACACACCAGACTCCAAACACCCCAAACACTCCAAACACCTTCAAACATCCCAAACACCCCACACTCCAAATATCTGAAACACTCCAAACGCTCCAATCATCTCAAACACCTCAAACACCCCAAAACATCCCAAACACTCCAAACACCTCAAATGCCCCGAACACCCCAAACATTCCAAACAACCTGAACATCCCAAACAATCTCAAACACCCCAAACACCTCAAACATCCCAAACATCCTGAAAACCCCAAACACCCCAAACATCCTCAAACATCTCCAAGACCCCAAACACCTCAAACATCCCAAACACCCCAAACACCCCAAAGAGCCCAAACACCCCAAACACTTCAAACACCCCAAACATCCCAAACACCTCAAATACCTGAAACAACCCCAAACATCCCCAAACACCCTGAACACACCAAACACACCAAACACCCCAAACATCCCAAACACCCTGAACATCCCAAACACCCCAAACACACCAAACATCCCAAACATCCCAAACACTCCAAACAACCTGAACATCCCAAACAATTTAAAACACACCAAACACCCCAAACACCTCAAACATCCCAAACACTCCAAACATCCCCAAAAACATCCCAAACACCCCAAACACCTCAAACATCCCAAACACCCCAAACATCCCCAAACACTCCAAACATCCCAAATGTCCTGAACACGCCAAACATCCCAAACATCCCCAAACCTCCCAAACACCCCAAACACCCCAAACACCCCAACCACTCCAAACACCTCAAACACCCCAAACACCCCAAACACCCCAAACACCCCAAACATCCAAAACACCCCAAATGCCCCAAACATCCCAAACACCACAAAACACCCCAAACAACCTGAAAACACCAAACACCCCAAACATCCTAAAACACCTCAAACACTCCAAACACCCCAACCACTCCAAACACCTCAAACACCCCAAACAACCCCAAATATCCAAAACACCTCAAACACCTCAAATGCCTCAAATACTCCAAACACCTCAAACATTCCGAACACCCCAAAACACCCCAAACAACCTGAAAACACCGAACATCCCAGAACACCCCAAACACCCCAAACACCCCAAACACCTCAAACACCTCAAATGCCTCAAATACTCCAAACACCTCAAACATTCCGAACACCCCAAACATCCCAAACACCCTGAACACCCCAAACACATCAAACACCCCGAACATCCCAAACACTCCAAACACCCCAAACAACCTGAACATCCCAAACAATCTCAAACACCCCAAACACCTCAAACACCCCAAACATCCGAAACATCCCAAACACCTCAAACACCTCAAACATCCCAAACACCCCAAACATCCCCAAACATCCCAAACATCCAAAACACCCCAAATGCCCCAAACATCCCAAACACCACAAAACACCCCAAACACCCCAAACATCCGAAACATCCCAAACATCCCAAACACCCCAAACACCCCAAATACCCCAAACATCCCAAACACCACAAAACACCCCAAACAACCTGAAAACACCAAACACCCCAAACATCCTAAAACACCTCAAACACTCCAAACACCTCAAACACCCCAAACATCCCCAAATATCCAAAACACCTCAAACACCTCAAATGCCTCAAATACTCCAAACACCTCAAACATTCCGAACACCCCAAACATCCCAAACACCCCAAAGAGCCCAAACACCCCAAACACCTCAAACACCTCAAATGCCTCAAACCCCCCAAACACTCCAAACATCACAAATATTCCAAACACCCCAAACATCCTGAAACACCCCAAACACCTCAAACAACCTCAAACAACCTCAAACAATCCAAATACCCCAAAACACCCCAAACACCCCAAACACCCCAAACATCCCAAACATCCCAAACACCCCAAACAACCTGAACATCCCAATCATCCCAAACACCCCAAATGCCCCAACCCCCCCAAATACTCCAAACATCCCAAAACGTCCACAAACATGTGAAACAGCTCGAACACCCCAAACACCTCAAACATCCCCAAACACCCCAAACACCCTGAACACCCCAAACACTCCAAACACCCCAAACAACCTGAACATCCCAAACCATCCCAAACACTCCACACTCCAAACATCCCAAACACCTCCAAACACCTCAAACACCCCAAACACCCCAAACATCCCAAACACCCCAAACACCCCAAACATCCCAAACACCACAAACATCCCAAACACCCCAAACACCCCAAACATCCCAAACACCCCAAACATCCCAAACACCCCAAACACCCCAAACATCCCAAACACCCCAAACATCCCAAACACCCCAAACATCCGAAACATCCCAAACACCTCAAACACCTCAAACATCCCAAACGTCCCAAACAACCTGAACATCCCAATCATCCCAAACACCCCAAATGCCCCAACCCCCCCAAATACTCCAAACATCCCAAAACGTCCACAAACATGTGAAACAGCTCGAACACCCCAAACACCTCAAACATCCCCAAACACCTCAAACATCCCAAACACTCCGAAACACCCCAAACACCTCAAACATCCCAAACACCACAAACACCCTGAACACCCCAAACACCCCAAACCACCTCAAACATCCCAAACATCCCAAACACTCCAAACAACCTGAACATCCCAAACACCCCAAACACACCAAACATCCCAAACACCCCAAACACCTCAAACACCCCAAACATCCCCAAATATCCAAAACACCCCAAACACCCCAAACATCCCAAACATCCAAAACACCCCAAATGCCCCAAACATCCCAAACACCACAAAACACCCCAAACAACCTGAAAACACCAAACACCCCAAACATCCTAAAACACCTCAAACACTCCAAACACCCCAACCACTCCAAACACCTCAAACACCCCAAACATCCCCAAATATCCAAAACACCTCAAACACCTCAAATGCCTCAAATACTCCAAACACCTCAAACATTCCGAACACCCCAAACATCCCAAACACCCTGAACACCCCAAACACATCAAACACCCCGAACATCCCAAACACTCCAAACACCCCAAAACACCCCAAACAACCTGAAAACACCAAACACCACAAACATCCCAAACACCTCAAACACCCCAAACATCCCAAAACACCCCAAACACCCCAAAACACCCCAAACACCCCAAAAAACCCCAAACCACCCCCCAAAACCCCTTTACCTGATCCCGAATACTGGAACAGGTTCTGCTGCATCCCCGGCCCCATCCCGGGCCCGAATTGTGCTCCCATCATGCCCCGGCTCCCGAGGGCCCCGCGGTTGTCGGCGCCGAAGCCGGAGCCGTTCCCGGCGTTCCCGCCGTAGCCGGGGGGATACGGGAACTGCTGGGGAGGGGCCTGGGCCATCCGAGGGGATCCCATGGGAATCCCAGAATTCCCAAAATTCTGCTGCTGCTGCTGCTGTTGGCGCATCAGGAGGGCCCGTTGCTGCATCAGCTGCCGCTGCCGGTGCTGTTGGCTGTAGAGTTCGCGTTGTCGCTGCGCCAACATTTGGGCGTTTAGGGGGGGCTGAAAGGGCAGGAAAGATCCAAATTAATCTAAATTTATCCCAAAAAAATTCCCAAAAATTTATCTTCTCCCTAAAAAAAATTATCCCAAATTTTATCTCAAATTTGTCCCCAAATTTATCCCAAATTTATCCTGAATTTTCCCCAAAATTATCCCAAAAAATGTATCTTCCCCCAAAAAATTATCCTCAGAAAATTTATTCCAAATTTATCCCTAAAATTTATCTCCTCCAAAAAAAAATTTATTCCAAAATTTATCCCAAAATTTATCCCCAAAACTATCCCCAAAATTTTATCTTCCCCCAAAAAATTATCCTCAAAAATTCATCCCAAAATTATCCCCAAAAAATTTATCTCCTCCAAAAAAATTATCCTCAAAAATTTATCCCAAATTATTCCCAAAATTATCCCCAAAAATTTATCTCTTCCCAAAAAAATTATCCTCAAAAATTTATCCCAAATTTATCCCCAAAATTATCCCCAAAAATTTATCTTCCCAAAGAAATTATTCTCAAAAATTTATCCCAAATTATTCCCAAAATTATCCCCAAAAATTTATCTCCTCCAAAAAAATTATCCTCAAAAATTTATCCCAAATTTATCCCAAATTATCCCCAAAATTTATCTCCTCCAAAAAAAAATTTATTCCAAAATTTATCCCAAAATTTATCCCCAAAATTATCCCCAAAAATTTATCTTCTCAAATAAATTATCCTCAAAAAATTATCCCAAATTTTATCCCAAATAATCCCCAAAATTATCCCCAAAAATTTATCTTCCCCATAAAAATTATCCTCAAAAATTTATCCCAAATTACCCCAAAATTATCCGCAAAATTTATCTCTCCCAAAAAAAAATTATTCCAAAATTTATCCCAAAATATTCCCAAAATTATCCCCAAAAATTTATCTCCTCCAAAAAAATTATCCTCAAAAATTTATCCCAAAATATTCCCAAAATTATCCGCAAAATTTATCTCTCCCAAAAAAAATTTATTCCAAAATTTATCCCAAAATATTCCCAAAATTATCCCAAAAAATTATCTTCTCCAAAAAAAATTTATTCCAAATTATTCCCAAAATTATCCCCAAAAAATTTATCCTCCAAAAAATTTATCCTCAAAAATTTATCCCAAATTTTATCCCAAATTTATCCCCAAAATTCATCCCCAAAAATTTATTCCCCCAAAAAATTTATCCCTCAAAAAAATTTATCCCCAAAAATTTATTCCCCGAAAAATTTATCCTTCAAAAAAATTTATCCCCAAAAATTTATTTCTCAAAAAATTTATCTCCCAAAAATTTATTCCTCAAAAAAAAATCCTCTCCCCAAAAATTTACACAAATTTATCCCAAAAATCTCATCCTGAATTTTTTTCCAGCCGGGAATTTTTTCCATCCTGGATTTTTCCATCTCAATTTTTTTCCAGTTGGGAATTTTTTCCATCCCAGATTATTTCTATCCCAGGAATTTTTTTCCCATCCTGAAATTTTTCCATCCAAGATTTTTTTCCAGCAGGGAAATTTTTCCATCTGGAATTTTTTCCATCCGGAATTTTTTCCACCCTGAATTTTCCCATCCTGGAATTTTTCCATCTCAATTTTTTCCAATCAAGAATTTTTTCCCATCCTGAATTTTTCCATCCCAGGAATTTTTCCCATCCAGATTTTTTTCTATCCCCAGTTTTTTCCATCCCCAATTTTTTTCCAGGTGGGAATTTTTTCCCATCCTGAATTTTTCCATCCTGAATTTCCCCATCCCAGATTTTTCCAGTTGGGAATTTTTTCCATCCCAGATTATTTTCTATCCCAGGAATTTTTTTCCCATCCTGAATTTTTTCCATCCCCATTTTTTCCAACTGGGAATTTTTTTTTTTCCATCTTGAATTATTCCAGCCAGGATTTTTTTTTTCTCTCCTGAATTTTTCCATCCTGAAATTTTTCCATCCCAATTTTTTTCCAGTTGGGAATTTTTTTTCTCATCCTGAATTTTCCCATCCTGAATTCTTCCAGTTGAGGTTTTTTTCCATCCCAGAATTTTTTCCCATCCTGGAATTTTTCTCATCCTGAATTTTTCCAGGTCAGGAATTTTTCCATCCCAATTTTTTCCATCCCAGAATTTTTTCCCATCCCTAATTTTTCCATCCCAGGAATTTTTCCATCCCGGATTTTTCCATCCTGGATTTTCCCATCCTGGATTTTCCCATCCTGGATTTTTTTTCTCATCCCAGATTTTTTCCAGCCAGGAATTTTTCCCATCCTGAATTTTTCCATCCACGAATTCTCTCCATCCCCAATTTTTTCCCATCCTGAATTTTTTCTATCCCCATTTTTTTCCAGTTGGGAATTTTCCCATCCTGAAATTTTCCATCCCAGGAATTTTTTCCATCCCAATTTTTTTCCAGCAGGGAAATTTTTCCATCTGGAATTTTTTCCATCCGGAATTTTTTCCACCCTGAATTTTCCCATCCTGGAATTTTTCCATCTCAATTTTTTCCAATCAAGAATTTTTTTCCCATCCTGAAATTTTTCCATCCCAGGAATTTTTCCCATCCAGATTTTTTTCTATCCCCAGTTTTTTCCATCCCCAATTTTTTCCAGGTGGGAATTTTTTCCCATCCTGAATTTTTCCATCCTGAATTTCCCCATCCCAGATTTTTTCCAGTTGGGAATTTTTTCCATCCCAGATTATTTCTATCCCAGGAATTTTTTTCCCATCCTGAATTTTTTCCATCCCAATTTTTTTTCCAGCAGGGAAATTTTTCCATCCGGAATTTTTTCCATCCGGAATTTTTTCCACCCTGGATTTTTTCCATCCGGAATTTTTCCAGCCAAGAATTTTTTTTCCATCCTGAATTTTTTCCTTCCTCAATTTTTCCCATCCTGGAATTTTTTCCATCCTGAATTTTCCCATCCTGATTTTTTTCCCATCCTGAATTTCCCCATCCCAGATTTTCTCCAGTTGGGAATTTTTTCCATCCTGGATTTTTTTCCAGCAGGGAATTTTTTCCTGAATTTTCCCATCAGGAATTTTTTCCCATCCTACAATATTTTCCCCATCCTGAATTTTTCCATCCCAGGTTTTTTTTCCATCCCGTTTTTTTTTCCATCCTGAATTTTTTTCCATCCTGAATTATTCCAGGCAGGATTTTTTTTTCTCTCCTGAATTTTTCTATCCTGAAATTTTTCCATCCCAATTTTTTCCAGTTGGGAATTTTTTTTCTCATCCTGAATTTTCCCATCCTGAATTCTTCCAGTTGAGGTTTTTTTCCATCCCAGAATTTTTTCCCATCCTGGAATTTTTCCATCCCAATTTTTTCCAGTCAAGAATTTTTTCCCATCCCTAATTTTTCCATCCCAGGAATTTTTCCATCCCGGAATTTTTCCATCCCAGGAATTTTTCCATCCCGGAATTTTTCCATCCCAGGAATTTTTCCATCCCGGAATTTTTCCATCCTGGATTTTCCCATCCTGGATTTTCCCATCCTGGATTTTTTTTCTCATCCCAGATTTTTTCCAGCCAGGAATTTTTCCCATCCTGAATTTTTCCATCCACGAATTCTCTCCATCCCCAATTTTTTCCCATCCTGAATTTTTTCTATCCCCATTTTTTTCCAGTTGGGAATTTTCCCATCCTGAAATTTTCCATCCCTGAAATTTTTTCCATCCCAATTTTTTTCCAGCAGGGAAATTTTTCCATCTGGAATTTTTTCCATCCGGAATTTTTTCCACCCTGAATTTTCCCATCCTGGAATTTTTCCATCTCAGTTTTTTCCACCCTGAATTTTTCTATCCTGAAATTTTTCCATCCCAATTTTTTCCAGTTGGGAATTTTTTTTCTCATCCTGAATTTTCCCATCCTGAATTCTTCCAGTTGAGGTTTTTTTTCCATCCCAGAATTTTTTCCCATCCTGGAATTTTTCTCATCCTGAATTTTTCCAGGTCAGGAATTTTTCCATCCCAATTTTTTCCAGTCAAGAATTTTTTCCCATCCCTAATTTTTCCATCCCAGGAATTTTTCCATCCCAGGAATTTTTCCATCCCGGAATTTTTCCATCCAGGAATTTTTCCATCCTGGATTTTCCCATCCTGGATTTTTCCATCCTGGATTTTTTTTCTCATCCCAGATTTTTTCCAGCCAGGAATTTTTCCCATCCTGAATTTTTCCATCCACGAATTCTCTCCATCCCCAATTTTTTCCCATCCTGAATTTTTTCTATCCCCATTTTTTTCCAGTTGGGAATTTTCCCATCCTGAAATTTTCCATCCCAGGAATTTTTTCCATCCCAATTTTTTCCAGCAGGGAAATTTTTCCA
Organism: Zosterops lateralis; assembly: GCF_965231275.1. Lineage (NCBI taxonomy): Eukaryota > Metazoa > Chordata > Aves > Passeriformes > Zosteropidae > Zosterops > Zosterops lateralis. Next base: position 112,664,852 of record NC_139764.1, on the reverse strand, counting down.
TCTGGAATTTTTTCCATCCGGAATTTTTTCCACCCTGAATTTTCCCATCCTGGAATTTTTCCATCTCAATTTTTTCCAATCAAGAATTTTTTTCCATCCTGAAATTTTCCATCCCAGGAATTTTTTTTCCATCCTGATTTTTTCCCATCCCGGATTTTTTTCCATCCCAGGAATTTTTTCCATCCCAATTTTTTCCAGCCGGGAATTTTTTTCTCTCCTGGAATTTTTCCATCCTGTTTTTTTTTTCCCATCATGAATTTTTCCAGGTCAGGAATTTTTCCATCCCAATTTTTTTCCAGTCAAGAATTTTTTCCCATCCCCAATTTTTCCATTCCAGATTTTTTCCATCCCAGGAATTCTTTTTCCATCCTGAAATTTCCCATCCCACATTTTTTCCCATCCCAGGAATTTTTTCCATCCTGAATTTTCCCACCAGGAATTTTTTCCCATCCTGAATTTTTTTCCATCCTGATTTTTTCCAGCCAGGATTTTTTTTCCCATCCCAATTTTCCCATCCTGAATTTTTCCAATCAAGATTTTTTTTCTATCCTGAATTTTTTTCATCCAGGAATTTTCCCCATCCTGAATTTTTTCCATCCCCATTTTTTCCAATTGAGAATTCTTTTCCCGCCTGAATTTTTCTATCCTGAAATTTTTCCATCCCAATTTTTTTGCAGTTGGGAATTTTTTCCAGATGGGAATTTTTTCCCATCCTGAATTTTTCCATCCAATAATTTTTCTCATCTTGAATTTTCCCATCCCAGATTTTTCCAGTTGGGATTTTTTCCCATCCTAAATTTTTCCATCCTGAAATTCTCTCCATCCTCAGTTCTTCCAGCTGGGAATTTTTTCCCATCCTGAAACTTTTCTATCCCAGATTTTTCCTGCTGGGAATTTTTTTCCTGTCCTGGAATTTTTACATCCTGGATTTTTTCCCATCCTGAAATTTTCCCATCCTGGAATTTTTTCCCATTCCAATTTTTTCCAGTCAAGAATTTTTTTCCATCCTGAATTTTTCCAGCCCAGGAATTTTTCCCATCCTGATTTTTTTCTATCCCCAGTTTTTTCCATCCCCAATTTTTTCCAGGTGGCAATTTTTTCCCATCCTGAATTTTTCCATCCCAGGAATATTTTCCCATCCAAAATTTTCCCATCCCCAATTTTCCCATCCCCAATTTTCCCATCCCCAATTTTTTCCAGTCAAGATTTTTTTCCGCATCCTGAATTTTCCCATCCTGAAATTTTTCGCATCCTGAATTATTCCATCCCCACCTTTTCCATCCCAGGAATTTTTCCATCCCGGATTTTTCAATTGTGAATTTTCCCATCCTGAATTTTTTTCCACTCTGGAATATTTTTCCCATCCTGGAATATTTTCCATTCTGAATTTTTCCACCCCGGATTTTTCCAGCTGGGAATTTTTCCATCCTGGAAATTTTCCCATCCTGGAATTTTTCCAGTCCAGATTTTTTCCATCCCAGGAATTTTTTCCCATCCTGAAATTTTTCCATCTCAGTTTTTTCCAGTCAAGAATATTTTCCCATCCTGAATTTTCCCATCCCAGATTTTTTCCAGGTGGGAATTTTTTCCCATCCGGAATTTTTCCCATCCCAAATTTTTTCCAGAAGGGATTTTTTTTTTTTTTCCCATCCTGAATTTTTCCCATCCTGAATTTCCCCAGCTGGGAATTTTTTCCCATCCTGAATTTTTCCATCCTGAAATTTTTCCATCTCAGTTTTTTCCAGTCAAGAATATTTTCCCATCCTGAATTTTCTCACCGGGAATTTTTTCCCATCCCCAATTTTTTTCCAGTTGGGAATTTTTCGCATCCTGAATTTTCCCATCCTGAAATTTTTCCCATCCCTATTTTTTCCATCCCCAATTTTTTCCAGTCAAGATTTTTTCGCATCCTGAATTTTTCCCATCCTGAAATTTTTTTCCATCCCCAATTTTTCCATCCCAGAATTTTCCCATCCTGGAATTTTTTCCATCCCCAATTTTTCCAGCCAAGAATTTTTTCCCATCCTGAAATTTTTCCATCCTGAATTTTTCCAGTTGGGAATTCTTTTCCATCCCAGGAATTTTTCCCATCCTGAATTTTTTCTATCCCCAGTTTTTTCCATCTCAAATTTTTTCCAGTCAAGATTTTTTTCCCATCCTGAATTTTCCCATCCCAACTTTTTCCAGTTGGGCATTTTTTCCCATCCTGAATTTTTTCCCATCCCTATTTTTTCCATCCCCAATTTTTTCCAGTCGGGAATTTTTCGCATCCTGAATTTTTCCCATCCTGAAATTTTTTTCCATCCCAAATTTTTCCATCCCAGGAATTTTTCCATCCTGAATTTTCCCATCCTGGAATTTTTTCCATCCCCCAATTTTTCCAGCCAAGAATTTTTTCCCATCCTGAAATTTTTCCATCCTGAATTTTTCCAGTTGGGAATTCTTTTCCATCCCAGGAATTTTTCCCATCCTGAATTTTTTCTATCCCCGGTTTTTTCCATCCCCAATTTTTTCCACGTGGGAATTTTTTCCATCCTGAATTTTTTCCCATTCCCATATTTTTCCAGTTGGAAATTTTTCCATCCCAGATTTTTTCCATCCTGAAATTTTCCATCCCAGGAATTTTTTTCCATCCTGATTTTTTCCCATCCCGGATTTTTTTCCATCCCAGGAATTTTTCCATCCCAATTTTTTCCAGTCAAGAATTTTTTCCCATCCCCAATTTTTCCATCCCAGATTTTTTTCATCCCAGGAATTCTTTTTCCATCCTGAAATTTCCCATCCCACATTTTTTTTTCCATCCCAGGATTTTTTTCCATCCTGAATTTTCCCACCAGGAATTTTTTTCCCATCCTGAATTTTTTCCCATCCCGAATTTTTCCAGCCAGGATTTTTTTTCCCATCCCAATTTTCCCATCCTGAATTTTTCCAATCAAGATTTTTTTTTCTATCCTGAAGTTTTTCCATCCTGGAATTTTCCCCATCCTGAATTTTTCCAATCAAGATTTTTTTTCTATCCTGAATTTTTTTCATCCTGGAATTTTCCCCATCCTGAATTTTTCCCATCCCCAATTTTTCCAATTGAGAATTCTTTTCCTGCCTGAATTTTTCTATCCTGAAATTTTCCCATCGCAACTTTTTCCAGTTGGGCATTTTTTCCCATCCTGAATTTTTTCCCATCCCTATTTTTTCCATCCCCAATTTTTTCCAGTCAAGATTTTTTTCTGCATCCTGAATTTTTCCCATCCTGAAATTTTTTTCCATCCCAGGAATTTTTCCATCCCAGATTTTTTTCCATCCCAGATTTTTCCCCAATCCCAGAATGTTTTCCCCAATCCCAGAATTTCCCGTCACCTGCGGCGCCAGGGGCTGTTGTTGTTGTTGTTGTTGTTGTTGTTGTTGTTGTTGTTGTTGCTGTGGCTGTTGTTGGATCCCGGCGCGGAGGGGCAGCCCCAGGGGGGCCCCAAACTGACCCAGCAGCGACTGGCGGCTCTGCTGGAGCAGCTGCAACAAAACCAGGACAGGATTCCATAAAATTACAGCAAAATTCCAGAAAATCCCAGCAAAATTCCATAAAATACTGTCAGAATTCCAGCAAAAAATCCAGAAAATTCTGTCAGAAATTCTGATGGAATTCTGATGGAATTCTGATGGAATTCGGGACTGGCGGCTCTGCTGGAGCAGCTGCAGGGAAAAAACACAACATTCCATCAGAATTATGGAAAATTCCAGCAAAATTCCAGAAAATTCCAGCAAAATTCCAGCAAAATTCCAGAAAATTCCAGCAAAATTCCATAAAATCCTGTCAGAAATTCCATAAAATTCTGATGGAATTCGCGACTGGCGGCTCTGCTGCAGCAGGACAGAATTCCATAAAATTTCAGCAGAATTCCAGAAAATCCCAGCAAAATTCCATAAAATACTGCCAGAATTCCAGCAAAAAATCCAGAAAATTCTGTCAGAAATTCTGATGGAATTCTGGTGGAATTCACGACTGGCGGCTCTGCTGGAGGAGCTGCAACAAAACCAGGACAGGATTCCATAAAATTACAGCAAAATTCCAGAAAATCCCAGCAAAATTCCAGAAAATACTGTCAGAATTCCAGCAAAAAATCCAGAAAATTCTGTCAGAAATTCTGACGGAATTCTGATGGAATTCACGACCGGCGGCTCTGCTGGAGGAGCTGGAATAAAACCAGGACAGGATTCCTTAAAATCACAGAAAAATTCCATAAAATTCCAGCAAAATTCCAGCAGAATTCCAGCAAAAATTCCATGAAATCCTGTCAGAAATTCTGATGGAATTCTGATGGAATTCTGATGGAATTCTGATGGAATTCTGATGGAATTCACGACTGGCGGCTCTGCTGGAGCAGCTGCAGGGGAAAAACACAACATTCCATCAGAATTATGGAAAATTCCAGCAGAATTCCAGCAAAATTCCATAAAATTCCAGCAAAATTCCATAAAATCCCAGCAAAATTCCATAAAATACTGTCAGAATTCCAGCAAAAAATCCAGAAAATTCTGTGAGAAATTCTGATAAAATTCTGATGGAATTCTGGTGAAATTCTGATGGAATTCTGATGGAATTCTGATGGAATTCGGGACTGGCGGCTCTGCTGGAGCAGCTGCAACAAAACCAGGAGAGAATTCCATGAAATCACAGCAAAATTCCAGAAAATCCCAGCAAAATTCCATAAAATACTGCCAGAATTCCAGCAAAAAATCCAGAAAATCCCGTCAGAAATTCTGATGGAATTCTGATGGAATTCGGGACTGGCGGCTCTGCTGGAGCAGCTGCAACAAAACCAGGAGAGAATTCCTTAAAATCACAGCAAAATTCCATAAAATTCCAGCAAAATTCCAGCAGAATTCCAGCAAAAATTCCATGAAATCCTGTCAGAAATGCTGATGAAATTCTGATGGAATTCTGATGGAATTCTGATGGAATTCTGATGGAATTCTGATGGAATTCTGATGGAATTCTGATGGAATTCTGATGGAATTCACAACTGGCGGCTCTGCTGGAGCAGCTGCAACAAAACCAGGACAGAATTCCATAAAATTACAGCAAAATTCCAGAAAATTCCAGCAAAAATTCCATAAAATACTGTCAGAAATTCTGATGGAATTCTGATGGAATTCTGATGGAATTCTGATGGAATTCACGACTGGCGGCTCTGCTGGAGCAGCTGCAGGGGAAAAACACAACATTCCATCGGAATTATGGAAAATTCCAGCAAAATTCCAGCAAAATTCCATAAAATTCCAGCAAAAATTCCATAAAATTCCAGCAAAATTCCAGAAAATCCTGTCAGAAATTCTGATGAAATTCTGATGGAATTCGTGACCGGCGGCTCTGCTGCAGCAGGACAGAATTCCAAAAAATTCCAACAGAATTCCAGAAAATTCCAGCAAAATTCCATAAAATACTGTCAGAATTCCAGCAAAAATTCCAGAAAATCCTGTCAGAAATTCTGATGGAATTCGGGACCGGCGGCTCTGCTGGAGGAGCTGGAACAAAACCAGGACAGAATTCCTTAAAATCCCAGCAAAATTCCAGAAAATTACAGCAAAATTCCATAAAATTCCAGCAAAATTCCAGAAAATTACAGAAAAATTCCATAAAAATCCAGCAAAATTCCATAAAATACTGTCAGAATTCCAGCAGAATTCCAGAAAAATTTCATAAGAATTCCAGCAAAACACCGTCTGGATTCCATCAAAATTCCATCAGAATTCCATCAAATTCCAGCAAAATTTCACCAGAATTCCGTCCAAATTCTGTCAAAATTTTGTCAAAAAATCCAGCAAAATTCTGTCAGAATTCCAGCAAAAATTCCATAAAATTCCATCAGAATTTCATCAGAATCCCATCAAAATTCCAGCAGAATTCCAGCAAAATTTCATCAAAATACTGTCAGAATTCCAGCAGAATTCCAGCAAAAATTCCATCAGAATTCCAGAAAATTCCATCACAATTCCATCAAAATTCCTTCAGAATTCCAGAAAATTCCATCACAATTCCATCAAAATTCCATCAAAATTCCGTCAGAATTCCAGAAAAAAATCCACAAAAAATTCTGTCAGAATTTTATCAAAATTCCATCAGAATTCCAGCAAAATTCCATAAAATTCCATCAGAATTCCAGCAAAATTTAATGAGAATTCCAGCAAAATTCCATCAGAATTCCATTAAAATTCCATTAGAATTCCATAAAATTCCAGCAAAATTTTGTCAAAATTCCAGCAAAATTCCATTAAAATTCCATCAGAATTCTGTCAAAATTCCAGCAAAATTCTGTCAGAATTTCCTCAGAATTCCAGCAAAATTTTAGGAATTTTTTTTTTATTTTTCCTTGAAATTTCCGGCTATTTTTCGGGAATTTTTTTGAGGATTTTCACAACATTTTGGGGAATATTTCAGGAATTTTTTTTGGATTTTTTCCTTGAAATTTTCAGGTATTTTTGGGGAATTTTTTGGGGGATTTTGACAAAATTTTGTGGAACTTTTTAAAGCATTTTTTGGGCTATTTTGGGGATTTTTTGGGGGGGATTTTGATGGAATATTTTTTGATTTTTGAGGGAATTTTTTGAGGTATTTTGGGGATTATTTTGGGATTTTTTGGGGGGGTTTTGATGGAATTTTTTTTTATTTTTTGAAGGAATTTTGGGGGATTTTGAGGAAATTTTGAGGGAATTTTTTTGGGGTATTTTGGGGATTGTTTTGGGGGGAATTTCTGGGGATTTTTGGGGGGATTTTGATGGAATATTTTTTGATTTTGAGGGAATTTTTTTTGATTTTAAGGGAATTTTTTTGGATATTTTTAGGGAAATTCTTTTGATTTTGGGGGGGATTTTTGGGGGGATTTTTTTGATGGAACATTTTTTAATTTTTGGGGAATTTTTGGGGTATTTTGGGGATTTTTTGGGGGGAATTTCTGGGGATTTTTGGGGGGGATTTTGACGGATTTTTTTTTGTTTTTTGAGGGAATTTTTGAGGATTTTTTATTATTTTTGAGGGATTTTTTTGGGATATTTTAGGGAAATTCTTGTGATTTTTGAGGGAGTTTTTGGAGATTTTTTTTTACTATTTTTGAGGGATTTTTTAGGATATTTTAGGGAAATTATTTTTGATTTTTAAGGGAATTTTTGGGGGGATTTTTTTTACTATTTTTGAGGAATTTTTTTAGGATATTTTAGGGAAATTATTTTTGATTTTTGAGGATTTTTTTTTATTATTTTGGAGGGATTTTTTTGGGATATTTTAGGGAAATTCTTTTCTATTTTTGAGGGAATTTTTGAGTATTTTGAGAGAATATTTTTCTGCTTTTTGAAAGAATTTTGGGGGATTTTTTTAGGAATTTTTTTTTATTTTTCCTTGAAATTTTTCTGCTATTTTTTGGGAATTTTTTTTTATTTTTCCTTGAAATTTTTCTGCTATTTTTTGGGAAATTTTTTTTTATTTTTCCTTGAAATTTTTGGCGATTTTTTGGGAAATTTTTTGAGATTTCAACAACATTTTTTTACACTTTATCAGGTATATTTTGCACATTTTTTTGCACATTTTTTTATGATTTTTTCCCCTTTACCTGCTGCTGTCCCTGCAGCCTCTGGGGGGGATTTTAATGGATTTTTTTTTGTTCTTTTTTGAAGGAATTTTGGGGAATATTTCAGGAATTTTTTTTGGATTTTTTCCTTGAAATTTTTGGCGATTTTTTGGGAAATTTTTTTTTATTTTTCCTTGAAATTTTTGGCGATTTTTTGGGAATTTTTTTTTATTTTTCCTTGAAATTTTTGGCGATTTTTTGGGAAATTTTTTGAGATTTCAACAACATTTTTTTACACTTTATCAGGTATATTTTGCACATTTTTTTGCACATTTTTTTATGATTTTTCCCCTTTACCTGCTGCTGTCCCTGCAGCCTCTGGGGGGGATTTTAATGGAATTTTTTTTTTGCTTTTTGATGGAATTTTTGGGGGATTTTGAGGAAATTTTGAGGGAATTTTTTTGGGTATTTTGGGGATTTTTTGGGGGAATTTCTGGGGATTTTTTGGGGGGAATTTTTGGGGGAATTTTGGGGATTTTTGGGAATTTCTGGGCATTTTTGGGGGGATTTTTTGGGGGATTTTTTGATGGAACATTTTTTTAATTTTTGGGGAATTTTGGGGATTTTTTGGGGGAATTTCTGGGGATTTTTGGGAGGGATTTTGATGGAATTTTTTTTTTTTTTTTTTTTTGAGGGAATTTTTGAGGATTTTTTTTTATATTTTTGAGGGAATTTTTGGGGGATTTTGAGGAAATTTTTTTAGGCTTTTTTTGGGATATTCGAGGGATTTTTTTTTTTTTTTTTTTTTTTTTTGAGGATTTTTTTTTATTTTTGAGGGAATTTTTGGCTATTTTGAGCAAGTATTTTTCTGATTTTTGAAAGAATTTTGGGGGATTTTTTTAGGATTTTTTTTTAATTTTTCTGCTATTTTTTGGGAATTTTTTTTAGGATTTTGCCAACATTTTTTACACTTTATTAGTTATATTTTGCACATTTTTTTATGATTTTTTCCCCTTTACCTGCTGCTGTCCCTGCAGCCTCTGCTGCAGCTGCAGCCGGAGCTGGTTGGGGGCGCTGGGACGACTCAGCTGCTGCCGCGGCCCCGAAATTCCCAAAGAATTATTGGGAAAACTCCCTCGAGGAGGAGCAGCAGGAACAGGAGGAGGAGGAGCAGGAATGGATCCAAAAGGTTGTTTCTGTCTCAACATTCCCGGGAAATTCCCGCCGGGAGATCCCGAGGATGATGATGATGATGAGGATGAGGATGGAGGGAAAGGTTGGGAAAACATTCCCGGTTTTTGCTCCAGGAGCAGAGGAGGGGCCGGGCCCGGCTGGGACGGGAATCGTTCTGTCAGAGCCTCCAGGCCGCCGCCCTGGGGGGGAAAAATGGGAATAAAATCATGGAATTACGGCAGAGAAATCGATGAGGAGACCAAAATCCCATCCCAAAATCCATTTGGATGCTAAAATCTCATCCCAAAATCCATTTGGAGCCTAAAATCCCATCCCAAAATTCATTTGGATGCTAAAATCCCATCCCAAAATCCATTGGAAATCCCATCCCAAAATCCATTGGAAATCCCATTCCAGAATTCATTTGGAGCCCAAAATCCATTTAGAGCCTAAAATCCATTTGGAAATCCATTTGGAGCCCAAAATCCCATCCCAAAATCCATTTGGATCCCAAAATGCCTTTGGAATCTCATCCCAAAATCCATTTGGAGCCCAAAATTCATTTGAAGCCCAAAATTCTTTTGAAATCCCATCCCAAAATCCCTTTGGAATCTCATCCCAAAATCCCTTTGGAGATCAATCCCAAAATCCATTTGGAGCCCAAAATCCCTTGGAAATCCCATTCCAGAATCCATTTGGAAATCCCATCCCAAAATCCCTTCAAATCCCAAAATTCCTTGGAAATCCCATCCCAAAATCCATTTGGAGCCTAAAAACCCTTCAAATCCCAAAATCCCTTAGAAATCCCATCCCAAAATCCATTTGGAGCCCGAAATCCATTTGGAACCCAAAATCCAATTTGGAGCCCAAAATCCTTTCAAATCCCAGAATTCCTTTAAAATCCCATCCCAAATCCAGTTGGAGCCCAAAATCCCATCCCAAAATTCATTTTGAAATCCCATCCCAAAATCCCTTTGGAGACCAATCCCCAAATCCATTTGGATGCCAAAATCCATTTGGAAATCCCATCCCAAAATCCATTTGGAATCTCATCCCAAAATCCCTTCAAATCCCAAAATTCCTTGGAAATCTCATCCCAAAATCCATTTGGAGCCTGAAATCCCTTGGAAATCCCATTCTAGAATCCATTTGGAGCCTGAAATCCCTTGGAAATTCCATCCCAAAATCCCTTTACAATCTCATCCCAAAATCCCTTTGGAGCCTAAAATCCCATCCCAAAATCCATTTGGAAATCCCATCCCAAAATCCATTGGAAATCCCATCCCAAAATTCATTTGGAGCCTGAAATCTCCTGGGAATCCCATACCAAAAATCCATTTGGATCATAAAATCCCATTCCAAAATCCCTTTGGAGCCCAAAATCCTTTCAAATCCCAGAATTCCTTGGAAATCCCATCCCAAAATCTCTTGGAAATCCCATCTCAAAATCCATTTGGAGCTCAGAATTCCATCCCAAAATCCATTTGGAACCCAAAGTCCCTTTGGAATCTCATTCCAGAATCCATCTGGAGCCCAAAGTCTCGTGGAAATCCCATCCCAAAATCCATTTCGTGCCCAAAATCCATTTGGAGCCTAAAAACCCTTCAAATCCCAAAATCCCTTGGAAATCCCATCCCAAAATCTGTTTGGAGCCCAAAATCCCTTCAAATCCCAAAATCCATTCAGATCTCAAAGTCCCTTGGAAATCCCATCCCAAAATTCATTTGGGGCCTGAAATCTCATCCCAAAATCCATTTGGAGCCCAAAATTCCATCCCAAAATCCATTTGGATCCTAAAATCCCATCCCAAAATCCATTTGAAATCCCATCCCAAAATCCATTCAGAGCCCAAAATCCCTTGGAAATTCTACCCTCAAATCCCTTCGTATCCCAAAATCCTTTGAATCCCAAAATCCCTTTGGATCCTGATCCTAAAAACTCTTTGGATCCCAAAATCTCTTTGAAGTTCCATCCCAAAAAATTCCTACTCTTACACTCATTTCCCCGTATTTTCCTGCTTTCTTTCCTGCATTTCTCCCTGGTTTTTTTCCTCCATTTTTTCTCCATTTCTTCCCCATTTTTTCCCCGTTTCTCCCCCAATTTTTTCTCCATTTTTTTCCCATTTCCCCACAATTTTTTTCCTATTGTCCCCCATTCTTTTTCCTGTTTTTCCCCATTATCTCCCCCAATTTTTTCCCTGTTTTTTCCCCATTTCTTCCCCATTTTTTCCCCAATTTTTTCCCGTTTTTTCCCATATTTATTCCCAGCCCTTACCTGCACTATTTTATCAATGCCGAGGGCTCTGTCAATCTCACCCAGCTCAGTCTCATCCCGGGCACTGAGGAACTGCCTTTTGCCCCTTTTTTCCCCTTTTTTCTCCTCTTTTCACTGTTCTCCCCCTTTTTTTCTCTTTCTCCTCCTTTTATTCCCCATTTTTTCCCATTTTCCCCTTTTTACTGTTTTTTCTTGGTTTTTTCCCCCATTTCTTCCTGGTTTTTTCCTCCGTTTTTTCTCCATTTCTCCCCTATTTTTTCCCCATTTCTCCCCCCATTTCTTCCTGTTTTTTCCCCATTTTCCCTGTTTTTCCCCAACTTTTTTTCCTGCTTTTCCCCATTTTTCCCCAATTTTTTTCCTATTCTTCCCCAAATTTTCCCTGTTTTTTCCTCATTTCTCTCCCAATTTTTTCCCTGTTTTTCCCCATTCTTTTCCCAATTTTTTTCCTGTTTTTCCCCATTTTTTCCCCTATTTGGCCCCCTTTTTTCCCATATCTCCTCCAATTTTTCCCACTTTCTTCCCATATTTCCCTTAATTTTTTTCCCATTTTTTCCCTTTTCTCCCCTCATTTTTTTCCTGTTTTACCCATTTCTTCCCCATTTTTCCTCCCAATTTTTTTCCCTTTTTCCTCATTTCTTCCCCCATTTCTTCCTCATTTCCACCCGTTTTTTTTCCTGTTTTTTCCATTTTCTCCCCAATTTTCCCCCAATTTTTTTCCTATTCTTCCGCATTTTTTTCCTGTTTTCCCCATTTTCTCCCTATTTTTCCCCATTTTCTCCCTATTTTTCCCCGATTTTTTCCTATTTTTCCCTGTTTTTTCCCCTTTTCTCCCCCATTTTTCCCCATTTCTCCCCCAATTTTTTTCTTATTCTTCCCCAACTTTTTCCTGCTTTTCCCCATTTTCTCCCCATTTTTTCCCCAATTTTTTTCCTATTCTTCCCCATTTCTCCCCCATTTTTTCCCATTTCTTCCCCATATTTTCCCCGTTTCTCCTCCAATTTTTTCCCCATTTTTTCCTTGTTTCTCCCCCCATTTTTCCCCTATTTTTTTCCTATTCTTCCTTGGTTTTTTCCTCCATTTTTTTCCCGTTTCTCCCCCATTTTTTCCCCATTTCTCCCCCATTTTTCCCCATTTTTATCCGTTTCTCCCCAATTTTTTTCCCTGTTTTTCCCATTTTCCCCCCAATTTTTTTCCTGTTCTTCCCCATTGTTTTCCCCATTTTTTCTCCATTTCTCCCCCATTTTTTCCCTGTTTCTCCTCCAATATTTTTCCCATTTTCTCCCCTTTTTTTCCCCTTTTTTCCGCATTTCTCCCCCTATTTTTTTCCTGTTTTTCCCCATTTTCTCCCTATTTTTTCCCCAATTTTTTTCCTATTTTTCCCTGTTTTTTCCCTATTTCTCCCCCATTTTTTCCCTGTTTCTCCCCCATTTCTTCCTGGTTTTTTCCTCCATTTTTTCTCCATTTCTCCCCCATTTTTTCCCCGTTTTTCCCCATTTTCTCCCCATTTTTCCCCAATTTTTTCCTATTCTTCCTAAATTTTTTCCCGTTTTTCTCCATTTTCCCCCATTTTTCTCTCTTTTCTCCCCTAATTTCTTTCCTGTCTTTTCCCATTTTTTCCCCATTTTCCCCCAGTTTTTTTCCTATTCTTCCTCGTTTTTTTCCCCATTTTTTCCTCGTTTTTTCCCCATTTTTTCCCCATTTCTCCCCCAATTTTTTCCCGTTTTTTCCCATTTTTCCCCCAATTTTTTTCCTATTCTTCCCCAATATTTTTCCTGTTTTTCCCCGTTTCTCCCCCAATTTTTTCTCCATTTTTTTCCCATTTCTTCCCCATTCTTTCCCTGTTTCTCTCCCAACTTTTTCCCTGTTTTTTCCCATTTCTCCCCAATTTTCTTCCCGTTTTTACTTGCTTCTCCTCCAATTTTTTTCTCGTTTTTTCCCCATTTCTCCTCCATTTTTTCCCTGTTTCTCCCCCAACCTTTTTCCTGTTTTTCCCCATTTTTCCCCAATTTTTTTCCCCTTTTCCCCATTTCCCCCTATTTCTTCCCCATTTTTTCCCTGTTTCTCCCCCAATTTTTTTCCTGTTTTTCCCCAAATTTTTCCCATTTTCTCCCCCTTTTTTCCCCAATTTTTTCCTATTCTTCCCCATTTCCCACCAATTTTTTTTCCCGTTTTTCCCTGTTTTCCTCCCAACTTTTCTCCCATTTTTCCTCATTTCTTCCCCATTTTCCCCCCCTTTTTTACCCAATTTTTTTCCTATTCTTCTCCAATTTTTTTTCCTGTTTTTCCCCATTTTTTCCCCATTTCTCCCCCATTTTTTCCCCATTTCTCCTCCAATTTTTTCCCATTTTTTCCCATATTTATTCCCAGCCCTTACCTGCACTATTTTATCGATGCCGAGGGCTCTGTCAATCTCGGCCAGCTCCGTCTCGTCGCGGGCACTGAGGAAGGTGACGAGCTGCTCCAGCAGAGCCTTTTCATCGCTGCGCGCCTCGGCCGAGCTGGGCGGGCACAGCAGCTCCTCCAGGGGACACGGCCTGGGAAAATGGGAATAAAATATGGGATAAAATATGGGATAAAATATGGGATAAAATATGGGGCCGAGCTGGGCGGGCACAGCAGCTCCTCCAGGGGACACGGCCTGGGAAACACAGGGGAAAAATGGGAATAAAATATGGGAATAAAATATGGGGCCGAGCTGGGCGGGCACAGCAGCTCCTCCAGGGGACACGGCCTGGGAAAATGGGAATAAAATATGGGATAAAATATGGGGCAGAGCTGGGCGGGCACAGCAGCTCCTCCAGGGGACACGGCCTGGAAAAATGGGAATAAAATATGGGATAAAATATGGGATAAAACATGGGGCCGAGCTGGGCGGGCACAGCAGCTCCTCCAGGGGACACGGCCTGGGAAACAGGGAATAAAATATGGGATAAAATATGGGGCTGAGCTGGGCGGGCACAGCAGCTCCTCCAGGGGACACGGCCTGGGGGGGAGAAAATATGGGATAAAATATGGGAAAAATGGGAATTTATAATGGGAATTTAGGGCTGGGATAATGGGGATTTATGGGAATTTATAATGGGGATTTATGGGAATTTATAATGGGAATTTATGGGAATTTAGGACTGGGATAATGGGGATTTATGGGAATTTATAATGGGAATTTATGGGAATTTATAATGGGAATTTATGGGAATTTATAATGGGAATTTATGGGAATTTAGGGCTGGGATAATGGAGATTCATGGCTGGGAATATGGGAAATATGGGAATTTATAATGGGAATTTATGGGAATTCGTAATGGGGATTTATGGGAATTTAGGGCTGGAATAATGGGGATTCATGGCTGGGAATATGGGAAATATGGGAATTTATAATGGGAATTTAGGGCTGAGAATATGGGGATTCATGGCTGGGAATATGGGGATTCCACAATTGGGAATAATGGGAATTTACAGCTGGAATAATGGGGATTCATGGCTGGGAATATGGGAAATATGGGAATTTATAATGGGAAATATGGGAATTTATAATGGGGATTTATGGGAATTTATAATGGGAATTTATGGGAATTTATAATGGGGATTTATGGGAATTTAGGGCTGGAATAATGGGGATTCATGGCTGGGAATATGGGAAATATGGGAATTTATAATGGGAATTTAGGGCTGAGAATATGGGGATTCATGGCTGGGAATATGGGGATTCCACAATTGGGAATAATGGGAATTTACAGCTGGAATAATGGGGATTCATGGCTGGGAATATGGGAAATATGGGAATTTATAATGGGAAATATGGGAATTTATAATGGGGATTTATGGGAATTTATAATGGGAATTTATGGGAATTTATAATGGGAATTTATGGGAATTTAGGGCTGGAATAATGGGGATTCATGGCTGGGAATACGGGAAATATGGGAATTTATAATGGGAATTTATGGGAATTTATAATGGGGATTTATGGGAATTTATAATGGGAATTTATGGGAATTTATAATGGGAATTTATGGGAATTTAGGGCTGGAATAATGGGGATTCATGGCTGGAAATATGGGAAATATGGGAATTTATAATGGGGATTTATGGGAATTTATAATAGGAATTTATAATGGGAATTTATAATGGGGATTTATGGGAATTTATAATGGGAATTTATGGGAATTCATAATGGGAATTTATGGGAATTTACGGCTGGAATAATGGGGATTCATGGCTGGGAATACGGGAAATATGGGAATTTATAATGGGAATTTACAGCTGGGAATATGAGGATTTACAGCTGGAAAAATCCAGGAATTCCAACCACTAACAAAGGGATTCGTGCCTGGAAAAATGGGAATTCACACGTGGGAATAATGGGAATTCCCACCTGGAAACACAGGAATTTCTACCCAAAAACCTGGGAATTCACATCTGGAAAAGTGGGAATTCCGACCTGGAAACCTGGGAATTCAGTTCTGGAAAAATGGGAATTCCAACCCAAAAAATCCTGGGAATCCAGACCTGGAAAAATGGGAATTTCCACCCGAAAATTCACAGCTGGAAATATGGGAATTCCAACCTGAAAACCTGGGAATTTTTTACCCAAAAACCTGGGAATTCCCACCTGGAAAAGTGGGAATTCACAGCTGGGAATTTTCATTTGGGAATTTCCAATCTTTGGAAAGTCAGGAATTTTTTTTGGGAATTTCCCTTTGGGAATTTCCTGTGGGAGTTTTGGGAATTTGGGAATTTCCCCTGGAATTCCCAAACTTCTGGGATTTTCCTTTGGGAATTTCCAACCTTTGGGAAATTGGGAATTTTTGGGGGGAATTTTCCTTTTGGAATTTGGGAATTTCTGGGAATTTTCCTTTGGAAATTTGAGAACTTTCCCTGGAATTTCCAAACCTTTGGGAATTTTCTAAACCTTTGGGAATTTGGGAATTTTCCTTTGGGAATTTCCAAACTTTTGGGAATTTCCTTTGGGAATCTGGGATTTTTTCCTTTGGGAATTTTCTTTGGGAATTTCTAAACCTTTGGGAATTTTTTCTTTTGGGAATTTGGGAATTTCCTTTGGGAATTTGGGAATTTCTTCCTGGAATATTCAAACCTTTGGGAATTTTCCTTTGGGAATTTTCTTTGGGAATTTTTGGGAATTTTCCTTCAGGAATTTCAAATATTTGGGAATTTCCCACCTTTAGGAATTCGGGAATTTTGGGGAATTTTCTCTGGGAATTTTGGGAATTTCCGAATCTTTGGGAATTTGGGAATTTTCCCTGGAATTCCCAAACCTTTGGGAATTTTCCTTTGGGAATTTTTTTCTTTTGGGAATTTTTGGCAATTTTCCTTTGGCAATTTGGGAATTTCCTTTGGGACTTCAGGAATTTTCGGGAATTTTCCTTTGGAATTTTGGGAATTTCCAACCTTGGGGAATTTTCCTTTGAGAATTTGGGAATTTCTGGGAATTTTCTTTGGGAATTTCTAAACCTTTGGGAATTTTTTCTTTTGGGAATTTGGGAATTTTTTGGGAATTTTCCTTTGGAAATTTTTGGGAACTTTCCCTTCGGGAATTTCCAAACTTTTGGGAATTTTCTTTGGGAATTTTGGGAATTTCCGAATCTTTGGGAATTTGGGAATTTTCCCTGGAATTCCCAAACCTTTGGGAATTTTCCTTCAGGAATTTGGGAATTTTCTTTTGGAAATTTCCAACCTTTGGGAATTCGGGAATTTTTTGGGAATTTTCTTTGGGAATTTCCAAACTTTTGGGAATTTTCTTTGGGAATTTTGGGAATTTCCGAATCTTTGGGAATTTGGGAATTTTCCCTGGAATTCCCAAACCTTTGGGAATTTTCCTTTGGGATTTTTTTCCTTATTCGGGAATTTTGAGGAATTTTCCTTTTGAAATTTGGTCCTTTTCCTTTGGGAATTTGGGAATTTTCCCTGGAATTTCCAGATCTTTGGGAATTCGGGAATCTTCTTCGGGGAATTTTGGGGAATTTTCCTTTGAGAATTTGAGAATTTCTGGGAATTTTCTTTGGGAATTTCAAACCTTTGGGAATTTGGGATTTTGAGAATTTTCTTTTGGGGATTTTCATTGGAAATTTGGGAATTTTCTTCGGGAATTTGGGGATTTTTGGGAATTAGTGACTCACTCCTCCTTGGCCGCGCTCCTTTGGCTCATTCCGGGCTCCGGCCACGGCAGCGGCTCCGACATTCCCGGAATTCCCAACCCGGCCTCGGGAACCCCCAACTCCAGCTCCGGCATTCCTGGAAAACCAAAAAAAAAAATGGGAAAAGGGAAAACTGGGAATTCCCCAAAAAAATCCCGGGAATTTTGGGGTTTTGGGGGGAAATTTGGGAATTTTTGGGGGTTTTTTTTGGCGGAATTTTGGTCAAAATTCCCAAATTTTGGTTGGTTTTTTTTTTGAAGGTTTTTATTCAAATTGGATCCCAAAATTCCAAAATTCTCCAGAAAATTCCCAAAATTCCTCGGAATTTTCCCAAGGAATTGACCCCAAACTTTTGGAATTTTGGGTGGAAATTTGGGAATTTTTGGGGTTTTTTCTAGTGGAATTTTGGTCAAAATTCCCAAATTTTGGGGGATTTTTCAGAGGTTTTTATTGGAATTGGATCTCAAATTCTGGGAATTCTGGGAATTCCCATCTCAAATCTTGGAATTCCAAGTGGAAATTTGGGAATTTTTGGGGTTTTTTTCCAGTAGAATTTTGGCCAAAATTCCCAAATTTTGGGTGTTTTTTTTCCCAAAGTTTTTGTTGGAATTGGATCCCAAAATTCTCCAGGAAATTCCCGAAATTCCTCGGAATTTTCCCAAGGAATTGACCCCAAACTTTTGGAATTTTGGGGGTTCTGGGTGGAAATTTGGGACTTTTTGGGGTTTTTTTGGTGGAATTTTGGTCAAAATTCCCAAATTTTGGGTGTTTTTTCCAAGGTTTTTATTGGAATTGGATCCTAAAATCCCAAAATTCTTGAGGAAATTTCTTGGAATTTTCCCAAGGAATTGACCCCAAACTTTTGGAATTTTGGGTGGAAATTTGGGAATTTTTGTGGTTTTTTTCCGGTGGAATTTTGGTCAAAATTCCCGAATTTTGGGTGTTTTTTTTCCTCCAAGGTTTTTATTGGAATTGGATCCCAAATTCTGGGAATTCTGGGAATTCCCATCCCAAAATCCAGGAATTCCAAGGGGAAATTTGGGAATTTTTGGGGGTTTTTCCAGCGAAATTCCAGCCAAAATTCCCAATTTTCGGGTGTTTTTTCCAAGGTTTTTATTGGAATTGGATCCCAAAATCCCAAATTTCTCCAGGAAATTCCTGAAATTCCTCAGAATTGACCCCAAACTTTTGGAATTTTGGGTGGAAATGTGGGAATTTTTGTGGTTTTTTTCCAGCGAAATTCCAGCCAAAATTCCCAAATTTGGGGTGTTTTTTTCCCCCAAGGTTTTTATTGGAATTGGATCCTAAAATCCCAAAATTCTTGAGGAAATTCCCAAAATTCCTTGAAATTTTCCTAAGAAATTGACCCCAAACTTCCGGAATTTTGGAATTCCTGTTTTTAAGTCTGGAATTTTGGGAATTCTGGGTGAAATTCCAGGTGGAAATTTGGGAATTTTAGGGTTTTTTCCAGTGGAATTTTGGCCAAAATTCCCAAAATTTGGGGTTTTTTTTCTCCAAGGTTTTCATTGGAATTGGATCCAAAAAATCCCAAATTTCTCCAGGAAATTCCCGAAATTCCTCAGAATTTTCTCAAGGAATTGGATCCCAAACTTTTGGAATTTCAGGTGGAAAATCGGGAATTTTTGGGCTTTTTCCAACAAATTTGGGGTGTTTTTTCCAAGGTTTTTATTGGAATTTTGGGAAGGGAGACCCCTCCTGGAATCCTCAAATTCCCAAAATTCCCAAAATTCCTTCCCAATGGGGCTGGATCCAACTCCAGGCTGGGAATGGAGGGAATTCCTTGGAAAAAAATTGGGAAAAAAATGGGATTTGGGCAGGAAATTCCTGGGCTGGAATTCCCAGATAATCCATGACCATCCCAAACCTTTGGAATTTTCCCAAAGAAAAAAAAAAAAAAAAAAAAAAAAAAAAAAAAAAAATCCTGGAAAAATCCTGGAATATTCCCAAAGTTTCCCATTAAAAATTCCCTTTTCCCCACCCCTAAACTCACCCCAAAATTCCCAAAAAATTCCCCAAAATTCCAAAAAAATTCCCAAAAAATCCCAAAAAATTCCCAAAAAAATTCCCAAAAAAAATCCAAAAAGTTCCCAAAAAATTCCCAAAAGATTCCCAAAAGATTCCCAAAAAATTCCCAAAAAAATCCCAAAAATTCACAAAAAAAAAATCCCAAAAATTCCCCAAAAATTCCCCAAACATTCCCAAAAATTCCCAAAAAATTCCCAAAAAAATTCCCAAAAAATTCCAAAAAAATTCCCCAAAAAATCCCAAAAATTCCCAAAAAATTCTCAAAAAATTCCCAAAAATTTCCCAAAAGATTCCCAAAATTCCCAAAAAATCCCAAAAAATTCCAAAAAAAATTCCCAAAAAAATCCAAAAAAATTCCCCCAAAAATTCCATTAAAATTCCCAAAAAAAATTCCTCAAAAAAATTCCCAAAAAATTCCCAGAAAAATTCCCAAAAATTCCCCAAAAATTCCCCAAACATTCCCAAAAATTCCAAAAAAAATCCCAAAAAAATTCCCAAAAAAATCCCAAAAAATTCCCAAAAAAATCCCAAAAATTCCCAAAAAATTCCCAAAAAATTCTCCAAAAAATTCCCAAAAATTTCCCAAAAATTTCCCAAAAAAATTCCCAAAAAAAATCCAAAAAAATTCCCAAAAAATCCAAAAAAATTCCCAAAAATTCCCAAAAAAATCCCAAAAAAATTCCCAAAAAAATCCCAAAAAATTCCCAAAAAAATTCCCAAAAATTCCCCCAAAAATTCCATTAAAATTCCAAAAAAAATTCCCAAAAATTCCCAGAAAAATTCCCAAAAAAATCCCAAAAAATTCCCAAAAATTCCAAAAAAATTCCCAAAAATTCCCCAAAAATTTCCATTAAAATTCCCAAAAAAATTCCCAAAAAAATCCCAAAAAATTCCCAAAAATTCCCAAAAAAATTCCCAAAAAAATTCCCAAAAAAATTCCCAAAAAATTCCCCAAAATTCCCAGAATTCCCAGAATTACCCGTGGGGGCTCTGGCCGCTGTGCTGGGTTGGAGAGGATTCACTCCTGACATTCCCGGAATTCCCGAAATTCCCGGAATTCCCGGAATTCCCGAGTCGCTCCTGTCGGGGCCGCAGATCCCGGGAATCGGCGCCGGTTTTTCCAGGGAAGGGAGGAGCTGCTCCAGCTGATCCAGGGAATCGGCTGAGAACTGGGAAAGAGGGGAAAAAACATGGAATTAGGTGGGAAAAATATGGGAATTAACCAGGAAAAATTCTGTGATTAAGTGGGAAAAGTTCTGGAATTAATTGGGAAGAATCCTGGAATTAGGCAGGAAAAAGTCTGGAATTGGGTGGGAAAAATTCTGGAATTAGGTGAGAAAAATATTGGAATTAGGAGAAAAAAAATTCTGGAATTTGGCAGGAAAAATTCTGGGATTAGGTGGGAAAAATTTTGGAATTAGGAGGAAAAACTTCTGGAATTTATCAGGAAAAACGCTGGAATTAATTGGGGAAAATTCTGGGATTATACAGGAAAAGTTCTGGGATTAGGTGGGAAAAATTTTGGAATTAATTGGGAAAAATCTTGGAATTTACAAGGAAAAATCTTGGAATTAACCAGGAAAAATTCTGGGATTAAGTGGGAAAAGTTCTGGAATTAGGCAGGGAAAATTCTGGAATTAACCCGGAAAAATCCCGGGATTAAGTGGGAAAAAAATCTGGGATAAAGTGGGAAAAATCTTGGAATTCATCAGGAAAAATTCTGGGATTAACCATGAAAAAATCTGGAATTAGGAGAGAAAAAATCTTGGAATTTGTCAGGAAAAATCCTGGAATTAACTGGGAAAAATCTTGGAATTTATAAGGAAAGATCTGGGAATTAACCAAGAAAACTTCTGGAATTAGGAGAGAAAAATGCTGGGATTAACCAAGAAAATTCCAGGAATTAACTAAGAGAAATTCTGGAATTAGGTGGGAAAAATCTTGGAATTCAGCAGGAAAAATTCTAAAATTAGGAGGGAAAAAATCTGGAATTAATCAGGAAAAATTCTGGAATTAGGTGAGAAAAATGCTGGAATTTGGCACGAAAAAATTCTGGAATTAGGCAGGAAAAATTGTGGAAACAGGTGGAAAAAATTCTGGGATTAACTGGGAAAAATCCTGGGATTAGCCGGGAAAAATTTTGGAATTAGGAGAGAAAAATGCTGGAATTAACCAGGAAAAGTCTTGGAATTAGGTGGGAAAAATTTTGGAATTTACAAGGAAAAATCTGGGAATCAACCAAGAAAAATTATGGAATTAACCAAGAAAAATGATGGAATTAACCAGGAAAAATCCTGGAATTAAGAGTAGAAAAATTCTGGAATTTGGAGAAAAAAATTCTGGAATTTGGCAGGAAAAATTCTGGGATTAGGTGGGAAAAATTTTGGAATTAGGAGGAAAAACCTCGGGAATTTATCAGGAAAAATGCTGGAATTAATTGGGAAAAATTCTGGGATTATACAGGAAAAGTTGTGGAATTAACTGGGAAAATTTTTGGAATTAACTGAAAAAAATTCTGGGATTATACAGGAAAAGTTCTGGGATTAAGTGGGGAAAGTTCTGGAATTAGGCAGGAAAAATTCTGGAATTAACAAGGAAAAAATCCGGGATTAACCAGGAAAAATCTTGGAATTGGGCGGGAAAAATCTTGGGATTAACCAGGAAAAACTCTGGAATGTTCCCCCGGGATTGAACTTCCGCCAATCCCACCCCAAACCTCTCCAGAATTCCAGGATTTTATGGGAATCCCACAAAATCCCCACCAGGATTCTCACCTGTCCCTGCGCCTCCATCTGGTTGGAATTTTGGGAACGTTCTCCATGAAACCCACCCCAAACCACCCCAGAATTCCCAAAATTTTATGGGAACAAGAACCCAAATCCCAAAGAATTCCCACCAGGATTCTCACCCTCACCTGTCCCTGCGCCTCCATCTTGACCTCATTTCCAAGTGGAATTTTGGGATCGTTCTCCACCAATCCCACCCCAGAATTCCCAAATTTTATGGGAACAAGACCCCAAACCCCAGAGAATTCCCCCTCACCTGTCCCTGCGGCTCCATCTTGACCTCCTCTCCCGGCGCCGGAATTTTGGGAACGCCGCTCCCGGGACACGGCGGCGCCGGAGCCTCGGGGGCCTCTCCCTTCTCGGCCTTGACCTTGACGTCCTCCAGGCCCATCCCCGTCGCCGCCGCCGCCTCCTTCTCGTCCTTATCCAGCAAATACCTCAATAACTGGTGATCCTTGGACTCCTTCTTCTTCTCCCCTTCCGTGATATTCCCAACAGAATTCCCGACGGAATTCCCGACGGGATTTTCCTTCTTCTCCTGCTCTGTCGGCGTCACCGCGGCGGTTGTTGCGGTTGTGTTGGTGGCATCAGAGGGACTCCCCTCCTGCAGGAGCCGGTGCAGGATTTTGTGCCGCTCCGTCAACGAGCTGTGCGCCGACGGACACCCCGGGCCGTTATTCCCGGGATTATTATTATTCCCGGTGCTCATTCCCAAAGGATCTTTGCTGGGATCTCCCACCACCACCTCGTTGTGGTGGTGATGGTGGTGATGGTGGTGCTGGTGGTGATGCCGAAGCTGCTGCTCGGCCGTGGTGGCCAAAAGCTGCACCAGGCGGTGGCTGGTGCCGGTGCCGGGACATTTGGCGGCGGCGCCGGAATCGTTGTCGGGATTCCCGTGAGGAATTCCGGGCTCTGAGGGTTTATCCGAGGAGTTCCCGTCGCTCTGGAGGTCGCCCAAAGCGTTGTCGGGTTTTGTCGTTGGGAGGCGGCCGGGAGAGTTTTGGGAGTTCTGTCTCAACGGCGGCGGCGGCGGCGGCGCGAATGCCGAAGGATTTGCCGAAGGAGGAGCTTCGGTGGGGAAAGGCCGGGAATTGGGAGCCGGGGAGTGCACCGAGGATGATGAAGATGATGACGATGATGATGAAGGAGGAGGGAAGGGATTTCCATTTCCAGGAGGAGGAGGTCGGGCTCTGGGCACGGCGCCGGGGCTGCCGCGGTGCCGCGGCGACAGGAACGGCGCCGGAGCCGCCGAAGCCGGAGCCGCCGGAGCCAAGGCGGGGCTGCCCATGGGGGACCCGCCGTGGTGGGACAACGGGAGGGAATTCCCGGGGGGAGGAGGAGGAGGAGGCCCCAAAGGCAGAGCGTTCCCAAAGTTTGGGGTGGGGGTGGAGGGGTGGGGGGAGCCCACGGAGCCGTTGGAGGGAGGGAGGGAAATTCCCGGGGAAATGTTGGGATTGAGCGCCGGGCCCAGCCTGGGGAGCGGCTCCTGCCCCGACAGGATCCCGTGATCCCTGGAGGAAAAAAAAAAACAAGGAAAAGTTGGTTTTTTAAGGATTTTTTTGGTGTTGGTTGGAGTTGTTTTGGCAGCGGGAAATCCCAAAAAATTCCCTGTTTGGAATTCCCACTGCTCCAACCCTTTGTCGAGGTCTGGAATTCCCAAATTCTGCTCTAATGGAAAGAATGATCCCAAAAAATTTCCTGCTGGGAATTCCAACCCTTTTTTGAGGTCTGGGATTCCCAAATCCTGCTCCAATGGCAGGAAGGATCCCAAAAATTCCCTGTTCGGAATTCCAGGGGCTCCAACCTGTAGGAATTGTGTCTTGGGAGCAGCTCCAGAGGAGTGTTTTTCCTGGGAATTCTGACAGAAATCCTTGGGGGATTTCCTAATCCCAATCCCAATTCCAATCCTGATCCTGATCCTGATCCTAATCCTGATCCTGATCTCAATCCTGATCCCAATCCCGATCCTGATTGTGATTTCAATCCTGATCCTAATCCCAATCCTGATCCCGATCCCAATCCTAATCCTGATCCTGATAATTCCAATCCCAATCATGATCCCAATCCTAATCCCAATCCCAGTGCTAATCCCGATCCCAATCCCAACCCCAGTCATGATCCCCATCCCAATCTCGATCCTGATCCCGAATCCAATCTTGATTCCAATCTTGAACCTGATCCTGACCCTAATCCCAATCCCAATCCTGATCCCGATCTCAATCTGAATCCTAATCCCAATTCCAATCCCAGTCCTAATCCCAATCTGGATCATAATCCCAAATCTGAGCTTGATCCTGACCCCAATCCCAATCCTAATCCCAAACCCAATCCTAATCCAGATCCTGATCCCAATTCCAATCCCAATCCCAACCCCAACTCCAACCATGATCCCCATCCTAATCTCTATCCTTATCCCCATCTCAATTCCAATCCCAATCCCAATCCCAATCCCAATCCTGATCCCAATCCCGATCCTGATCGCGATCTCAATCCTAATCCCAATCCCAATTTCAATCCTTATCCCCATTCTAATCCCAATTCCGATCCTGACTGTGATTCCAATCCCAATTCCGATCCTGATCCCAATCCCAATCCTGATCCCAATCCTGATCCCAATCTCGATCCTGATTGTGATTCCAATCCTGATTCTAATCCCAATCCCGATCCTAATCTCAACCCTGATCTGAATCCCAATCCAGATCCCAATCCTGATCCCAATCCTGATCCCAATCCTGATCCCAATCCTAATCCCAATTCCAATCCCAAGCCAAATCATGATCCCAAACCCAATCCCGATCCCAATCTTGATCCAAATCCTGATCCCAATTCTGATCTCAATCCTAATCCCAATCCTAATCCCAATCCCAATCCCAATCCCGCAGCTGATCCTGATCCCGATCTCAATCCTGATCCTGACCCTAGTTCCAATTCTGATCCCAATCCCAATGCTGATCTCAATCCTGATCCTGATCTTGATCATAATCCCGATCATAATCCCAATCCCAATTCCAATCCCAATCCCAATCCCTATTCCAATCCTTATTCCAATCCTAATCCCAATCCATCCTAATCCCGATCCCAATCTCAATCCTGATCCCGATCTCAATCCTGATCCTAACCCTAATCTCAATCCTGATACCAATCCCAATCCTGATTATGATTCCAATCCCAATCCTAATCCCAACCCCAATCCTGATTTCAATCCTGATGCTGATCCCAATCCCAATCCTGATTGTGATTTCAATCCCAGTCCGGATCCTGGTCCCAATCCTAATCCCGATCCTGATCTTGATCTCAATCCTGATCCTGATCCCAATCCTAACCCCAATCCAGATGTCAATTCTGATCCCAATACCAATTCTAATCCCAGTCCCGATCCCAATCCCAATCCCGATCCTAATCCTGATCCCAATCCTGATCCCAATCCTGATCCCAATCCTGATCCCAATCCCGATCCTAATCCTGATCCCAATCCTGATCCCAATCCTGATCCCAATCCTGATCCTAATCCTGATCCCAATCCTGATCCCAATCCCAATCCTAATCCCGATCCCAATCCTGATCCCAATCCTGATCCTAATCCTGATCCTGATCCCAATCCTAATCCTAATCCTAATCCTGATCCCAATCCCAATCCTGATCCCAATCCCGATCCTAATCCTGATCCCAATCCTGATCCCAATCCTGATCCCAATCCTGATCCCAATCCTGATCCTAATCCTGATCCCAATCCCAATCCTAATCTCAATCCCAATCCTGATCCCAATCCTGATCCCAATCCCGATCCCAATCCTGATCCCAATCCCGATCCCAATCCTGATCCCAATCCCGATCCCAATCCAACCCTGAACCAGAGAACGGCTTGAAATCGGTTCGAGGCCAAATTTTAAAAAGCACCGGGAAATTTCCCTTCAGGAATTTCTGCCGATTCCCAAACCCCTCAGGGAACGACAACACCCCGGAAACTGCCGGAATTCCGGGACAAACCCAGAACCGGGAAAACAAAACAACAAAAGAAAAAGAAAGAAAAACAGAAAACTGGAAAATCCAGTGGCTGCATTCCTGATGGGAATTTCATGGGAATTCCGGGCGGGAATTCTGGAATTCTGTGGGAATTCCGGGCTGGAATTCCACGGGAATGTCTCACCTGTCAATGATGTGGATGCCCATGATGAAGGTGGGAATTCCATGGGAATTCTGGGCTGGAATTCTGGAATTCTGTGGGAATTCCGGGCGGGAATTCTGCAATTTTGTGGGAATTCTGGGCTGGAATTCCAAGGGAATTCTGGGAATGTCTCACCTGTCGATGACATGGATGCCCATGATGAAGGTGGGAATTTCGTGGGAATTCTGGGCTGGAATTTTGTGGGAATTCCGTGGGAATTTCGGGCTGGAAACCTGGAATTCTGTGGGAATTCCAGGCAGGAATTCTGTGTGATTCCAGGTGGGAATTCTGGGCTGGAATTGTGGAATTCTGTGGGAATTCCAGGCAGGAATTCCATGGAATGTCTCACCTGTCGATGACAGGGACGCCCATGATGAAGGTGGGAATTCCATGGGAATTCCGGGCCGGAATTCTGGAATTTTGTGGGAATTCCGGGCAGGAATTCCATGGAAATTTTGGGAATGTCTCACCTGTCGATGATGTGCTTATGATGAAGGTGGGAATTCCATGGGAATTCTGGGCTGGAATTCTGAAATTTTGTGGGAATTCCGGACAGGAATTCCAAGGGAATTCTGGGAATGCCTCACCTGTCAATGACGTGGACGCCCATGATGAAGGTGGGAATTCCATGGGAATTCCGGGCCGGAATGGTGGAATTCCATGGGAATTCTGGGCTGGAATTCTGGAACTTTCTGGGAATTCCGGGCAGGAATTCCATGGGAATCCTGGGAATGTCTCACCTGTCAATGACGTGGACGCCCATGATGAAGGGCTCGGGGGATTCCAGGTGGGAATTCCGTGGGAATTCTGGGCTGGAATTCTGGAATTCCTTGGGAATTCCATGGGAATGTCTCACCTGTCGATGACGTGGATGCCCATGATGAAGGTGGGAATTCCATGGGAATTCTGGGTTGGAATTGTGGAATTCCTTGGGAATTCTGGGCTGGAATTCTGGAATTTTGTGGGAATTCCGGGCTGGAATTCCACGGGAATGTCTCACCTGTCAATGATGTGGATACCCATGATGAAGGTGGGAATTCCATGGGAATTCTGGGCAGGAATTCTGGAATTTTGTGGGAATTCTGGGCTGGAATTGTGGAATTTTGTGGGAATTCTGGGCTGGAATTCTAGTGGGAATTCCGTGGGAATTCCGGGCTGGAATTCTGTGGGAATTCTGGGCTGGAATTCTGGAATTCCTTGGGAATTCTGGGCAGGAATTCTGGAATTTTGTGGGAATTCCGGGCTGGAATTCCATGGAAATCCCGGGAATGCCTCACCTGTCAATGACATGGATGCCCATGATGAAGGTGGGAATTCCATGGGAATTCTGGGCCAGAATTCCATGGGAATTCTGGGAATGTCTTACCTGTCGATGACGTGCACGCCCATGATGAAGGTGGGAATTCCATGGAAATTTTGGGAATGTCTCACCTGTCGATGACGTGGATGCCCATGATGAAGGGCTCAGGGGATTCCAGGTGGGAATTCCTTGGGAATTCTGGGCTGGAATTCTGGAATTCCTTGGGAATTCTGGGCAGGAATTCCATGGGAATTCTGGGCAGGAATTCTGGAATTTTGTGGGAATTCCAGGTAGGAATTCCATGGAAGTTCTGGGAATGTGTCACCTGTCGATGACATAGATCATGATGAAGGGCTCGGGTGATTCCAGGTGGGAATTCCATGGGAATTCCGGGCTGGAATTCTGGAATTTTCTGGGAATTCCGGGCAGGAATTCCATGGGAATTCTGGGAATGTCTCACCTGTCGATGACGTGGACGCCCATGATGAAGGGCTTGGGTGATTCCAGGTGGGAATTCCATGGGAATTTCGGGCTGGAATTCTGGAACTTTGTGGGAATTCCGGGCTGGAATTCCATGGGAATCCTGGGAATGTCTCACCTGTTGATGATGGACGTGCACGCCCATAATGAAGGCGGGAATTCTGTGGGAATTCCGGGCTGGAATTCCATGGGAATGTCTCACCTGTCGATGACGTGGACGCCCACGATGAAGGTGGGAATTCCGTGGGAATTCCGGGCTGGAATTCTGGAATTTTGTGGGAATTCCGGGCTGGAATTCCATGGGAATGTCTCACCTGTCGATGACGTGGATGCCCATGATGAAGGTGGGAATTCTGTGGGAATTCTGGGCTGGAATTCTGGAATTCTAGTGGGAATTCCATGGGAATTCCGGGCTGGAATTCTGTGGGAATTCTGGGCTGGAATTCTGGAATTCCTTGGGAATTCTGGGCTGGAATTCTGGAATTTTGTGGGAATTCCGGGCTGGAATTCCATGGGAATGTCTCACCTGTCAATGACGTGCACCCCCATGATGAAGGTGGGAATTCCGGGCAGGAATTCCATGGGAATTTTGGGAATGCCTCACCTGTCGATGACGTGCACCCCCATGATGAAGGGCTGCAGCTCGGGGCTGGAGGGGTAGCAGAGCTTGCACTTGGTGTGGGCGCTCAGCACGGAGCCGTCGCTCAGCGTGAAACGGTACGAGGGGCTGAAGGCCGTGCCGCGGGTCATCACTGCACGGGGAGAGAAAAACAGGGAATTCTGAGAGAAATCCCCAAAAAAATCCGGGAAAATTCCAAGAAAATCCTGAGAAAATCCCAAGAAAATGGTAAAAAACCCAGAGAAGGTCAATAAGAAGCCGTTGCTCAGTGTGAAGGGGATGAAAGGGGTGAAGGTTGTGCTGGGATCATCACTGATGGAAAAAAACACTGAATTCCTGGAAAATCCTGGGAAAATCCCAAGAAAATCCTAAAGAAATCCCAAGAAAATCCCAAAAATCCCAATTCAATGAGAATCTGATCCCAAAAATCCCAATAAGGCCCAGGGAGGGTCAGCACGGAGCCGTCGCTCAACGTGAAGGTTGAAGCCCATCCTGAGACCATCATTGAATGGGAAAACACTGAATTCCTGAGAAATTCCAGGAAAATTCCCGGAAAATCCTAAAGAAATCCCAAGAAAATCATAAAAAAATCCCAATTCAATGAGAATCTGATCCCAAAAATCCCAATAAGGCCCAGGGAGGGTCAGCACGGAGCCGTCGCTCAACGTGAAGGGGACGAGGGGCTGAGGATGGTCTTGGGGTCTTCATTGAGGGGAAAAAACACCCAAATCCCAGGAAAATCCTGGGAAAAACAGGGAATCCCGAGAGAAATCCCAGGAAAATCCCAATCTAATCTCAAAAATCCCAATTTAGTGGGAATATGATCCCAAAAATCCCAAAAAGACCCTGGGAAAATCAACACGGAGCCGTCGCTCAACGGGAAGGTTGAAGCCCATCCTGAGACCATCATTGAACGGGAAAACACTGAATTCCTGAGAAAAACCAGGAGAAAACCACCAAAATCTCAAGAAAAAAAACCCCAGAAAATTCACAAATCCTCTAAAAAAAACCCTTCGATAACACCAAACCCACACCCACAAAGAGAAAAAAAAACACCCCCCAAAAAAACCAAATTCCTTTCAAAACAGGAGAAAACCACCAAAATCTCAAGAAAAAAACCCAGAAAACTCCCAAATCACCTAAAAAACCCTCCAACAACACCAAAGTCACACCCGCACAAAGAGAAAAAAAACAAACCAAAAAAACCAAAAACAAAAAAAATAACATAAAAAAAAAAAAAAACCACAAAAAAACCACAAAAAAAAAAAACAAAACCCCAAAAACAGAGAAAAAAAAACCAAAAAAACAAAACAAAAAAAAACAAAAAAAACACACACAAAAAAACCCAAACAAACAAAAAAAACCCCACAAAAAAGCCCAAAAAACCCCCCAAAAAACCCCAAAAACAGAAAACAAAAACAAGAAATCCCAATCCAATCCTAAAAAACCCCAATTTAGTGGGAATCTGATCCCAAAAACCCCAATAAGGCCCAGGGAGGGTCAGCACGGAGCCGTCGCTCAACGTGAAGGTTGAAAACCATCCTGAGACCATCATTGAATGGGAAAACAATGAATTCCTGAGAAAAACCAGGAAAATCCTGAGAAAATGCTAAAAAAATCCCAAGAAAATCCTAAAAAACCCCAATTTAGTGGGAATTTGATCTCAAAAAACCCCAATAAGGCCCAGGGAGGGTCAGCACGGAGCCGTCGCTCAACGTGAAGGGGACGAGGGGCTGAGGATGGTCTTGGGG
This sequence comes from Zosterops lateralis, assembly GCF_965231275.1. Lineage (NCBI taxonomy): Eukaryota > Metazoa > Chordata > Aves > Passeriformes > Zosteropidae > Zosterops > Zosterops lateralis. The sequence goes on along the minus strand of NC_139764.1, from coordinate 112,634,550 downwards.
TCTTCATTGAGGGGAAAAAACACCCAAATCCCAGGAAAATCCTGGGAAAAACAGGGAATCCCGAGAGAAATCCCAGGAAAATCCCAATCTAATCTCAAAAATCCCAATTTAGTGGGAATATGATCCCAAAAATCCCAAAAAGACCCTGGGAAAATCAACACGGAGCCGTCGCTCAACGTGAAGGTTGAAAACCATCCTGAGACCATCATTGAATGGGAAAACACTGAATTCCTGAGAAATTCCAGGAGAAAACCACCAAAATCTCAAGAAAAAAAACCCCAGAAAACTCCTAAATCTCCTAAAAAACCCTCCAACAACACCAAACCCAAACCCCCACAGAAAAAGAAACACCCCCCAAAAAAACAAAAAAAAAACAACAAAAACAAAAAACAAAACCAAAAAAAAAAATAAAAAAACACACACACAAAAAAACCCCCAAAAAAACCACAAAAAAACCCCCAAAAACCCCAAAAAAACCCCCCAAAAAAACCCCCAAAAACCCCAAAAAAACCAAAAAAACCCCCCCAAAAACAGAAAACAAAACAAAACAAAAAAAAACCCCACAAAAAAACCCACAAAAAAACCCACAAAAAAAACCCCAAAAACAGAAAAAAAAAAACACAAAAAAACCCACAAAAAAACCCCCCAAAAAACCAAAAAAACCCAAAAACCGAAAAAAAAACCCACAAAAAAAACCCCACAAAAAAAAACCCACAAAAAAAAAACCCCAAAAAAGCCCAAAAAAACCCCAAAAACAGAAAACAAAACAAAAAAAAAAACACGCAAAAAAACCCACAAAAAAACAAAAAAACAAAAACAGGAAACAAAACAAAACAAAAAAACACACAGAAAAATCCACAAAAAAACCCCAAAAACCCAAAAAAAACCACCCCAAAAACAGAAAACAAAACAAAAAAAACCCACAAAAAACCCCCAAAAACAAACAAACAAAAAAAACCCCAAAAAACCCACAAAAAAAAACCCCAAAAAACCAAAAAAACCCAAAAACAGAAAAAAAAAACACAAAAAAACCCCACAAAAAACCCCCCAAAAAACCCAAAAAACCCCCCAAAAAACCCAAAAAACCCCCAAAAAAACCCCAAAAACAGAAAACAAAACAAAACAACAAACACAAAAAAAACCACAAAAAACCCCACAAAAAACCCAAAAAAAAAAAACCCCAAAAAAATACAGAAAAAACCCAAAAACAGAAAACAAAACAAAACACACAAAAAAAAACCCACAAAAAAACCCACAAAAAACCCACAAAAAAACACCAAAAAACCAAAAAAAAACCCCCAAAACCAAAAACAAAACAAAACAAGAAAAAACAACCCAAAAAATCCTCAAATTCCCTTCACACACCAAAAAAAACCCCACAAACCCAACACCTGATTTTTTATTTTTTTTTTCCAAGATAAAAAACCCACAAAATTCCCAAGTGGAAAAAAAAAAAAAGGGAATTTTACCTTCCTGGAAGAGCTGCTTGGCGTAGGAGGGAAAACAAAACAAAACAAAACAAAACAAAAACCAAAAAAACCCCAAAAACAGAAAACAAACAACAAAAAAACCACACACAAAAAAACCCCCAAAAAACCCCAAAAAAACCACAAAAAAATCCCCAAAACAGAAAACAAACCAAAACAAACCAAAAAAAAAAAAAAAAAACAAAAAAACCCCACAAAAAAACCCACAAAAAAACCACAAAAAAAAAAAAAAAACCAAAAAAACCCCAAAAACAGAAAACAAACAAAAAAAACACACACAAAAAAAATCCACAAAAAAACCCCATAAACCCAAAAAAACCCCAAAAACAGAAAACAAAACAAAACAAAAAAACCCCCCCAAAAAAACCACAAAAAAACACAAAAAAACCCCCAAAAAACCACAAAAAAAACCCCACAAAAAAAACCCAAAAAAACCAAAAAAAACCCCAAAACAGAAAACAAAACAAAACAAAACAAACAAAAAAACCCACAAAAAACCACAAAAAACCCCCCAAAAACCCCCCCAAAAAACCCACAAAAAAACCAAAAAAAAACCCAAAATCAGAAAACAAAACAAAACAAAACAAAACACACCAAAAAAAACACAAAAAAACCCCCAAAAAACCCCCAAAAAACCCAAAAAAACCCCCCAAAAAACACACCAAAAAACCCACAAAAAAAACCCCAAAAAACCCAAAAAAACCCCCAAAAACCCCCCCAAAAATACCCCAAGAACAGAAAACAAAACAAAACAAAAAAAACCCACAAAAAAAAACACAAAAAAAATCCCCAAAAAAACCCAAAAACAGAAAAAAAAAAAAAAAAAAAAAGAATCCCCAAATTTCCTTCACAACACCCAATTTTTTTTTTCCAAGATAAAAAAAAACCACAACATTCCCAGATGGAAAAAAAAAATTTTAAAAAAAGGGAATTTTACCTTCCTGGAAGAGCTGCTTGGCGTAGGAGGGTTCCCTTCCCTGGGGCTGGAAAAAGGCGTAAATGCATTTCCTGACCAAATCCTCCCAGCCCGTGCGGCCGGCGGCGCGCAGGGAGCTCGTGTCGATGGAGATGATCTTCCCTGGAAAATAAAATAAAAATAAAAATAAAAATAAAAATAAAAATTAAAATAAAAATATTGGGGATTTTGGGAAGGAGCTCGTGTCGATGGAGATGATCTTCCCTGGGGAGGGGAAAATTAAAAATAAAAATAAAAATAAAAATAAAAATAATAAAAAAAATAAAAATAAAAATAAAAATAAAAATATTGGGGGATTTTGGGAAGTTGGGAATTCAGGATTCCAGGAAGGGTTTCCCTTTTCCATTCCTGAATTCCATAAAAATATCTCAGGATGGATTCTGAGTGTCCTTGATCCAAAAATCCCGGAATGGTTTGGGATGGGATTGATCCATGGACCTTCAATCCCATCCCATTCCAACCCCAAAATCCTGGATTTCCCAATTTTTCCTTGGCCACTCCCAGGAATTCTCTGGGAATTTCAGCCCAGTTGGGAATTCCTGCCCCAATTCCGTTTTTTTTTCCCCCTTTCCCAGGGAATTCCCTCCATTCCCAGCCTGGGATTGGATCCAGCCCCATCCTGACTCTTTTCTGGGAAGGAATTTTGGGAATTGGGGACTCCAGGAAGGGTCTCCCTTCCCCTTTCCATCCCCAAATTCCATAAAAACCTTTTGGGATGGATCCTGAGTGTCCTCGATCCCAAAATCCCAGAATTCCATTGATGGGATCAATCCAAGGACCTTCAATCCCATCCCATTCCAACCCCAAAATCCTGGGATTTCCCAATTTTTCATTGGACACTCCCAGGGATTCTCTGGGAATTCCAGCCCAGCCAGGAATTCCTTCCCAAATCCCATTTTTCCCCTTTTCCCAGGGAATTCCCTCCATTCCCAGCCTGGGATTGGATCCAGCCCCATCCTGACTCTTTTCTGGGAAGGGATTTTGGGAATTGGGGACTCCAGGAAGTGTCTCCCTTCCCTTTTCCATCCCGGAATCCCATAAAAACACCTTGGGATGGATCCTGAGTGTCCTTGATCCCAAAATCCTGAATTCTGTTGATGGGATCTGTGGAGCTTCAATCCCATCCCATTCCAACCCCAAAATCCTGGAATTTCCCAACCTTTCCTTGGCTACTCACAGGAATTCTTTGGGAATTCCAGCCCAGCCAGAAATTCCTTCTCAAATTCCACTTTTCTCCCCTTTTCCCAAGGAATTCCCTCCATTCCCAACCTGGGATTGGATCCAGCCCCATCCCGACCCTTTTCTGGGAAGGAATTTTGGGAATTCAGGACTCCAGGAAGGGTCTCCCTTCCCTTTTCCATCCCTGAATCCCATAAAAATATTCTGGGATGGATCCTGAGTGTCCTTGATCCCAGAATTCTTTTTGGATTTTCAATCTCATCCCATTCCAACCACAAAATCCTGGATTGCCCAATTTTTCCTTGGACACTCACAGGGATTCTTTGGGAATTCCAGCCCAGCTGGGAATTCCTGCCCCAATTCTGGTTTTTCTCCCCTTTTCCCAGGGAATTCCTTCCATTCCCAGCCTGGGATTGGATCCAGCCCCATCCTGACTCCGCTCCGGGAAGGAATTTTGGGAATTCAGGGCTCCCTTCCCTTTTCCATCCCAGAATTCCATAAAAACCTCTCAGGATGGATCCTGAGTGCCCTTGATCCCAGAATCCCAGAATTCCATTTATGGGATCAATCCAAGGACCTTCAATCTCGTCCCATTCCAACCCCAAAATCCCAGGATTTCCCAATTTTTCCTTGGCCTCTCCCAGGAATTCTTTGGGAATTCCAGCCCAGCCAGAAATTCCTTCTCAAATTCCACTTTTCTCCCCTTTTCCCAAGGAATTCCCTCCATTCCCAGCCTGGAATTGGATCCAGCCCCATCCCAGCTCCTCTCTGGGAAGGAATTTTGGGAATTGGGGGCTCCAGGAAGGGTCTCCCTTCCCTTTTCCATCCCTGAATTCCATAAAAATATTTTGGGATGGATCCTGAGTGTCCTTGATCCCAGAATCCTGGCTGGGCCGGAATTCCCAAAGAATTCCTGGGAGTGGCCAAGGAAAAGTTGGGAAATTCCAGGATTTTGGGGTTGGAATGGGATGGGATTGAAGGTCCATGGATCCCATCCCAAACCATTCCGGGATTCTGGGATCAAGGACACTCAGGATCCATCCAAAAATATTTTTATGGAATTCAGGGATGGAAAAGAGAAGGGAGACCCTTCCTGGAGTCCCAAATTCCCAGGGAATTCCCAAAATTCCTTCCTGGAAATGAGTTGAGATGGAAATGGAAGAAATTTTCTGGCAAAAGGGGAGGAATTTGGGAAGGAATTCCCGGCTGGAAGGTGGGGAAAGGCTGGAAAAGAATTCCCAGAGAATTCCCTGGGCGTGGCCAAGGAAAGGTTGGGAGATTCCAGGATTTTGGGGTTGGAATGGGATGGGATTAAAAATCCAAAAAGAATTCTGGGATTCTGGGATCAAGGACACCCAGGATCCATCCCGAGGGGTTTTTATGGAATTCAGGGATGGAAAAGGGAAGGGAGACCCTTCCTGGAGCCCTGAATTCCCAAAATTCCTTCCCAGAGAAGAAGCTGGGATGGAGCTGGATCCAATCCCAGGCTGGGAACAGAGAGAATTCCTTGGAAAAAGGGGGAAAAAACAGGATTTGGGGCAAGGAATTCCCAACTGAGCTGAAATTCCCAGAAAATCCCTGACACCATCCAAGAAAAAAATTCCGGGATGGGATGAATTCAACCCCAAACCATCCCAGAATTCCATCATTTCCACAAATCTTCAACTCCCAGACCCCCCACGCCCAGAATTCCAGGATTTTTGGGCGGAATTCCCGGGAATTTCTGGGAATTGCATCCCTTTGGTACCTGTGGTGTCCTGTTTGGTGACGAAGGACTCGGCCGGGGCCGGGGCGGGCGGGCGCGGCAACCGCCGGGCGATGCAGATCAGACACGACTGGAAATCTGAAAATTCATTTCAAAAAACACCCGGAATTAATTAAAAAACACCAGGAATAAATTAAAAAACACCAAGAATAATTAAAAAAATAATAATTAAAAAGCCATTAGGAATGATGGAGCCGTTCCCAAATTGCCGCCGTCGGGAATTCTGGTTCGGAATTCAAATTTTGCTCCCAGGATTTGATTCCCTGCCTTTGGAATTTTCTTCCATTCCTGCCCAGGGAAATGGGGTTTGGTTGCCTGGAAAATTCCTTTGGAAAAGCTGGCAGGGATTGGTTGTGGAGGGTTTTTTGGGGATGTGGGAGGGGTTGGGATAATGAAATTCCGTGTTGGAGCAGGGATTGTTGGGATTTGGGTCTGAAAGTTCAGGGTTTGGTCCTTCCGGGCAGGATCGGCTGTGTCCTGTCCTCAATCCCAATCCCAGTCCTGTGTTTCCATCCTGCATCAACTGCTAAATCCTAATCCCAATCCTGCTCAACCCAATCCCAATCCTGCTCAATCCCATCCCAATCCCTACTGAAATCTAACTTTAATTCTACTCTCCCATCCCAATCCCAATCCCGCTCCATCCCATCCTATCCCAACCCTGCACTGCCATCCCAATCCCAATCCCAATCCCAATTCTAATTCCAAATCCAATCCCAATTCTAATCCAAACCCAGTCCAGGTTCATTTTATCTCAATCCCATCCCAGTCACTGCATTCCAATCCCAATCCTGCATTCCAATCCATCCCAATCCCAAACCTAATCCCAATCCTGCTCCATCCCAAACCTAATCCCAGTTCTGCTCTCCCATCCCAATCCAATCCTAATCCTTCACTCCCATCCTTTTACCCTATGCCATTGCAATCCCAATCCCAGTCCCAATCCTGCTCAATCCCATCCCAAGCCCAGCTCTGTATTCCCATCCTATATCAACTGCTAAATCCTAATCCCAATCCTGCTCAATCCCATCCCAGTCCCGCTCCTACCCATCCTATCCCAACCCTGCACTGCCATCCCAATCCCAATTCTAATTCCAAATCCAATCTCAATTCTAATCCAAACCCAGTCCAGGTTCAATTTATCTCAATCCCACCCCAGTCACTGCATTCCAATCCCAACCCTGCATTCCAATCCATCCCAATCCCAAACCCAATCCCAATCCTGCTCCATCCCAAACCTAATCCCAGTTCTGCTCTCCCATCCCAATCCAATCCCAATCCCAATGCTGATCCCAATCCTTCACTCCCATCCCATCCTCTTTTACCTCATGCCATTGCAATCCCAATCCCATCCCAATCCATGGCACCCTAATCCCAATCCTAACCCCAATCCTTCATTCCCATCCCATCCTCTTACCCCAATCCCAATCCCAATCCTAATCTTGCTCCAATCCTAATCTTGCTCTAATCCCAATCCCATCCCAATCCTGCTCCATCCCATCCCAGTTCTCTTCCATCCCAATCCATGGCACCCTAATCCCAATCTCAACCCCAATCCTTCATTGCCATCCTCCCTCACCCAATGCCATCCCAATTCTTCATTCCCATCCTCTCACTCCGTCCCATCCCAATCCCAACCCCAATCCTAATCCTGCTCCAATCCCAATCCCAACCCCAATCCTAATCCTGCTCCATCCCAACCCCAACCCCAATCCTAATCCTGCTCCAATCCCAACCCCAATCCTAATCCTGCTCCACCCCAACCCCAATCCTGCTCCAATCCCAACCCCAATCCTAATCCTGCTCCAATCCCAACCCCAATCCTAATCCTGCTCCAATCCCAAATCCCAACCCCAATCCTAATCCTGCTCCCATCCCAATTCCAACCCAACCCCAATCCTGCTCCATCCCAACCCCAATCCTGCTCCAATCCCAACCCCAACCCAAATCCTAATCCTGCTCCATCCCAACCCCAATCCTAATCCTGCTCCATCCCAACCCCAATCCCAATCCTGCTCCAATCCCAAATCCCAACCCCAATCCTAATCCTGCTCCAATCCCAAATCCCAACCCCAATCCCAATCCTGCTCCAATCCCAAATCCCAACCCCAATCCTAATCCTGCTCCAATCCCAAATCCCAACCCCAATCCTAATCCTGCTCCAATCCCAAATCCCAACCCCAATCCTAATCCTGCTCCAATCCCAACCCCAATCCTAATCCTGCTCCATCCCAACCCCAATCCTGCTCCAATCCCAAATCCCAACCCCAATCCTAATCCTGCTCCAATCCCAAATCCCAACCCAAATCCTAATCCTGCTCCAATCCCAAATCCCAACCCCAATCCCAATCCTGCTCCAATCCCAATCCCAACCCCAATCCTAATCCTGCTCCAATCCCAATTCCAACCCAACCCCAATCCTGCTCCATCCCAACCCCAATCCTGCTCCAATCCCAAATCCCAACCCCAACCCCAATCCTGCTCCATCCCAACCCCAATCCTAATCCTGCTCCAATCCCAATCCCAATCCTAATCCTAATCCTGCTCCAACCCCAATCCTAATCCTGCTCCAATCCCAACCCCAATCCTAATCCTGCTCCATCCCAACCCCAACCCCAATCCTAATCCTGCTCCAATCCCAACCCCAATCCTAATCCTGCTCCATCCCAATCCCAACCCCAATCCTAATCCTGCTCCATCCCAACCCCAATCCCAATCCCAGGAATGATTATCTCACCTTCCCCCTCCTCCTGGAAGGCCCTGGGCTGGCTGACAGTGAAGCACTGCATGGCCTCGTAGTGACCCCAGACCCAACCCTAACCCCAATCCCAATCCCAATCCCAACCCCACAGACCCCTTTAGGACACCCCAAATCCCCCAAATCTCACCTTCCCCCTCCTCCTGGAAGGCCCTGGGCTGGCTGACAGTGAAGCACTGCATGGCCTCGTAGTGACCCCAACCCCAAACCCCAAATCTCACCTTCCCCCTCCTCCTGGAAGGCCCTGGGCTGGCTGATAGTGAAGCACTGCATGGCCTCGTAGTGACCCCAACCCCAACCCCACAGACCCCTTTAGGATGCCCTAAACCCCAATCCTGACCCCAATCTCACCTTCCCCCTCCTCCTGGAAGGCCCTGGGCTGGCTGACAGTGAAGCACTGCATGGCCTCGTAGTGACCCCAATCTCAAACCCCTTTAGGACATCCCAAATCCCCCAAATCTCACCTTCCCCCTCCTCCTGGAATGCCCGTGGCTGGCTGACAGTGAAGCACTGCATGGCCTCGTAGTGACCCCAATCCCAAACCCCAAATCTCACCTTCCCCCTCCTCCTGGAAGGCGCGGGGCTGGCTGACGGTGAAGCACTGCATGGCCTCGTAGTGACCCCAACCCCACAGACCCCTTTAGGACACCCCAAATCCCAACCCCAACCCCACAGACCCCTTTAGGACACCCCAAACCCCAAATCTCACCTTCCCCCTCCTCCTGGAAGGCCCTGGGCTGGCTGACGGTGAAGCACTGCATGGCCTCGTAGCGCTGCCGCAGTTCGGGGTTCTCGGCCCCGGCCTCGTCGGGCGGCCGCACCAGCAGCCGGCACTGGAAGGTGTGGCTGCCCCGGCGACCCGAGTCCTGCGGCCACGGAACGCCGTTCACTGCGGGGAAAAAATGGGATTTAGGGATTGATGGGAATGATCTACAATCCCAAAGATCTCTGGGATTTAAGGAGCAGGCACTGGAAGGTGTGGCTGCCCCTGCGGCCACGGAACGCCGTTCACTGCGGGGGGAAAAAATGGGATTTAGGGGTTGATGGGAATGATCCACAATCAGGGAATTCGTCACAAAGATCCCTGGGATTAAAGGAGCCAAAAATCCCAAAGATCCCTGAGATATAAAGAGCCAGAATTCCCAAACATCCCTGGGATTTAAGAGGAACAATCCAGCCGGAATTCCCAAAGATCTCCGGGATTTACAGAAGAAAAATCCATCTGGAATTCCCAAAGATCTCTGGGATTTAAGGAGCCAGAATTCCCAGAAATCCCTGGGCTTTAAAGAGCCAAAAATCCCAAAGATTTCTGGGATTAAAAGAGCACAAATCCATTCAGAATTCCCAAAGATCTCTGGGATTTAAGTACCCAGAATTCCCAAAGGTCTCTGGGATTTAAGGAGCCAGAATTCCCAAAGATCTCTGGATTTAAGGAGCCAGAATTCCCAATAATCTCTGGAATTTAAGGAGCCAGAATTCCCAAAGATCTCTGGATTTAAGGAGCCAGAATTCCCAATAATCTCTGGAATTTAAGGAGCCAGAATTCCCAAAGATACCTGGATTTAAGGAGCCAGAATTCCCAATAATCTCTGGAATTTAAGGAGCCAGAATTCCCAAAGATACCTGGATTTAAGGAGCCAGAATTCCCAATAATCTCTGGAATTTAAGGAGCCAGAATTCCCAAAGATACCTGGATTTAAGGAGCCAGAATTCCCAATAATCTCTGGAATTTAAGGAGCCAGAATTCCCAAAGATCTCTGGGATTAAAGGAGCCAAAAATCCCAAAGACCCCTGGGATTTAAAGAGCCAGAATTCCCAGAGATCCCTGGAATTTAAGGAGCACAAATCCATTCAGAATTCCCAAAGATCCCTGGGATTTAAGGAGCCACAATTCCCAAAACATCTCTGGGATTTAAGGAGCCAGAATTCCCAAAACATCTCTGGGATTTAAGTAGCAAGAATTCCCAAAGATCCCAGGGATTTAAGGAGCCAGAATTCACCAAGATCTCTGAGATTTATAGAGGAAAATTCCAGCTGGAATTCCCAAAGATCTCGGGGATTTACAGAAGAAAAATCCATCTGGAATTCCCAAAGATCTCTGGGATTGAAGGAGCCAGAATTCCCAGAGATCTCTGGGATTTGAGGAACCATAATTCCCAAAGATCCCTGGGATTTAAGAGGAAAATTCCCGCTGGAATTCCGAAAGATCTACGGGATGTAGAGAAGAAAAATTCATCTGGAATTCCCAAAGATCCCTGGGATTTAAGAAGCCAGAATTCCCAAGGATCCCTGCAATTTAACGAGCCAAAATTCCCAAAGATCTCTGAGATTTGGGGACTCAAAATTCCCAATAATCTGTGGATTTAAGGAGCCAGAATTCCCAATAATCTCTGGAATTTAAGGAGCCAGAATTCCCAAACATCCCTGGGATTTAAAGAGCCAGAATTCCCAATAATCTCTGGGATTTAAGTACCCAGGATTCCCAAAAATCTCTGGATTTAAGGAGCCAGATTCCAAAAGATCCCTGGGATTTAAGAGAAAAATTCCCGCTGGAATTCCGAAAGACCTATGGGATTTAGAGAAGAAAAATCCATCCAGAATTCCCCAAGATCTCTGGGATTTAAGGAGTCACAATTCCCAAAAATCTCTGGGATTTAAAGAGACAGAATTCCCAATAATCTGTGGATTTAAGGAGCCAGAATTCCCAAAGATCCCTGGGATTTAAGGAGTCACAATTCCCAAACATCCCTGGGATTTAAGAGGAACAATCCAGCCGGAATTCCCAAAGATCTCTGGGATTTACAGAAGAAAAATCCATCTGGAATTCCCCAAGATCTCTGGGATTTAAGGAGCCAGAATTCCCAATAATCTCTGGGATTTGGGGAGCCAAAATTCCCAATAATCTGCGGATTTAAGGAGCCAGAATTCCCAAAGATCCCTGGAATTTAAGGAGCCAGAATTCCCAAAGATCCCTGGGATTTAAGGAGCCACAATTCCCAAAAATCTCTGGGATTTAAGGAGCCAAAAATCCCAAAGATGCCTGGGATTTAAAGAGCACAAATCCATTCAGAATTCCCAAAGATCTCTGGGATTTAAGGAGCCAGAATTCCCAAAGATCCCTGGGATTTAAGGAGCCCAAATTCACCAAGATCCCTGGGATTTAAGAGGAACAATCCAGTCGGAGTTCCCAAAGATCTCTGGGATTTACAGAAGAAAAATCCATCTGGAATTCCCCAAGATCTCTGGGATTTAAGGAGCCAGAATTCCCAATAATCTCTGGGATTTGGGGAGCCAAAATTCCCAATAAATTGTGGATTTAAGGAGCCAGAATTCCCAAAGATCCCTGGAATTTAAGGAGCCAGAATTCCCAAAGATCCCTGGGATTTAAGGAGTCACAATTCCCAAAAATCTCTGGGATTTAAGGAGCCAAAAATCCCAAAGATGCCTGGGATTTAAGGAGCACAAATCCATTCAGAATTCCCAAAGATCTCTGGGATTTAAGTACCCAGAATTCCCAAAGGTCTCTGGGATTTAAGGAGCCAGAATTCCCAAAGATCTCTGGATTTAAGGAGCCAGAATTCCCAATAATCTCTGGAATTTAAGGAGCCAGAATTCCCAAAGATCTCTGGGATTAAAGGAGCCAAAAATCCCAAAGACCCCTGGGATTTAAAGAGCCAGAATTCCCAGAGATCCCTGGAATTTAAGGAGCACAAATCCATTCAGAATTCCCAAAGATCCCTGGGATTTAAGGAGCCAGAATTCCCAAAGGTCTCTGGGATTTAAGTACCCAGAATTCCCAAAGATCCCTGGGATTTAAGGAGCCAGAATTCCCAAAGGTCTCTGGGATTTAAGGAGCCAGAATTCCCAAAGATCCCTGGAATTTAAGGAGCCAGAATTCCCAAAGATCTCTGGATTTAAGGAGCCAGAATTCCCAAAGATCCCTGGGATTTAAGGAGTCACAATTCCCAAAAATCTCTGGGATTTAAGGAGCCAAAAATCCCAAAGATGCCTGGGATTTAAGGAGCACAAATCCATTCAGAATTCCCAAAGATCTCTGGGATTTAAGGAGCCAGAATTCCCAAAGACTCAACCAACCCCCCCAACATCCCACCCCATTCCCGTAATTCCCGTATTTCCCCCCATAATTCCCATTTTTCCCCCATAATTCTCAGGTGTTTTCCCCCAAAATTCCAATATTTTCTCCCAGAATTCCCATATTTTTCCCCCAGAATTCATAGATTTTTTCCCCCAGATTTCACGGATTTTTTCCCCCAGAATTCCCATATTTTTTCCCATAATTCCCTTTTTTTTTTTCTCCATAATTCTCGGGTTTTTTCTCCATAATTCTTCGGTTTTTTTCCCCATAATTCTTGGTTTTTTCCCCATAATTCTCGTGGTTTTTTCCCCCATAATTCCCATATTTTTTCCCATAATTCCCATTTTTTTCCCCATAATTCTCAGGTTTTTTTCCCCATAATTCTTGGGGTTTTTCCCCCATAATTCCCATTTTTCCCCCATAATTCCCATTCTTTCCCCATAATTCCCATATTTTCCCCCATAATTCCCATTTTTTCCCCATAATTCCCATATTTTCCCCATAATTCTCGGGTTTTTTCCCCCAGAATTCCCATATTTTCCCCCATAATTCCTGGGGTTTTTTTCCTCATAATTCCCATATTTTTCCCCACAATTCTTGGAGTCTTTTCCCCAGAATTCCTGGATTTTCCTCCAGAATTCCTGTTTTTTCTCCCATAATTCTTGTTTTTTCTCCCATAATTCTCATATTTTCCCCCATAATTCTCTGGGTTTTTTCTTCATAATTCTCGGGTTTTTCCCCCATAATTCCCATATTTTTCCACATAATTCCTGGCTTTTTTTCCCCATAATTCTTGCGTTTTTTTCTCCCAGAATTCCCATATTTTTCCCCATAATTCCCATTTTTTTCTCCATAATTCTCGGGGTTTTTCCCCATAATTCTTGGGTTTTTTTCCCCATAATTCCCATATTTCCCCTATAAGTCCCATATTTTTTTCCCCATAATTCTCGCGTTTTTTTCCCCCATAACTCCCATATTTTTCCCCATAATTCCCATATTTTTCCCCCATAATTCTTGAGGTTTTTTCTCCATAATTCTCAGGGGTTTTCCCCCATAATTCCCATTTTTTTCCCCATAATTCTCGGGTTTTTTTCCCCCAGAATTCCCATATTTTCCCCATAATTCTTGGGTCTTTTTCCCCATAATTCCCGTATTTTTCCCCATAATTCTCACGTTTTTTTCCCCCAGAATTCCCATATTTTTCCCCCATAATTCCCATATTTTTCCACATAATTCCTGGCTTTTTTCCCCATAATTCTCGTGTTTTTTTCCCCCATAACTCCCATATTTTTCCCCATAATTCCCATTTTTTTCTCCATAATTCTCGGGGTTTTTCCCCATAATTCTTGGGGTTTTTTCCCCATAATTCCCATATTTTCCCCCAGAATTCCTGGGTTTTTTCCCCCATAACTCCCATATTTTTTCCCATAATTCCCATTTTTTTCCTCCATAATCCTCGGGTTTTTTCCCCAGAATTCTTGCGTTTTTCCCCCATAATTCTCAGGTTTTTTCCCCCCAGAATTCCCATATTTTTCTCCATAATCCTCAGGTTGTTTCCCTCATAATTCTTGAGGTTTTTCCCCACAATTCCCAGGGTTTTCCCCCATAGTTCTTGTTTTTTTACTCCCATAATTCCCATCTTTTTCCCCAGAATTCTCAGGGGGTTTCCCCCATAATTCCGGGGTTTTTTCCCCCAAAATTCCCATTTTTTCCCCCATAACTCCCATATTTTCCCCCATAATTCCCATATTTTTCCCCATAATTCTCAGGGGTTTTCCCCCATAATTCTCAGGGTCTTTTCCCCCATAATTTTCAGGTTTTTTTCCCCCAGAATTCCCATATTTTCCCCCAGAATTCTTGGGTTTTTTCCCCGTAATTCTCATATTTTTCCCCACAATTCTGGGAGTCTTTTCCCCAAAATTCCTGGATTTTCCTCCAGAATTCCTGTTTTTTCTCCCATAATTCTTGTGGTTTTTCCCCCTATAATTCCCATATTTTTCCCCAGATTTCATGGAATTTTTTCCCCATAATTCCCATATTTTTTCCCCCATAATTCTTGACGTTTTTTTCTCCGGAATTCTTGGGTTTTTTCCCCATAATTCCCATATTTCCCCCATAAATCCCATATTTTTTTCCCCATAATTCCCATTTTTTCCCCCATAACTCCCATATTTTCCCCCATAATTCCCATATTTTTTCTCCATAATTCTCGGGTTTTTTCCCCATAATTCTTCGGTTTTTTCCCCATAATTCTTGGTTTTTTCCCCATAATTCTCGTGGTTTTTTCCCCCATAATTCCCATATTTTTTCCCATAATTCCCATTTTTTTCCCCATAATTCTCAGGTTTTTTTCCCCATAATTCTTGGGGGTTTTCCCCCATAATTCCCATTTTTTCCCCATAATTCCCATATTTTTTCCCCATAATTTCATATTTTCCCCCAGAATTCCTGGGGTTTTTTTTCCCCATAATTCTCATATTTTTCCCCACAATTCTTGGAGTCTTTTCCCCATAATTCCTGGATTTTCCTCCAGAATTCCTGTTTTTTCTCCCATAATTCTTGTGGTTTTTCCCCCTATAATTCCCATATTTTTCCCCAGATTTCATGGAATTTTTTCCCCATAATTCCCATATTTTTTCCCCCATAATTCTTGACTTTTTTTCTCCGGAATTCTTGGGTTTTTTCCCCCATAATTCCCATATTTTTCCACATAATTCCTGGCTTTTTTCCCCATAATTCTCGTGGTTTTTTCCCCCAGAATTCCCATATTTTCCCCCAGAATTCCCATATTTTTCCCCATAATTCCCATTTTTTTCCCCATAATTCTCGCGGTTTTTTCCCCCATAATTCCCATTTTCCCCCATAATTCCCATTATTTTTCCCCGTAACTCCCATTTTTTCCTCCATAACTCCCATATTTTTCCCCATAATTCTTGTGGTTTTTCCCCCATAATTCCTATATTTTTCCCCCCATAAATCTTGACGTTTTTTCTCCGTAACTCTCGGGTTTTTTCCCCCAGAATTCCCGTTATTTTTCCCCCATAATTCCCATATTTTTCTCCATAATTCTCGGGTTTTTTCCCCATAATTCTCAGGTTTTTTTCCCCCAGAATTCCGATATTTTTCCCCATAATTCCTGGGGGTTTTTTCCCCATAATTCTTGGTTTTTTCCCCCCATAATTCCCATATTTTTTCCCATAATTCCCATTTTTTTCCCCATAATTCTCAGGTTTTTTTCCCCATAATTCTTGGCGTTTTTCCCCCATAATTCCCATTTTTTCCCCATAATTCCCATATTTTTCCCCCATAATTCCCATATTTTCCCCCATAATTCCTGGGGTTTTTTTTTCCTCATAATTCCCGTATTTTTCCCCACAATTCTGGGAGTCTTTTCCCCATAATTCCTGGATTTTCCTCCAGAATTCCTGTTTTTTCTCCCATAATTCTTGTTTTTTCTCCCATAATTCTCGTATTTTCCCCCATAATTCTCTGGGTTTTTTCTTCATAATTCTTGGGGTTTTTCCCCATAATTCTCGGGTTTTTTCCCCCATAATTCCCATATTTTTCCACATAATTCCTGGCTTTTTTCCCCATAATTCTTGCATTTTTTTTCTCCCATAATTCCCATATTTTTCCCATAATTCCCATTTTTTTTCTCCATAATTCTTGAGTTTTTTCCCCATAATTCTTTGGTTTTTTCCTCCATAATTCTCGGGGTTTTTTCCCCATAACTCCCATATTTTTCCCATATTTTTCCCATTTTTTTCCGCATAATTCCTGGCTTTTTTCCCCATAATTCTCGTGTTTTTTTCCCCCAGAATTCCCATATTTTTCCCCATAATTCCCATTTTTTTCTCCATAATTCTCGGGGTTTTTCCCCATAATTCTTGGGTTTTTTTCCCCATAATTCCCATATTTCCCCCATAAGTCCCATATTTTTTTCCCCATAATTCCCGTTTTTTCCCCCATAACTCCCATATTTTTCCCATAATTCCCATATTTTTTCTCCATAATTCTCGGGTTTTTTCCCCCATAATTCTCGGGTTTTCCCCCATAATTCCCATATTTTCCCCATAATTCTCGGGGTTTTTTTCCCCCAGAATTCCCATATTTTTCCCCCATAATTCCCATATTTTTCTGCATAATTCCTGGCTTTTTTCCCCATAATTCTCGTGGTTTTTTCCCCCAGAATTCCCATATTTTTCCCCATAATTCCCATTTTTTTCTCCATAATTCTCGGGGTTTTTCCTCCATAATCCTCGGGTTTTTTCCCCATAATTCCCATATTTCCCCCATAAATCCCATATTTTTTTCCCCATAATTCCCGTTTTTTCCCCCATAACTCCCATATTTTTCCCCATAATTCCCATATTTTTTCTCCATAATTCTCAGGTTTTTTCCCCATAATTCTTGGGTTTTTTCCCCCACAATTCCCATTTTTTCCTCCATAATTCCCACATTTTCCCCCCGAATTCCCATTTTTCCCGTACCCAGTGACTTGGGGAGCAGGTTTTTGACGAACTCGGCGTGGTCCCCGACGTGCAGGATGCTGTAAACACTGGAGTTCATCAGCTCCTCCTGCGCGTAGCCCAAATAGCCCGTCACGTTCTCCGACACAAACACGATCCGGCCCTCGCGGTTCACCACGAAGAAAAACCCGTCCAGAGCCTGGAAAAAATGGGAAAAAATTCCACAGGTTTAGCAAAAAAAAATCCAGAGATTTTATCCAAAATATTTTGTCAGAAACGGCAAAAAATTCTGAGTTTTATCCAAAAAATTCCAAGGTTTTATCCCAAATTTCCCGTCAGAAACGCGAACATGAATGGAAAAAAAAATGTGAAATAATTCCAAAGTTTTATCCCAAATATCTCATCAGAAATGGGAAAAAAATCCGAGGTTTTATCCCAAATTTCCCAAATTTTATCCGACACAAACTCGATCCGTCCCTCCCGGTTCACCACGAAAAGAACCTGTCCAGGGCCTGGAAAAAATGGGAAAAATTCCACAGGTTTAGCAAAAAAAAATCCAGAGGTTTTATCCAAAAAAATTCCAAAGTTTTATCCCAAATTTCCCAAATTTTATCCGACACAAACTCGATCCGCCCCTCCCGGTTCACCACGAAAAGAACCTGTCCAGAGCCTGGAAAAAATGGGAAAAAATTCTGAATTTGTTTCTCAAATGTTTCGTTGGAAATGGGAAAAAAATCCGTATTTGTATCCCAAATATTTTGTCAGAAACGGGAAAAAATCCCTGAAGTCGCGTCTCAAATATTTCGTCAGAAATGGGAAAAAATTCCGTATTTGTATCTCAAATATTTTGTCAGAAATGGGAAAAAAATTCTGAAGTTGTGTCTCAAATATTTCATCAGAAATGGGAAAAAATTCCCAAGTTTTATCCCAAATATTTCGTCAGAAATGGGAAAAAATTTCAGAAGTTTTATTCCAAATGTTTCGTCAGAAATGGGAAAAAATTCCAGAGGTTTTATCGCAAATATTTTGTCAGAAATGGGAAAAAAATCCCAAAATTTTATTTCCAATATTTCATCGGAAACGGCAAAAAATTCTGAGTTTTCGTCTCAAATATCACAAACGCAAATGAGAAAGAATTCCAAGGTTTTATCCCAAATATTTTGTCAAAAACAGGAATAAAAATCTGAGTTTTTATCCCAAATATCCCATCAGGAGGATGAACGTGAAGAGGAAAAAAAAAAAGGATAAAATTCTGAGGTTTTATCCCAAATTTCCCAAATTTTATCCGACACAAACACGATCCGCCCCTCGCGGGTCACCACGAAAAAAAACCCGTCCAGGGCCTGGAAAAAATGGGAAAAAATTCCAAATTTGTATCTCAAATATTTTGTCAGAAACAGGAAAAAATTCTGAGTTTTATCCAAAAAATTCCAAAGTTTTATCCAAAAAATTCCAAAGTTTTATCCAAAAAATTCCAAAGTTTTATCCAAAAAAATTTCAGAGATCTTATACAAAAAAATTCAGTTTTATCCCAAATTTCCCGTCAGAAACGCGAACGCGAACGGAAATAAAAATGTGAAATGATTCCAAAGTTTTATCCCAAATATTTCATCAGAAATGGGAAAAAAATTCCCAAGTTTTATCCCAAATATTTTGTCAGAAATGGGGAAAAATATTCTGAAGTTTCATCTCAAATATTTCATTGGAAATGGGAAAAAATTCTGAGTTTTTGTCTCAAATATCACAAATGTAAATAGGAAAAAATTCCGAGGTTTTATCCCAAATTTTCCTTTGGAATTCCCAGTTTTCTTTTTGGAATTCCCAATTTTCCTTCGGAATTTCCATTTCCTGGGAAAAATCTCCTTTTCTGGAACCATTTTAAGCCCAAAATCCAAAATTAAAACCCCAAAAATCCCATTAAAAAAAACCCTGGATTTGCTCATTCCCAGATTTTCCTTTGGAATTCCCAGATTTTCCTTTGGAATTCCCGGATTTTCCTCTGGAATTCCCAATTTTCCTTCAGAATTTCCATTTCCTGGGAAAAATCTCCTTTTCTGGAACCAAAATTCAGGATTAAAACCCCAAAATTCACCCAAAAATCCCATTTAAAAACCCCAAATTTGCTCCTTCCTGCTTTTCCCACTCCAAATTCCCAGATTTTCCTTCAAAATTCCCAATTTTCCTTCAGAATTTCCATTTCCTGGGAAAAATCTCCTTTTCTGGAACCATTTAAATCCCCAAAATCCAAAATTAAAACCCCAAAAATCCCATTTAAAAACCCCTGGATTTGCTCATTCCCAGATTTTCCTTCGGAATTCCCAATTTTCCTTCGGAATTTCCATTTCCTGGAAAAATCTCCTTTTCTGGAACCATTTTAAGCCCAAAATCCAAAATTAAAACCCAAAAATTCACCCAAAAATCCCATTTAAAAACCCCAAATTTTCTCCTTCCTGCTTTTCCCACTCCAAATTCCCAGATTTTCCTTCAAAATTCCCAGTTTTTCCTTTGAAATTCCCAATTTTTCCTTCAAAATTCCCAAATTTTTCTTCGGAATTCCCAAATTTTTCTCTGGAATTCCCAATTTTCCTTCGGAATTTCCATTTCCTGGGAAAAAATCTCCTTTTCTGGAACCAAAATCCCGGATTAAAACCCCAAAATTCACCCAAAAATCCCATTTTAAAAAATCCAAATTTTCTCCTTCCTGCTTTTCCCACTCCAAATTCCCAGATTTTTCTTCAAAATTCCCAATTTTTCCTCTGGAATTCCCAATTTTCCTTCGGAATTTCCATTTCCCGAGAAAATTCTCCTTTTCTGGAACCATTTTAAGCCCCAAAATCCAAAATTAAAACCCCAAAAATCCCATTAAAAAACCCCTGGATTTGCTCATTCCCAGATTTTCCTTCGGAATTCCCAATTTTTCCTTCGGAATTCCCAATTTTCCTTCGGAATTCCCATTTCCTGGGAAAATCTCCTTTTCTGGAACCATTTTAAACCCAAAATCCAAAATTAAAACCCCAAAATCCCATTTAAAAACCCCTGGATTTGCTCATTCCCAGTTTTTCCTTCAAAATTCCCAATTTTCCTTTGGAATTTCCATTTCCTGGGAAAAATCTCCTTTTCTGGAACCAAAATTCAGGATTAAAACCCCAAAATTCACCCAAAAATCCCATTTAAAAACCCCAAATTTGCTCCTTCCTGCTTTTCCCACTCCCAATTCCCGGATTTTCCTTCAGAATTCCCAATTTTCCTTTGGAATTCCCCAATTTTTCCTTCGGAATTTCCATTTCCTGGGAAAAATCTCCTTTTCTGGAACCATTTTAAGCCCAAAATCCAAAATTAAAACCCCAAAAATCCCATTTAAAAACCCCTGGATTTGCTCATTCCCAGATTTTCCTTCAGAATTCCCAATTTTCCTTTGGAATTTCCATTTCCTGGGAAAATCTCCTTTTCTGGAACCATTTTAAACCCAAAATCCAAAATTAAAACCCAAAATTCCATTTTAAAATATGGATTTTTTCATTCCCTGTTTTCCCACTCCAAATTCCCAATTTTTCCTTTGGAATTCCCAAATTTTTCCTTCAGAATTCCCAATTTTCCTTCGGAATTTCCATTTCCTGGGAAAAATCTCCTTTTCTGGAACCATTTTAAGCCCCAAAATCCAAAATTAAAACCCAAAATTCCATTTTAAAATATGGATTTTTTCATTCCCGGTTTTCCCACTCCAAATTCCCAATTTTTCCTTCGGAATTCCCAAATTTTTCTCTGGAATTCCCAATTTTCCTTCGGAATTTCCATTTCCTGGGAAAAAAATCTCCTTTTCTGGAACCAAAATTCAGGATTAAAACCCCAAAATTCACCCAAAAATCCCATTTAAAAACCCCTGGATTTGCTCATTCCCAGTTTTTCCTTCAGAATTCCCAATTTTTCCTTCGGAATTCCCAATTTTTCCTGGAATTTTGTCCCCACCTCGAGCAGGAGCGGCCCCAGGGATTCCTTCTCGATGACGCCCTGGCTGCTGGAGGAGATGTCGGATTTCTGGACGTCGTCATCCGTCGTTTTCTCTGGAAAAAAAACAAAATAAAATTCCCCAAAAAATTAAAAAAAATTAAAAAAAAAAAACCGGGAATTTTTCAATCAAAAAAAAAAAAAAAAAGGATTTTGGGTTTTTTTTTTTCCTGAAAAAAATTCCCCTTTTTTTTTTTTTTTTTTTTTTTTTTTTTAAAGAGGGAATTTTATTTTTCTGGTGGAGGAAAATTTGGGATTTTTGGGGATAAGGAAGGAAAAAAAAAATTTGAGAAAATTTTGGGGTTTTTTCGTGGAATTTTCTGAGGAAAATCCAATAATTTTTCCTTCTCAAATTCTCATTTTTTCTCCTCAAATCCCAATTTTCCCAAGGAAAACTCTGATATCATTTTCCCTTTGGAAAATCCCAATTTCTCCTCTTTAAATCCTGATTTTCCAGAGAAAATTCCCAAAAAATCTCCAGTGTCATTTTCCCTTTTTAAATCCCAATTTTCCCTCCCAAATCCCAAATTTCCCTCCCCAAACCCCCAAATTTCTTTCCCAAACCCCCTTTTTCCTCCTTAAACCCAAATTTCTTCTCCAAATTCTTTCCCCAAATCCCCAAATTTCTTCCCCAAAATCCCAAATTTCTTTCTCAACCCCCAAATTTCCATCCTTTAATTCTGATTTCCCTTCTCAAATCCAAATTTTCCCTCCTTAAACCCCAAATTTCTTTCCCAAACCCCCTTTTCCCCTCCTTAAATCCAAATTTCTTCTCCAAATTTCTTCCCCAAACCCCCAAATTTCTTTCTCAAACCCCAATTTTCCATCCTTAAATCCTGATTTCCCTTCTTAAATCCAAATTTTCTCTCTTTAAATCTGAATTTCCTCTCCCCAAACCCCAAATTTCTTCCCCAAACCCCAAATTTCCTTCTCCAAACCCCAAAATTTCTTCCTCAAACCCCAAATTTCCCTCCCCAAACCCCAAAATTTCCCCTCCAAAACCCCAAATTTCTTTCTCAAACTCAAATTTCCTCTCTGCAAACCCCCAAATTTCTTCCTGAAACCTCAATTTCCCTCCCCAAACCCCAAAATTTCTTCCTCAAACCCCAATTTCCTCTTCCAAATCTCAATTTTTCCATCTCCAACCCCAAATTTCCCTCCCAAACCCCAATTTCCCTCCCCAAATCTCAAATTTCCCTCCCAAACCCCAAATTTCTTTCTCAAACCCCCTTTTTTCCTCCTTAAATCCAAATTTCTTCTCCAAATTCTTTCCCCAAACCCCAAATTTCCCCTCCCAAACCCCCAAATTTCTTTCTCAAACCCCAAATTTCTTCCCCCAACCCCAAATTTCTTCCCCAAACCCCCAAAATTCTTTCTCAAAACCCCATTTCCCTCCCCAAAATCTCAAATTTCTTCCCCAAACCCCAATTTTCCATCCTTTAATTCTGATTTCCCTTCTCAAATCCAAATTTTCTCTCCTTAAACCCCAATTTCCCCTCCCAAACCCCAAATTTCTTCCCAAAACCCCAAATTTCCTCCCCAAACCCCAAATTTCTTCCCCAAACCCCCAAATTTCCCCCCCAAAACCCCAAATTTCTCCCCCAAACCCCCAAATTTCCCCCCCAAAACCCCAAATTTCTTCCCCAAACCCCCAAATTTCCCCCCCAAAACCCCAAATTTCTCCCCCAAAATCCCAAATTTTTTTTCTCAAACCCCAATTTTCCATCCTTTAATTCTGATTTCCCTTCTCAAATCCAAATTTTCTCTCCTTAAACCCCAATTTCCCCTCCCAAACCCCAATTTCCTCTTCCAAATCTCAATTTTTCCATCTCCAACCCCAAATTTCCCTCCCAAACCCCAATTTCCCCTCCTTAAATCCAAAATTTCTCTTCTCAAATCCCAAATTTCTCTCCCCAAAACCCCAAATTTCCCCCCCAAACCTCCAAATTTCCCTCCCCAAACCCCCAAATTTCTTCCCCAAAACCCCAAATTTCTTCCCCAAACCCCAAATTTCCCCTCCCCAAACCCCAAATTTCCCCCCCAAAACCCCAAATTTCTCCCCCAAACCTCCAAATTTCCCTCCTCAAAACCCCAAATTTCTTCCCCAAACCCCCAAATTTCCCCCCCAAACCCCCAAATTTCTTCCCCAAACCCCAATTTCCCTTCAAATCCTGATTTTCCCCTCCCCAAATCCCAATTTTCCCCTTCCCAAAACCCCAAATTTTTTCCTCAACCCCCAATTTCCCTCCCCAAAACCCCAAATTTCTTCCTGAAACCCCAAATTTCTTCCTGAAACCCCAATTTCCTCTCTGCAAACCCCAAAATTTTTTGTCAAATCCCAATTTCCCCTCCCCAAAACCCCAAATTTCTTCCCTAAACCCCAAATTTTTTCCTCAGACCCTGATTTCTCCTTCTCAAATCCCAAATTTCTTTCTCAAATCCCAATTTTCCCTCCTTAAATCCAAATTCCTTCTCCAAATTTCTTCCCCAAACCCCAAATTTCTCCCCCAAACCCCCAAATTTCTCCCCCAAACCCCCAAATTTCTTCCCCAAAACCCCAAATTTCTTCCCCAAACCCCCAAATTTCTTCCCCAAACCTCCAAATTTCCCTCCCAAACCCCAAATTTCCCTCCCCAAAACCCCAAATTTCTTCCCCAAACCCCAAATTTCCCCCCCAAAACCCCAAATTTCTTCCCCAAACCCCAAAATTTCTTCCCCAAAACCCCAAATTTCCCCCCCAAAACCCCAAATTTCTCCCCCAAAATCCCAAATTTTTTTTCTCAAACCCCAATTTTCCATCCTTTAATTCTGATTTCCCTTCTCAAATCCAAATTTTCTCTCCTTAAACCCCAATTTCCCCTCCCAAACCCCAATTTCCTCTTCCAAATCTCAATTTTTCCATCTCCAACCCCAAATTTCCCTCCCAAACTCCAATTTCCCCTCCCTAAATCCAAAATTTCTCTTCTCAAATCCCAAATTTCTTCCCCAAAACCCCAAATTTCCCTCCCCAAAACCCCAAATTTCTTCCCCAAAACCCCAAATTTCTTCCCCAAACCCCAAATTTCCCCTCCCCAAACCCCAAATTTCCCTCCCAAACCCCAAAATTTCTTCCCCAAACCCCAATTTCCCTTCAAATCCTGATTTTCCCCTCCCCAAATCCCAATTTTCCCCTTCCCAAACCCCCAAATTTCTTCCTCAAATCCCAATTTTCCCTTCTCTAACCCCATTTTCTCTTTCCAAATCCCCATTTCCCCTCCTTAAATCCCAATTTTCCCCTTCCCAAAACCCCAAATTTTTTCCTCAACCCCCAATTTCCCTCCCCAAAACCCCAAATTTCTTCCTGAAACCCCAAATTTCTTCCTGAAACCCCAAATTTCTTCCTGAAACCCCAATTTCCTCTCTGCAAACCCCAAAATTTTTTGTCAAATCCCAATTTCCCCTCCCCAAAACCCCAAATTTCTTCCCTAAACCCCAAATTTTTTCCTCAGACCCTGATTTCTCCTTCTCAAATCCCAAATTTCTTTCTCAAATCCCAATTTTCCCTCCTTAAATCCAAATTCCTTCTCCAAATTTCTTCCCCAAACCCCAAAATTTCTCCCCCAAACCCCAAAATTTCTTCCCCAAACCCCAAATTTCCCGGTCCCACTCCTGACCCTGCTCGAGGCGTTTCATCTGCTGGATTTGGTCGACGGTTTTTTTCAGGATGTGGCTCTTGTCGGGTTTGACGCTCAGCGAGTCGATGTCGCCGATGTTCGCCGAGAGCAGCTCGGCCAGTTCCTGCAGGTAGCGCTGCTCCTGCTCCCGACGACGCTTCTCTGCACTAAGGGGGAGAAAAATAAAAATATTTCATTTTTTCCCATTTTTTTCTGATTTTTTTTCCATTTTTTTCCCAATTTTTTCCAATTTTTTCCCATTTTTTTCCCAATTTTTCCCCCCAGTTCCTGCAGGCAGCGCTGCTCCTGCTCACGGCGGCGCTTCTCTGCACTGGGGAGAGGAAAAATAAATAATTGTAATTTTTTACAATTTTTCACAAATTTTTTCCGGTTTTTTTTTCCATTTTTTTCCCATTTTTTTCTGATTTTTCTCAATTTTTTGGTCATTTTTTCCCAATTTGGTCCCCACAGTTCCTGCAGGTAGCGCTGCTCCTGCTCCCGACGACGCTTCTCTGCACTAAAGGAACAAAAAATATCATTTTTTAATTTTTTCCCATTTTTTCCAATTTTTTTCCATTTTTTTCCCAATTTTTTTCCATTTTTTTCCCAATTTTTTTCTGATTTTTCTTGATTTTTTTGTCATTTTTTCTCATTTTTTTCCCCCCAGTCCCTGCAGGTAGCGCTGCTCCTGCTCACGCCGACGCTTCTCTGCACTAAGGGGAAGAAAAATTAAAAAAATTAATTTTTCAATTTTTCCCTCTTTTTTTGCTTTTTTTTTTTGCATTTTTTTTCCCATTTTTTCTCATTTTTTCACAATTTTTTCCCATTTTTTTCCCAATTTCATCCATAAGTTCGTGCAGGTAGCGCTGCTCCTGCTCCTTTATCTGCACTGAGAGACAAAATCCAAAATTTTCATTTTTTTATAATTTTTTCCTATTTTTCCCCCAATTTTTTTGCCTTTTTTTCCCCCTTTTTCCTGTTATTGTCCCATTTTTTCCTGTTTTTTCCCTTTTTCTTCCCATTTTTCCCCATTTTTTTCTTGACTTTTTTTCCTCATTTTTTCTTGATTTTCCCCCCATTTTTTCTCTATTTTTTATCTTTTTTCCCCCATTTTTTCTCTATTTTTTCCCCATTTTTTCTCAATTTTTTCCCAGGTTTTCTCCATTTTTTTCACTTTTTTCCCCCATTTTTTTCCCGACTTTTTCCCATTTTTTCTTATTTTTCGTCAATTTTTTTTCTCTTTTTTTCCCCCAATTTTTTCCCATTTTTTCCCTTTTTTTTTTTTCTGATTTTTCTCAAATTTTTTCCAATTTTTTCTGATTTTTCTTAGATTTTTTCCCATTTTTTTCCCAATTTTCCCCCACAGTTCCTGCAGGCAGCGCTGCTCCTGCTCCCGCCGACGCTTCTCTGCACTGAGGGACATAAAAATTTAAAAATTTAATTTTTTTATAATTTTTTCCCAATTTTTTTCTCTATTTTTTCAATTTTTCCCCCTTTTTTTCGCATTTTTTCCATATTTTTTCTCCATTTTTTTCTCGAATTTCCCCCCATTTTTACACAATTTTTTCCCTAATTTTTCTCATGTTTTTTCCCTTTTTTCCCTAATTTTTTCACTATTTATCCCCATTTTTTCTGGATTTTTCCCCCATTTTTTCTCTATTTTTTTCCCATTTCTTCTCAATTTTTTCCCCATTTCTTCTCTATTTTTTCCCCACTTTATCTTGATTTTTCCCTATTTTTCACAATTTTTTCCCTAGTTTTTTTCAATTTTTCCCCTTTTTTTCCCCATTTTTTCTTGATTTTTTCCCATTTTTTCTCAATTTTTTCCCCTTTTTTTCTCAATTTTTTCCCCACAGTTCCTGCAGGTAGCGCTGCTCCTGCTCACACCGACGCTTCTCTGCACTGAGGGACATAAAAATTTAAAAATTTAATTTTTTTATAATTTTTTCCCATTTTTTCCGATTTTTTTTCCATTTTTTTCTCAATTTTTTCCATTTTTTTCTCATTTTTTCCCCCCCAGTTCCTGCAGGTAGCGCTGCTCCTGCTCCCGCCGCCGCTTCTCTGCACTAAAGCAACAAAAAATATCATTTTTTAATTTTTTCCCATTTTTTTCCAATTTTTTTCCATTTTTTTCCCAATTTTTTTCTGATTTTTTCCCAATTTTTTTCTGATTTTTCTCAATTTTTTTGTCATTTTTTCTCATTTTTTTCCCCACAGTTCCTGCAGGTAGCGCTGCTCCTGCTCACGCCGACGCTTCTCTGCACTGAGGGACATAAAATTAAAAAATTTAATTTTTTCCATTTTTTTCCCATTTTTCTCAACTTTTTTTCCAATTTTTTTCTGATTTTTCTTGGGCTTTTTTGCCATTTTTTCCTGCTTTTTTGCCAATTTCATCCATAAGTTCGTGCAGGTAGCGCTGCTCCTGCTCCTTTATCTGCACTGAGAGACAAAATCCAAAATTTTAATTTTTTAATATTTTTTTTTCCCTTTTTTCCCCTTTTTTTTTTGCAGTTCTTCCACATTTTTTCCCCCTTGTTTCCTGTTTTTTCCCCATTTTTTCCCGCATTTGTTCCGCATTTTTTCTTGGCTTTTTCTCAATTTTTCCCCCTATTTTTCTTTTTTTTTTTCCCTAGTTTTTCTCCAATATTTTTCCACTTTTTTCTCAATATTTTCACCCATTTTTCCCAGTTTTTCTCCATTTTTTTCCCATTTCTTTCTCAGATTTTCTCGACTTTTTCCCAGTTTTTCCCAGTTTTTCTCCATTTTTTCTTGATTTTTTCTCAATTTTTCCCCCTTTTTTCCCCTAGTTTTTCTCCATTTTTTCCCCATTTTTTTCCCAGTTTCTCTCAGTTTTTTCCCAGTTCTCCTCAATCTTTTTCCCACTTTTTTTCCTGCTTTTCTCCCTATTTTTCCCCATTTTTTCTTGATTTTTTTGTCATTTTTTCCCAATTTTTCCCCACAGTTCCTGCAGGTAGCGCTGCTCCTGCTCCCGCCGACGCTTCTCTGCACTGAGGGACATAAAAATTTAAAAATTTAATTTTTTTATATTTTTTTCCCAATTTTTTTCTCTATTTTTTCAATTTTTCCCCCATTTTTTCGCATTTTTTCCATATTTTTTCTCCATTTTTTTCTCGAATTTCCCCCCATTTTTACACAATTTTTTCCCTAATTTTTCTCATGTTTTTTCCCTTTTTTCCCTAATTTTTTCACTATTTATCCCCATTTTTTCTGGATTTTTCCCCCATTTTTTCTCTATTTTTTTCCCATTTCTTCTCAATTTTTTCCCCATTTCTTCTCTATTTTTTCCCCACTTTATCTTGATTTTTCCCTATTTTTCACAATTTTTTCCCTAGTTTTTTTCAATTTTTTCCCCTTTTTTTCCCCATTTTTTCTTGATTTTTTCCCATTTTTTCTCAATTTTTTCCCATTTTTTTCCCAATTTTTCCCCCCAGTTCCTGCAGGTAGCGCTGCTCCTGCTCACGCCGACGCTTCTCTGCACTGAGGGACATAAAAATTTAAAAACTTAATTTTTTTATATTTTTTTCCCAATTTTTTTTCTCTATTTTTTCAATTTTTCCCCCATTTTTTCGCATTTTTTTCCATATTTTTTCTCTCCATTTTTTTCTCGAATTTCCCCCCATTTTTACACAATTTTTTCCCTAATTTTTCTCATGTTTTTTCCCTTTTTTCCCTAATTTTTTCACTATTTATCCCCATTTTTTCTGGATTTTTCCCCCATTTTTTCTCTATTTTTTTCCCATTTCTTCTCAATTTTTTCCCCATTTCTTCTCTATTTTTTTCCCCACTTTATCTTGATTTTTCCCTATTTTTCACAAATTTTTCCCTAGTTTTTTTCAATTTTTCCCCTTTTTTTCCCAATTTTTTCTTGATTTTTTCCCATTTTTTCTCAATTTTTTCCCCTTTTTTTCTCAATTTTTTCCCCCCAGTTCCTGCAGGCAGCACTGCTCCTGCTCACGGCGGCGCTTCTCTGCACTGGGGAGAGGAAAAATAAATAATTGTAATTTTTTAGTAATTTTTTTGCATTTTTTTCCCATTTTTTTCTGATTTTTTCGCATTTTTTTTCCAATTTTTTCCCATTTTTTCTCAATTTCGTCCCTAAGTTCCTGCAGGTAGCGCTGCTCCTGCTCACGCCGACGCTTCTCTGCACTAAAGCAACAAAAAATATCATTTTTTAATTTTTTCCCATTTTTTTCCAATTTTTTTCCAATTTTTTTCCATTTTTTTCCCAATTTTTTTCTGATTTTTCTTGATTTTTTTGTCATTTTTTCTCATTTTTTTCCCCACAGTTCCTGCAGGTAGCGCTGCTCCTGCTCCCGGCGCCGCTTCTCTGCACTGAGGGGAAGAAAAATTAAAAAAAATTAATTTTTTAATTTTTTCCCTTTTTTTTTTTGCTTTTTTTTTGCTTTTTTTTTTGCATTTTTTCCCATTTTTTCACAATTTTTTCCCGCTTTTTTCCCAATTTCATCCCTAAGTTCCTGCAGGTAGCGCTGCTCCTGCTCCTTTATCTGCACTGAGAGACAAAATCCAAAATTTTAATTTTTTTTATAATTTTTTTCCATTTTTTTTGCATTTTTCCCCCATTTTTTTCGCATTTGTTCTGCATTTTCTCTCAATTTTTTCCCCCATTTTTTCTTGGCTTTTTCTCAATTTTTCCCCCTATTTTCCTTTTTTTTTTTCCTACTTTTTCTCCAATATTTTCCCACTTTTTCTCGATATTTTCACCCCTTTTTTCACAGTTTTTTTTCTCCATTTTTTTCCCATTTCTTTCTCAGTTTTACTTGATTTCTTTCCCATTTTTCCCAGTTTTTCTCCAGTTTTTTCCCAGTTTTTCTCCAGTTTTTTTCCCAGTTTTTCTCCAGTTTTTTCCCAGTTTTTCTCCAGTTTTTTTCCCAGTTTTTCTCCATTTTCTTCCCATTTTTTTTCCATTTTTTTCCATTTTTTTCTGATTTTTCCTTTTATTTTTGCCATTTTTTCCCCAATTTTTCCCCCCAGTTCCTGCAGGTAGCGCTGCTCCTGCTCCCGGCGACGCTTCTCTGCACTGAAGAAATGATAAATCCAAATTTTTAATTTTTTAATAATTTTTTCCTATTTTTTTCCCAATTTTTTGAAAACGTTTTCCCAGTTTTTCTGGATTTTTTTTGCCATTTTTCTCAATTTTTTCCTGCTTTTTCCCCAGTTCGCTGCTCCTCCTCCCTTATCTGCACTGGGGGACACAAAATCCAAAACTTTAATTTTTTTCTCAGTTTTTTTTCCAATTTTTTACCCATTTTTTGCCAGGTTTTTTCCACTTTTTCTGGATTTTCCCCCCTTTTTCCCCCCAGTTTTTCAGGATTTTTTCCCTTTTTTTTTTTTTTGCAGCTTTTATTTTTTTTTTCCCATTTTTTTTTCTCAATTTTTCTCAATTTTTTTCCCATTTTTTTCCAGTATTTTCCCCTTTTTTTTCCCCATTTTTTTCCCAGTTTTTCTCGATTTTTTCCCATTGTTTTCACCATTTTTTTCTTTTTTTTCCACAGTTTTTCCCATTTTTTGTCAACTTTTCCCCTAGTTCTCCTCCATTTTTTCCCCACTTTTTTTCCTGCTTTTCTCCCAATTTTTTCCCAGTTTTTCTCTGTTTTTTGCCAATTTTTTTCCATTTTTTTTCCCTAATTTTCCCCACAGTTCCTGCAGGCAGCGCTGCTCCTGCTCCCACCGACGCTTCTCCGCACCAGGGGGGAGAAAAATTTAAAAATTGGGAAAAAAAATCAAGAAACAAGTGGAAAAAAATGGGAAAAAAGTGGGGAAAAAATGGGGAAAAAAAGGAGAAAAAATGGGAAAAAAGAGAAAAACGGAAAAAAAATCAGGAAAAAATTAAGAAAAAAGTGGGGGAAAAAGAGGGGAAAAAATGGAGAAAAAACCAGGAGAAAATAGGGAAAAAGTGGGGAAAAAACTGGGAAAAAACGAGAAAAAAATGGAGAAAAATGGGAAAAAATAGGGAAAAAATGGAGAAAAATCAGGAAAAAAAATGGGGGGAAAGTAGGAAAAAAATGGAGAAAAAGTAGGAAAAAATAGAGAAAAAGTGTGGAAAAATGGAGGAAAATTTGAAAAAAAAAAGGGGGAAAAGTGGGGAAAAATTTGGGAAAAAATAGGGAAAAAATTGAGAAAAAAACAGAAAAAATCAGGAAAAAATCAGGAAAAAATGGAGAAAAAATAGAAAAAAAATCAGGGAAAAAATGGAAAAAACCTGGGAAAAAAATGGAGAAAAAGTGGGGGGAAAATGGGAAAAATTGAGGAAAAAATGGGAAAAATTGAGAAAAAATGGGAAAAATGGAGAAAAAGTGTGGAAAAATGGAGGAAAAATTGGGAAAAAAATCAAGAAAAAATGGAGAAAAAATAAGGAAAAAATGGAGAAAAAATAAGGAAAAAATGGAGAAAAAACAGGGAAAAACTAGAGAAAAAATGGGAAAAAAATTGAGAAAAACCAGGGAAAAAATAGGGGAAAAATGGAGAAAAATTAGGAAAAAAGGGAAAATTTTGGGAAAAATAGGAAAAAATTTGGGAAAAAATAGAGAAAAAAATGGGAAAATTGAGAAAAATAGGGAAAAAATAGGGGGAAAATCGAGAAAAAATCGGAAAAATAAGGGGAAAATTTGAAAAAAAATTCGAGAAAAAATGGGAAAAAAAATCAGGAAAAAATGGAGAAAAGTCAGGAAAAAATAGAGAAAAAGTGTGGAAAAATGGAGGAAAATTTGAAAAAAAAAATGAGGAAAAAGTGGGAAAAAATTGGGGAAAAAATAGAAAAAATAAGGAAAAAATTGAGAAAAAACCAGAAAAAATCAGGAAAAAATCAGGAAAAAATGGAAAAAAAATTGGAAAAAAATGGAGAAAAAGTGGGAAAATTTTGAAAAAAAATCAGGAAAAAACGGAGACAAAGCAGGAAAAAAAGGGAAGCAAAAATGCCATTGGAATACTTGGGAATTTTGGGAATTTTGGGAATTTTGGGGAGATTTTTCACCTCTGGTTGGGGTCGCAGGGGGAGCCTTTGCGTTTCCTCCCGTCGGGCGTCGCCGGATCCGCCGCGGCGTCGCCGAGGCCGCTCATGGTGGGGGATCTACAGAAAACCTGGAATGAAAACAGGGAAAAATGGGAAAAGGGCAGGAAAATGGGGATTTTTTTCCAAAGGAAAAGGTGGAGTCGGGAAGGGATTTATGGGGGTTTTTCCGGGATTCTCATGGATTTTGGGATTCATGGGATTCTCAGGGATTTTGGGTTTCCAGGATTTCCCAGAGGGTTCTTGGAATTCCGATGGATTTTGGATTCCCTGGGATTCCCAGGGATTGTGGATTCCCAAAATTCCCAGAGATTTCCGGAATTCCCAAGGATTTCGGATTTCCTGGGATTCCCAAGGATTTTGGGGATTCCAAGGGACTTCAGATTCCCAAAAATCCCAGGGGATTCCCAAAAATCCCAGGGGATTCCCAAAAATCCCAAAGATTTTCCAATTCTGGAATTCCCAAAGATTTGGGATTTCCCAGCATTCCCAGGGATTTGGGATTTCTGGAATTCTGGATTTCAAGATTCTTGGAATTCCCAAGGATTGTGGATTCCTGGAATTCCAATGGATTTTGGATTTCCCAGGATTTCCAGGGTCTTCAGATTCCCAAAAATTCCAGGGATTCCCAGAATTCCCAAGGATTTCAGAATTCCTGGGATTCCCAAGGATTTGGGATTCCTGGTATTCCCAGGGATTTTTAACTCCCAGAATTCCCAGGGATTTTGGATTCCTGGGATTCTCAAGGATTTGGGATTCCTGAATTCCAATGGATTTCCCAGGATTCCCAAGGATTTCGGATTTTCTGGGATTTTTTGGATTCCTGGGATTCCCGGGAATTTGGGATTCCCAGAATTCCCAGAGATTTTGGAGATTCCAAAGATTCCCATGGATTGACGATTCCTGGAATTCCCAAGCATTTCACTTTCCCGAGATTTCCAAGGATTTCAGATACCCAGAATTCCCAAGGATTTGGGATTCCCAGGGATTTGGGATTCCCAGGGATTTTGGATTCCCAGAATTCCAGGGATTTTGGATTCCCAGAATTCCAGGGATTTGGGGGCACAGGGGAGGATTTTCCCACGGGATTGTTCCTGGTGGGAATTCCCGGCACGGAGCCGCTCCCGGCGCGGCCGAAGGTGGACAGGAAACGCCGGAACGGCACCGAGGGGAGAACCCGGCACGGAACAAACCCAACGGAACCAAAAACAACGGAACCGAAACCAACCCACCCCAACGGAACCAACCCCAACCCAACCCAACCCAACCCAAACAAACCCAACGGAACCAAACCCAACCCAACGGAACCAAAAACAACCCAACGGAACCGAAACCAACCAAACCCAACCAAACAGAACCCAACTCAATGGAACCAAACCCAACCCAACTGAACGCAACGGAACCAAAAACAACCCCACGGAACCAAACCCAACCAAACCCAACCCAATGGAACCAAACGGAATCAAAACCAACTCAACCCAACAGAACCAAACCCAACCCAACGGAACCCAAGCCAACCCAACTGAACGCAACGGAACCGAAACCAATTGAACCCAATGGAACCAAACCCAACCCAACCCAACTGAACCCAACCCAACGGAACCCAACCCAACCCAGCTGAACCAAACCCAACCAAACCCATCTGAACCCAACAGAACCAGAAACAACCCCACGGAACCCAACCCAACCCAACTGAACCCAACAGAACCAAACCCAACTGAACCCAACCCAAACAAACCCAACCCAACCCCAAGGAACCAAACCCAACCCAACCCCAAGGAACCAAACACAATCAAACCCAACTCAATAGAACCAAACCAGAACTGAAACCAACCCAAACAAACCCAACAGAGCCAGACCCAACCCAACAGAACTGAACGGAACCAACAGAACCAAAACCAGCTCCACAGAACCCAACCCAACCCAAAGGATCCAAACCCAAACAAACCCAAACCCAACGGAACTGAACGGAACCAAACAGAACCAAAAACAACCCCACAGAACCCAACCCAAACAAACCCAACTGAACCAAACCCAACCCAAGGGAACCGAACAGAACCAAACAAAACCAAACAGAACCAAAACAACTGCACAAAGCCAAACTCAACCCAACAGAAACAAAAACAACACGACCCAACCCAAACAAACCCAACGGAACCAAACCCAACCCAACGGAACCGAACGGAACCAAACAAAACCAAACAGAACCAAAAGAACCGCACAAAGCCAAACTCAACCCAACAGAAACAAAAACAACACGACCCAACCCAACCCAACCCAATGGAACCAAACCCAACCCAGGCCGACCAAACCAAACCCAACCCAACAGAACCAAACTCAACCAAATCCAACCCAACCCAATGGAACCGAATAGATCCGAAAAACCCAACCTAACCAAACCCAACCCAACAGAATCGAACAGAACCGAAAACTGCCAAACCCAATGGAACCCAACCCAATGGAACTGAATGGAACCAAAAACAACCAAACCCAACCCAATGGAACCAAACCAAACCCAACAGAACCAAACGAAACCGAACCCAACCCAATCAAATCCAACCCAACAGAACCAAACAAAACTGAAAACAACCCAACCAAACCCAACCAAGGCCAAGTCAAAGGAACAAAATGGAACCGAGAACAACCAAAACCAACTTAACAAAACAACAGAACCGAACAAAATCAAAAACAACCCAACAGAACCCAACACAACAGAACCCAATCCAACCAAACCAAATGGAACCAAAAACAACCAAACCCAATGGAACCAAACCCAATGGAACCAAACCAAACTCAACAGAACCAAACCCAACCAAACCCAAAGGAACCAAATCCAATGGAACCCAACCAAATCCAACGGAACCAAACCCAACCCAACCCAACGGAACCAAAAAAACCCCAAACAAACCAAGCCCAACCCAATGGAACCAAACCCAGCCCAACCCAAACAAACCGAACCCAACGGAACCAAACCCAACTGAGCCAAACCCAACTCAGCAGAACCAAAAGAACCCAACACAACAGAACTGAACGGAACCAAAACCAACCCAACCAAATGGAACTGAACAGAACCAAACCCAACTGAACCAAACCCAACCCAAGGGAACCGAAAGGGACCAAATGGAACTGATTAGAACCAAAGAGAACCAAACGAAACCCAACGGAACTGAAAACAATCAAACCCAACCCAACAGATCTTAATGGAAACAAATGGAACCAAATGGAACCAAACGGAACCGAACCCAATCAAATGGACCCAAATGGAACTGAAAACAAGACAACCAAACCCAATGGAACCAAACCCAACCAAACCCAACCCAATGGAACCAAACCCAACCAAACCCAACCCAATGGAACCAAACCCAACCAAACCCAACCCAATGGAACCAAACCCAACCAAACCCAAGCCAAGCCAACCCAACTCAATCAAACAGAACCAAACAGAACCAACCAGAACTGAAAACAACTAAATCAAACCCAACAGAACTGAACAGAACCAAATGGAACCAAAATAAACAAAGGGAACCGAATGGACCCGAATGGAACTGAACCGAACCAAACCCAACGGAACCAAACCCAATCTGACAGAACCAAACCAAACCAAATGGAACCAAACTCAGCCCAGCAGAACCAAACCCAACTGAACCAAACCCAATGGAACTGAACCCAACTGAACCAAACCCAACGGAACCGAACCAAACCCAACGGAACTGAACCAAACCCAATGGAACTGGAAACAACCCAACAGAACCAGACAAAACCCAACTGAATCAAACCCAACCCAACTGAACCGAAATAAACCCAACTGAACTGAACCAAACCCAACAGAACCGAACCAAACCCAATGGAACCAAGCCAAACCCAACTGAACCAAACCAAAGCCAATGGAACCAAGCCAAACCCAACTGAACCAAACCAAAGCCAATGGAACCAAGCCAAACCCAACTGAACCAAATCAAACCAAATGGAACCGAATCAAACCCAACGGAACCAAACCAAAGCCAACAGAACCAAACCAAACCCAATGGAACCAAGCCAAACCCAACTGAACCAAACCAAAGCCAATGGAACCAAGCCAAACCCAACTGAACCAAATCAAACCAAATGGAACCGAATCAAACCCAACGGAACCGAAACAAACCCAACGGAACCAAACCCAACCCAACCCAAGAGAATGAAACCGACCAGCACCCAACAGAACCGAACAGAACTGAACAAAACCAAAGGGAACTGAAAACAAGCAAATCAAACTGAACCCAACCAAACCCAACTGAACCAAACAGAACCCAACTGAACCAAACACAAGGGAACTGAACCAAACCCAACTGAACCAAACCCAAGGGAACTGAACCAAACCCAACTGAATCAAACCCAACCCAACTGAACCGAAACAAACCCAACAGAACCAAACCCAACCCAACAGAATGAAACTGACCAGAACTCAACCCAACCAAACTGAACCGAACAGAACTGAACAAAACCAAAGGGAACTGAAAACAAGCAAATCAAACTGAACCAAACCCAACTGAACCAAACCCAACTGAACCAAACACAAGGGAACTGAACCCAACCCAACTGAATCAAACCCAACCCAACTGAACCGAAACAAAGCCAATTGAACCAAACCCAACCCAACAGAACAAAACCGACCAGAACCAAACCCAACCAAACTGAACCGAACAGAACTGAACAAAACCAAAGGGAACTGAAAACAAGCAAATCAAACTGAACCCAACCAAACCCAACTGAACCAAACAGAACCCAACTGAACCAAACACAAGGGAACTGAACCAAACCCAACTGAATCAAACCCAACCCAACTGAACCGAAACAAAGCCAATTGAACCAAACCCAACCCAACAGAACAAAACCGACCAGAACCAAACCCAACCAAACTGAACCGAACAGAACTGAACAAAACCAAAGGGAACTGAAAACAAGCAAATCAAACTGAACCAAACCCAACTGAACCAAACCCAACCAAACCAGTCCAATCCAACCCAACCAAACCAAACTGAACTGAACCAAACTCAACCCAACCCAACAGAATGAAACCAACCAGAAGCCAACCCAACCAAACTGAACCGAACAGAACTGAGCAAAACCAAAGGGAACTGAAAACAAGCAAATCAAACTGAACCAAACCCAACTGAACCAAACGGAACCAAACCAGTCCAGTCCAACCCAACCAAACCCAACTGAACCCAACCAAACCAGTCCAATCCAACCCAACCAAACCAAACTGAACTGAACCAAACCAAACCCAACCAAACCAAACCCAACCAGTCCAATCCAACCCAACCAAACCAAACCCAACTGAACCCAACTGAACCAAACCAAACGGAACTGAACCAAACCAAACCAGTCCAATCCAACCCAACCAAACCCAACTGAACCAAACCAAACCCAACTGAACCAAACCAAACCAAACCAAACCAAACCAGTCCAATCCAACCCAACCCAACTGAACCGAACCAATCAAATCCAACCCAACCCAACTGAGCTGAACCAAACCAAACCAATCCAGGACGTCATGGACCGACTAATGGACCAAAGCATCGAGTGGTGACCAAACCAGCCAAACCCAACCCAACCATGAAATGATGGACCAAACCCAACCCAACCACGAGGTGATGAACAAAACCAAAACCAACCCAACCATGAGATGATGGACCAAACCCAACCCAACTGAACCCAACACAACCAAACCCAACCACAAGGTGATGGACCAAACCCAACCATGAGGTGATGGACCAAACCCAACCCAACCATGAGGTGATGAACAAAACCAAACCCAACCCAACCATGAGGTGACGAACCAAATCAAACCAAACCCAACCATGAGATGACGGACCGGACCAAACCAAACCCAACTGAACCCAACACAACCCGACCCAACCATGAGATGACGGACCGGACCCAACCCAACGGAACCCAACACAACCAAACCCAACCATGAGATGACGGACCGGACCAAACCAAACCCAACCACGAGGTGATGATGGACCAAAACCGACCCAACTGAACCCAACACAACCCAACCCAACCCAACCCAACCATGAGATGATGGACCAAACCCAACCCAACTCAACCAAACCAAACCAAACCAAACCAGACCCAAAATTCCCTAAAATTCCTAAATTTGGATCCAAAATTCCCATGGAAAATTCAATAAAAGTCTTGGGTCAGGATGACAAATTCCCTCGGGAGGAGAAAATTTCCTGAAATTCCTGGATCTGGATCCAAAATTCCCTTGGAAAATTCTCAAAGAATTCCTGGATTTGGATCCAAAATTCCCATGGAAATGAAAATTCCCCCAAAAAAAATTCCTGGATCTGGATCCAAAATTTTCGTGGAAAATTCCCCAAAAAAAAATCCTGGATGTGAATCCAAAATTTCCATAGAAGAAAAAATTCACAAAAAAAAAAAAAATCCTGGATCTGGATCCAAAATTCCCTAAAATTTCTGGATCCAAAATTCCCGTGGAAAATTCCTGAAAATTCCTGGATCCAATTCCGGCTCCTCCCAAAATTCCTGGAATTCCCAAATCCCTTTTGGAATGACCCAAAATTCTGGAATTTTTGGGAATTCAGAGAGACAGAAATTCTTGGAAAAATTTGGAAATCCTTGGAAAAAATCAGGAATTCTTGGAAAATTTGGGAATTCTTGGAAAAAAACCAGAAATTCTTGGTTAAAAAAATTAGGAATTCTTGGGAAAAAGCAGGAATTTTTGGGAAAAAAAACCCAGAAATCCTTTGGAAAAAATCAGGAATTTTGGGGAAAAAATCAGGAATTCTTGGAAAAAAGAAACCAGAAATCTTTGGGAAAAAACCTGGAATTCCTGGAAAAATCAGGAATTCTTGGGAAATTTGGGAATTTTTGGGAAAAAACCCAGAAATTCTTTGGAAAAAATCAGGAGTTTTTTGAAAAAAACCAGAAATCCTTGGGAAAAAATCAGGAATTCTTGGAAAAATCAGGAATTCTTGGAAAATTTGGGAATTCTTGGAAAAAAAAACAGAAATCCTTGGAAAAAATCAGGAATTTTTGGGAAAAAAATCAAGAATTTTTGGGAAATTTGGGAATCCTTGGAAAAAATCCAGAAATCCTTGGAAAAAAACCAGAAATTCTTGGAAAAAATCCAGAAATCCTTGGAAAAAATTGGAAATCATTGGAAAAATCCCAGAAATCCTTGGGAAAACAACAGAAATCCTTGGAAAAAATCAGGATTTTTTTTAAAAAAATCAGGAATTCTTGGGAAATTTGGGAATTCTCGGGAAAAAAAAAGAAATCCTTGGAAAAAATCAGGAATTCTTGGAAAAAAATCACAAAAAAATCCAGGAATTTTTGAGAAAAATTAGGAAAAAAAATTAGAAAAAATAGGGAAAAAAACCCCAAAATTGAAAAAAAGGAAAAATGGGAAAAAAATTTCCATCCCAATAGAAAAATTTGGAAAAAAAAATTGGGAAAAAAATAGAAAAAAAAATGGGGAAAAAAATCTCCCAAATCCTGGAATAATTTTGATTTTCCTGAGATTTTTCTGCTCAGAAAATCCCCCAAAAAATTGGTGAAATCCAAGGAATTTTTGGTGATTATTTTATATTATTATTATTATTATTATTTTATGCCCCAAAAAAACCCCAAAACTTGGGAAAAATTCATGAAAAAATAAAATAAAAAAAGTTTCAAACTTACCTGGGAATTCTGGAGGTGAGAGATGGATCATGAGAAAATTCAGGATTTTCCTGGAAAAATCTTTAAAACCTCGAGAATTCCATGAGAATTTCAATTCCTGGATCCTGAAAAAAAAAAAAAAAAAAAAAAAGGAAAAATTTGAATTATTTTGTTAAAAAATTGGGGAATTTTTAGGAATTTTTTTCAGGGTTTTTTTATGGTTTTGGTTTTAATTCCCCCAAAAAAATTCAAGAAAAAAAAGGAGGAAAAGGAATTTTTTGGGATTTTGTTGGTTCCTGATGGAAAAAAAAATCCTGGAAAAATTAAAAATTCCAGGAAAATTGGGTTGGGTGGGAATTTCATCCTTTTTTCCTCAAAATTCCTGTAATTTAAAAATTTTTTCCCCCAAAATTCCTGAATTTTTTCTGTCTTTCCCCAAAATTCCTTTAAATTTTTTTTTCTGTTTCTTTTTTTTTTTTTTTTTTTTCCCCAAAAAAATCCTGGATTTTTTTCTGGTTTTTTTCCAAAAATTTCCTGAATATTTTTAATTTTTTTCCCAAAAAATTCCAGATTTTTTTCTGTCTTTTCCCCAAAATTCCTTTAAATTTTTTTTCTGGTTTTTTTTCCCCAAAAAATCCTGGATTTTCTTCTGGTTTTTTTTTTTTTTTTCAAAAAAATCCTGAATTTTTTTCTGTTTTTTTTTCCAAAAATCTCTGGATTTTTTCCTGGGTTTTCTTTTCCCAAAATTCCTTTAATTTTTTTTTTCTTTTTTTTCCTCAAAATTCCTGGATTTTTTTCTGATTTTTCCAAAAATTTCCTGGATTTTTTTCTAGTTTTTTAAAAAAAAAATCTTGGAAATTTTTTTTTTCTCCCAAAATTCTCTGGATTTTTTCTGGTTTTTCCCCAAAAATTCTCTCAATTTTTTCCCTTTTCCCCCTAAATTATCCCCCCAAAAAATCAAAAATATCCCAGGAAAAGCACCAAGATCCCAAAAAAATCCCAAAATATCCCCGAAAAATTCCACCAAGATCCTGACAAATCAAAAAAATCCAGAATTTTTGTGGAAAAATGGAGGAAATTTGTGGATTTTTGTGGAAAAAATTGGAGGATTTTAGTGGAAAATGGAGAAAATTCCAGAAATTTCGGATTTTAATGGAAAAACAGAGGAAATCCTGGGATTTTAACGGAATAAATTCAGGGATTTTTTGTTCCATGAATTTCCTTCTTTTTCCCCTGGATTTCCTCCATTTTTCCACAAAAATCCACAATTTTTCTCCATTTTCCCACAAAATTCCTGGAATTTCCTCCATTTTCCATGAAAATTCTCCATTTTTCCACAAAAATCCACAAATTTCCTCCATTTTTTTCCATGAAAATCTCGGAATTTCCTCCATTTTCCCACAAAAATCCCAGAATTTCCTCCATTTTTCCATTAAAATCCCTGGATTTTGTTCCATTTTTCCACAAAATGCCTGAAATTCCTCTATTTTCCCACAAAATCCCTGGAATTTCCTCCATTTTCCACTAAAATCCTCCATTTTTCCCCTAAAAATCCCCAAATTTCCTCAATTTTTCCACAAAACTTCTGGAATTTCCTCCATTTTCCCACAAAATTCCCCAAATTTCCTCCATTTTCCATTAAAATCCTCCTTTTTTTCCCTAAAAAATCCACAAATTTCCTTCTTTTTTCCCTGGATTTCCTCCATTTTCCAAAAAAATCCACAAGTTTCCTCCATTTTCCACAAAAAAACCTGGAATTTCCTCCATTTTCCAGGAAAATCCAGGGAATTTTCTCAATTTTTCCACTAAAATCCTGAAATTCCTCCATTTCCCCCCAAAATTCCTGGAATTTCCTCCATTTTCCACAAAAATCCTCCATTTTTCCCCTAAAAATCCACAAATTTCCTCCATTTTTCCACAAAAATCCTGGAATTTCCTGGAATTTTGGGGGATTTTTGGGGGGAAATTTGGGGGGAAATTTTGGGGAATTTTGGGGGAATTTTGGGGGGGAAATTTTGGGGATTTTTTGGGAGATTTTCTGGGGGGTTTTTTGAGATTTTTTGGGGAATTTTTGGGGAATTTGGGGGGGAATTTTTGGGGATTTTTTTGGGAGATTTTCTGGGGAATTTTTTGAGATTTTTGGGGGGAATTTTGGGGGAATATTTGGGGGGAATTTTGGGGAATTTTTGGAGAATGTTTTTGGAAATTTTTGGGGAATTTTGGGGGGAAAAATGGGGGAAAAAATGGGAATTTTAGAACCCTCACGGTGAAAATTCCGAGGTTTTTTTTCCCAAAAAAATTCCCAAAGTGATCCAAGAAAATAATCAATAAATATAGAAATAAATAAGGTGATTAATTAATTCATTAAATAATTAAGGGATTAATTAAAATCTTGATTAAATTCTAAAGGTTCCCAAGATTCAAGTCAAGGGGGAAATTTGGGAAAATTGAGGACAGAAAAAGGGGGAAAATTGGGAATTCTGTAAAATTTAGGGCAGAAAAAGGGAAAAATTGGGAATTACAGAAAATTGGGGGTAGAAAAAAAGGGGAAAATTTAAGGAATTCCAAGAAACTGAGAGTAGAAAAGGGGAGAAATTGGGAATTATGGAAAAATTTAGAGCACGGAAAGGTAAAAATTTGGGAACTCTGGAAAAATGAGGGCAGGGAAAGGGAAAAATTGGGAATTCTGGAAAATTGAGGGCAAGGAAAAGGTAAAAAAAATGGGAATTCTGGAAAATTGAAGGTAGAAAAGGGAAAATTTTGGGAAATTATTGAAAAGTCAGCGCAGAAAGGGGGAAAATTTGGGGAATTATGGAAAATTTAGGGCAGAAAAGGGGACAATTGGGAATTATGGAAAATTTTAGGGTAGAAAAAGGGGAAAATTTGGGAATTATGGAAAAAATTAGGGCGAAAAAGGGGGAAATTTGAGGAATTAAGGAAAATTTAGGGCAGAAAAAGGGAAATTATGGGAATTACACGAGATTTAGGGCAGGGAAAGGGAAAAAATTGGGAATTATGGAAAACTGAAGGCAGAGAAGGGGAAAATTGGGGGAATTATGAAAAATTTCGGGCCGAGAAGGGTAAAAAATTGGGAATTCTGCAAATTTTGGGGCAGGAAAAGGGGAAAATCGGGAATTATGAAAAAATTAGGGCAGAAAAAGGGGAAATTTATGGGAATTATGGAAAATTTAGGGCCAGAAAAGGGAAAAAATTTGGAAATTACACAAGATTTAGGGCAGGGGAAGGGAAAAATTATGGTAATTCTGGAAAATTCAGAGTAGAAAAAGGAAAATTCTGAGAAATACACAAAATTTAGGGCAAGGAAAGGGTAAAAATCGGGGAATTCTGGAAAATTGAGGGTAAAAAAATGGGAAAAAATTGGGAATTCTGGAAAAATTAGGGCAAGAAATTTGAAAATTCAGGGAATTCCAGAAAATTAAGGGTAGAAAAGGGGGAAAATAGGGAATTATGGAAAATTGAGGGCAAGGAAAGGGAAAAATTTGGGAATTACACAAGATTTAGGGCAGGAAAAAGGGGAAAAATCAGGGAATTCTGGCAAAATGAGGGCAGGGAAAGGGAAAAATTGAAGAATTATGAAAAATTTAGGACAGAAAAGGGGAAAAATCTGGGGAATTTCGGAAAATTGAGGGCAGAGAAGGGGAAAATTATGATAATTCTGGAAAATTCAGGATAGAAAAGGGAAAAATATTGGGAATTACACAAGATTTAGGGCAGGGAAAGGGAAAAATTTGGGAATTATGGAAAATTGAGGGCAAGGAAAGGGAAAAATTTGGGAATTACACAAGATTTAGGGCAGGGAAAGGGAAAATTTGGGAATTACATTAGATTTAGGACAGGAAAAAAGGGAAAAACTCGGGGAATTCTGGCAAAATGAGGGCAGGGGAAAGGAAAAAATTGGGAATTATGGAAAATTTAGGGCAGGGAAAGGGGGAAAATCGGGAAATTCCAGAAAATTGAGGGGAAAAAAGGGGGAAAATGGGAATTATGGAAAACTGAGAGCAGAAAGAGGGAAAAATTTGGGAATTACACAAGATTTAGGGCAGTAAAAAAGGAAAAACTCGGGGAATTCTGGCAAAATGAGGGCAGGGAAAGGGTAAAAATTCGGAATTATGAAAAATTTCGGGCAGAGAAGGAGAAAACTTGGGGAATTATGGAAAATTTGGGGTAGAAAAGGGAAAATTTTGAGAATTACACAAGATTTAGGGCAGGGAAAGGAGAAAAAATCAGGGAATTCTGGCAAAATTTAGAGCAGGGAAAGGGGAAAATTTGGGAATTATGGAAAAGGGGGGAAATTGGGAAATTCCTGGAAAATTTAGGGCAGGGAAAGGGAAAAAAAAACGGGGAATTACAAAAAAATTAGGGCACAGAAGAGTCAGAATTTGGGAATTCTGGAAAATTGAGGGCAGGGAAAGGGGGAAAAATTGGGAATTCTGGAAAATTTAGGGCAGAAAAGGGAAAAAAATGGGGGAATTGTGACAAAACGAGGCCACCGAGCCCAGGAAAGGAGCCGCTCCCGATGCACCTGGCCCGGGATCGCCGCTCCAAAAACGCTCCGGAGGCTCCTGGAAGTGCCGGATCCTCCTCCCGGGGCTGATTTTCGGGTGATTTCTGGGATATTTCTGGGATATTTTTGGGATATAAAAATATAACACAAAAGCGCTGCCAAAGCTCCAATCACCCAAACCCCACCCCGAGGGCTCAGCCCCGATTTTTCCTGGGGGCGGCGGGGCCATTTTATTTTTTTTTTTGTTCCCTCTCACAGAAAATTAAAAAAAAAAAAAAACATTAAAAAAATTTTAAAAATTAAAAAAAAAATTGAAAAAAAATTTAAATAAATTTTAA
This sequence comes from Zosterops lateralis, assembly GCF_965231275.1. Taxonomy (NCBI): domain Eukaryota; kingdom Metazoa; phylum Chordata; class Aves; order Passeriformes; family Zosteropidae; genus Zosterops; species Zosterops lateralis. Next base: position 112,590,580 of record NC_139764.1, on the reverse strand, counting down.
AAAAATTAAGAATAAATTTAAAAAAAAATTAAAAATAAATTTAAAAAATTTAAAAAAAAATAAAAAAAAAATTAAAGAAAATCCTAGGAGAATTTGGAGCTCAAAAGGGAAGGAGAGAAGGTGGCGAAGGGACTTTTGCAATCAAGTTCCAGCCCACGCCGGGGCCGGGGCCGGGGCCGGGGCCGGGGGCGGCTCAGGGAGAGGGAAAGGAGGGAAAGGAGGGAAAGGAGGAGGCGCGGGGTCCCTGAGGGGGGAGCGATGGCGGAGGGCGGGCACCGAGCGAGGGAGGGGAGGGGACGGAGCCGCGCTCAGGGAGGGAGGGAGAGAAGGAGAGAAGGGAGAGAAGGGAAAGGGGGAGGCGGCGGCCGCCATGGCCGGGGGAAGGCGCCGCTCCGAGCGGGCTCCGCCGCTCCCCCCCGGCCCCGGCGCTCTGACAGTTCCCCGGGAGAAGCCGCGGGGAAGCGCCTCGGGCCCGGCTCCACCCGCGGGGGCCCCCCGCACTCACCTGCCGCTGCTGCCAGGGCCGAGGCCCGCGGGCAACGCTACAGCGACTCCCCCGGTGGGGCCGGGCCGAGCCGGGCCGGGCCGGGCCGGGCCGAGCCCAGCGGAGCTTCCCGGGGGGTTTCGAGCTGCCCCCCGAGGGGGGAATGAGGGCGGCGCTGGCGGCCCCGGCTCCCCCTCAGGGGCTCCCCCCGGGCCGGCCGGGGCCCCCCTCAGCCTGGGCGGCGCGGCTGCGGCTGCGGGGCTCCGGCTCGGGCTCGCCGCGATCCTCCCTCCCTCCCTCCCCTCCTCCCGGCGGGACGGGGCGGAGCCGGGCATGGAGGACGAAGGGGGCGGTGGCGGCGGAGCTCCGGTGGGGATGGAGCCCTCCCCTCCATTCCCTCCTCCTCTCGTCTTTGCTGCCCTTCCTCCTCCTCCTCCTCCTCCGCTCGCTCGTTCGCCGAGGCCTCGGAGCTGCTCGGCAAAGCTGCTGCTGCTGCTGCTCCGCCATCTTCGGGCCTCGCTGCGGCGGCCGGGACGGGACCGGGACCGGGACGGGGAGAGGAAGGGGAAGGGAAGGGGAAGGGGAAGGCGGCGCCATGTTGGCGGCTGAGGGCGCTGAGGGGCGCCGGGCCCGGGGATCGCTGCCCGGTGACACCGCGGTGCTCTCGGCTCGGGGAGCTTCCCGGTGTCCCCGCGGTGCCCTCAGCTCCGGGATCCCACCGTGCCTCAGCTCCGGGACATTCCTGGTGTCCCCGCGGTGCCCTCAGCTCCGGGATCCCACCGTGCCTCAGCTCCGGGACATTCCTGGTGTCCCCGCGGTGCCCTCAGCTCCGGGATCCCACCGTGCCTCAGCTCCGGGAGCTTCCCGGTGACACCGCTGTGCTCTCGGCCCCGGGACGTTCCTGGTGTCCCCTCAGCGCCCTCAGCTCCGGTGCCCTCTCGGTGGCCTCAGTCCCGGTGCCCCCGGGGTGCCCTCAGCTCCGGGATCTTCCCGGTGCCGCCGCTGTGCCCTCAGCCCCGGAACCTTCACGGTGTCCCCGGGGTGCCCTCAGCTCCGGTGCCCTCAGCCCGGTTCCCCCTCGGTGCCCTCAGCCCTGGGATCTTCCCGCTGTCCCCTCGGTGCCCTCAGTCCCGGTGTCCCCCTCAGTGCCCTCAGCTCCAGTTCCCCCTCAGTGCCCTCAGCTCCGGGAGTTCCCTGTTGTGGCCACTGTGCCCTCAGCCCCGGATTCTCCTCAGTGCCCTCAGCCCCGGGATCCCACAGTGTCACCGCCATGCCCTCAGTCGTGGTGCCCTCTCGGTGCCCCCAGCCCCGGTGTCCTCCCGGTGCCCTCAGTCCTGGTTCCCCCTCGGTGCCCTCAGCCCCGGTGTCCTCTCGGTGCCCTCAGCCCCGGTGTCCTCTCGGTGCCCTCAGTCCTGGTTCCCCCTCGGTGCCCTCAGTCCTGGTTCCCCCTCGGTGCCCTCAGTCCTGGTTCCCCCTCGGTGCCCTCAGCCCCGGTGTCCTCCCGGTGCCCTCAGCCCCGGTGTCCTCCCGGTGCCCTCAGCCCCGGTGTCCTCCCGGTGCCCTCAGCCCCGGTGTCCTCTCGGTGCCCTCAGTCCTGGTTCCCCCTCGGTGCCCTCAGCCCCGGTGTCCTCCCGGTGCCCTCAGCCCCGGTGCCCTGTCAGTGCCTTCTCAGTGCCCTCTGCTCCAGTGCCCTCTCGGTGCCCTCATTCCCGGTGGTAGCACCGTGCCCTCAGCCCCTGGAGCTCCCGGGTGCCACTGCCGTGCCCTCGGCCCCGGATCCTCCCCGGTGTCCCCTCGGTGTTCACTCAGTGCCCTCAGCCTCGGTGCCCTCAGCCCTGGGATCTTCCCGGTGTCCCCGGGGTGCCCTCAGCCCCGGTGCCCTCTCAGTGCCCTCTCGGTGTCCTCGGCCCCAGAGCTCCGCGGTGTCACCGCTGTGCCCTCAGCTCCGAGCCCCCGCCGGTGCCACTGCTGTGCCCTGAGCCCTGGATCCTTCCCGGTGTCCCCTCACTGCCCTCAGCCCCGGTGTCCTCTCGGTGCCCTCAGCCCCGGGATCCCACAGTGTCACCGCCGTGCCCTCAGCCCCGGTGTCCTCTCGGTGCCCTCAGCCCTGGTGTCCTCTCAGTGCCCTCAGCTCCGGTGTCCTCCCTCAGCCCTGGGAGTTCCCTGGTGTCACCGCCGTGCCCTCAGCCCCAATGTCCCATGTCCCTTGGGTGTCCCCTCAGTGTCTCAGCCCCGGGACCCCACTGTGCCCTCAGCTCCGGGACCTCGGTGACACTGCCGTGCCCTTGACCCCGGATCCCCACTGGGTATCAGTGCCGTGCCCTCAGCTCCGGGACCTTTGCGGTGCCTCCTTGGTGTCCTCAGCCCCAGGAGCTCCACGGTGTCCCATTGGTGCTCTCTCAGTGCCCTCAGCCCCAGGATCCTCCCTGTGTCCCCACAGTGTCCTCAGCCCCGGTGTCCCTTGGGTGTCCCCTCAGTGTCTGAGCCCCAGGAGCTCGACGGTGTCACCGCTGTGCCCTCAGCTCCAAGACCTCAGTGTCACTGCTGTGCCCTCAGCCCTGGATCCCCACCGGTGTCACCACCGTGCCCTCAGCTCCAAGACCTCAGTGTCACCACTGTGCCCTCAGCCCTGGATCCCCACCGGTGTCACCACTGTGCCCTCAGCCCTGGATCCCCACCGGTGTCACCACTGTGCCCTCAGCTCCAAGACCTCAGTGTCACCACTGTGCTCTCAACCCTGGATCCCCACCGGTGTCACCACCATGCCCTCAGCTCCGGTGTCCCTTGGGTGTCCCCTGGGTGCCCTCAGCCTCGGTGTCCCCTGGCTGTCCCCTCATCCCAGTGCCCTCTCGGTGTCCCCTCAGTGTCCCCTGGCTGTCCCCAGCCCCAGTGCCCTCTCAGTGTCCCCTGGGTGTCCCCTCAGCCCCAGTGCCCTCTCAGTGTCCCCTGTGTATCCCCTGTGTGTCCACAGGTGTCCCCTGATGTCCTCTGTGTGTCCCCTGTGTCCCTCCCACCCAGCCCCATCCCAGCCGAGCTCCTCAGCCCCCGAAATTCCAGGATTTGGGAACGGTCCCAGTGGGATTTGTGGATCTTCTATCCCATTCCAAGCCCGAACCTTTCCCTTGGACCTTTTCCTTTTCCTGGGACATTCTCTGGGAATTCTCTGGGAATTCCTTCCCAAATCCCTCCCAAATTTGATTATTTTTTTTTTTTAATTTTAGGGAATTTTTTGGGATTTGATGTTTTCTTTGGGATTTGGATTTTGAGGGGAGGATTTAGAAGGTTTTTCCTGGATTTGAGGGTCTTTTTTAGGGATTTGTTGGGGTTTTTTAGGATCCACGGAGCTTCAATCCCACCCCAACCCCAAAATCCTGGAATTTCCCAACCTTTCCTTGGCCACTTCCAGGGAATTCTCTGGGAATTCCATCCCCCCATCCCAGGGCAGGATTTATTCCCATTTTTCTCCCCAAATTCCGGGATCTCACCTGAATCTGCTGCTCCTTCTCCTCCCGTTTCTCCTCCAGGTGAGTTTGTTTATCACAAAATTCCCTCTGGGAATTCTGAGAACTGGAAAAACAAGTGGGATTTAAAATCCCAGGCTGAGGCAGCTTTGGGAATTCAGCAGCACCTGAGCCCAGGATTTGCTTTTTCCCAGGAAAATCCAGCCCAGAGCTGCCCCAAAACCTCCAAAAATCCCAAATCCCAAAGAAAACCTCAAATTCCTCCAAAAAAAAAAATCCCAAAAATTCTTCCAAATCCACAAAAAAAAAAAAAAAAAATCAAATTTGGGAAGGATTTCCCAGCTGGGCCGGAATTCCCAGAGAATTCCCTGGCAGTGGCCAAGGAAAGGTTGGAAAATCCCAGGATTTTTGGGGTTGGGATTGAAGCTCCGTGAATCCCAAAAAAACCCAACCAAATCCCCCCCAAAAAAAACTCAAATCCAGGGAAAAAAACCCTCCAAAAATCCCAAATCCCAAATAAAACCTCAAATCCCCCCAGAAATTCCCCCCCAAAAAATAAATAAATCAAATTTGGGAAGGAATTCCTGGCTGGGCCAGAATTCCCAGAGAATTCCCTGGGAGTGGCCAAGGAAAGGTTGGGAAATTCCAGGATTTTTGAGGTTGGGAATGGGATGGGATTGGAGATCAAAAAAGAATTTTGGGATCAAAGACACTCAAGATCCATCCCTGAGGGGGTTTTATGGAATTTGGGGATGGAAAAGGGAAGGGAGATCCAAAATTCCTTCCCAGAGAGGAGTCGGGATGGGGCTGGATCCAATCCCAGGCTGGGAATGGAGGGAATTCCTTGGGAAAATGGGAATAAAAAATGGGATTTGGGCAGGAATTCCAAGCTGGAATTCCAAGAGAATCCCAAGGGAAAAGCTGGAGCATCTCAGGATGGTGAGAAGTGTCAGGATGGAATTCCCAGCTCATGGAAAACAAACAAAAAAATCCGATTTTCAACTTTTTCCTCTTTTTTTTTTTTTTTTTTTTTTTTTTTTTTTTTTTTTTTTTTTTTTTTTTTTTTTTTCCAATCCCGATTTTTAATTTTTTTTTTCCCCGGGAAGGGAGAATTCCATGGGAATTTTGGCTGGGAAAAAAAGCCGGGATTGGGATGTGGGAGGGGAAAAAAGGGACTCGATGTGCTGGGCTGTGCTGCCCTCTGCAGAGAGGCCCGGTGGATGCGCCGACTGAGGAGAAAAACGGGGGGAAAAGGGAAAAAAAGGGAAAAAAAGGGAAAAATGAAAGGTGGGAAACTGGAAAAAATGGGGGGAAAAAAGGGAGAAGTGGGAAAAAAAGAGGAGGAAAAGGAAAAAAGGGAAAAAAGGGGGAGAAGAGAAAAAAAAGGGGGAAAGGAAAAAAGAGAAAAAAGGGGGAGAAGGGAAAAAATGGGGGGGGAGAAAAAGGGAAAAAAAAGGGGGAGAAGTAAAAAATAAAAGGGGGGAAAAGGTGGGAAATGGGATAAAAAGGGGGAAAAAAGAGGGAGAAATGGAAAAAAAGGGGGGAAAGGAAAAAAGGAAAAAAAAAGAGGAAGGAGGGGAAAAAAGGGGGAGAAGGGAAAAAAAGGGAAAAAAGGGGGAAAGGAAAAAAAAGGGGGAAAGGAAAAAAAAGGGGGAAAGGAAAAAATGGGGGAAAGGAAAAAATAAAAGGGGAAAAAGGTGGGAAATGGGATAAAAGGGGGAAAAGGGGGAAAAAAGAGGGAAAAGTGGGAAAAAAGGGGGAGAAATGAAAAATAAAAGAAGAGGAAAAGGTGGGAAACGGGATAAAAAGGGGAAAAGGGGGGAGAAGTGGAAAAAAGGGGAGAAGGAAAAAAGAGGGAAAAAAAGGGGGAGGAAGGAAAAATAAGGGGGAAGGGGAAAAAAGGGAAAAAAGAAGAAGAAGTGAAAAATAAAAGGGGAGGAAGGTGGGAAACAGGATAAAAAGGGGGAAAGGGGAAAAAAGAGGGAGAAGTGGGAAAAAAAGGAGGAAAAGGAAAAAGGGAAAAAGGGGAGGAGAAGAGAAGGAGAAAAAAAGGGGAAAAAGGGGAAGAAGGAAAAAGGGGGAGAAGTGAAAAATAAAAGGGGGGGGAAGTGGGAAAGAGGATAAAAAGTGGGGAAAGGGAGATAAAAAGAGGGAGAGGTGGGAAAAAAGGGGGGAAGGAAAAAGGAGGGGAAATGGAAAAAAAATGAAAAAATGGGGAGAAGGGAAAAAAAAGGGGGAAGAGAAAAAAGGGGGGAAAGGGAAAAAAAGGGGAAGAAAGGGGGAAAAGGGGGGAAAGGGAAAAATGGGGGAAAGGGAAAAAAAGGGGAAGAAAGGGGGAAAAGGGGGAAAAGGGAAAAATGGGGGAAAGGGAAAAAAGAGAAGGGAAAAAGGGAAAAAAGGAAAATGGGCAAAAGGGAAAAAAGAGAAAAGAGAGGGAAAAGGGAAGGGATCTGGGAAGGGATTTGGGGAATGGAGAGTATTCAGGAAAAGGAAAAGGGAAAAGATTTAAGGATTTGGGGATATTGGGATTTAGGGAAGGGAAAGGATTTCGGGAAGGGTTTGGAGCCCCAGGAGTTGCTCCTCAGTCTGGGATTTCAGGGCTTGGGAAGTGGTGGGAAGGGATCTGGGGATGGATTTGGGGATGGATTTGGGAAATGGGATCCAGGCCAGAGAAGGATCCAGCAGGGACAGGGATCCCTGGAAAGGGACACAGGACAGAGGAGAAATCCAGGTCAGACAAAAATCCAGGATGAATAATGGGAATGTGGGACAAAACCCGGGATTGGGGATGGATGAGGGAGCAGGAGAGATCCAGGAGGGACGGGAATTCAGGATGAGAATCCAGGAAAGATGGGAATTCAGGATGAGAATCCAGGAAAGATGGGAATTCGGGATGGGGATCCAGGAATTCGGGACGGGGATCCGGGATGGGGATCTGGGATGGATGGAGGATCCAGGCCAGGGAGAGATCCAGGATGGGCTGGGATCCAGGCCAGGCAGGGATCTGGGAGATCCAAGATGGGAGATCCAGAACAGGGATCTGGGATGGATCCAGGATGGATCGGGGTCCAGGACAGGGATCTGGGATGGATCCAGGATGGATCGGGGTCCAGGACAGGGATCTGGGATGGATCCAGGATGGATCTGGATCTGGGACAGGGATCAGGGATCTGGGACAGGAATCAGGATCAGGGACAGGGATCTGGGATCAGGGATCAGAGTCCAGGACAGGATCTGGGATCAGGGATTGGGATCCAGGACAAGGATCTGGGTCCAGGATGGATCTGGATCTGGGACAGGGATCTGGGATGGATTGGGATCCAGGATGGATCAAGACTGAGGACAAGGATCAGGGACAGGGATCCAGGACAGGGATCTGGGACAGGGATCAGGGATCAGGGACAAGGATCAGGGACAGGAATCAGGATCAGGGACAGAAACCAGGGACAGGGATCTGGGATCAGGGATTGGGATCCAGGACAGGGATCAGGATCAGGGTCCAGGACAGGGATCTGGGACAGGGATCAGGGACGAGGATCAGGGTCCAGGACAGGGATCAGGGATTAGGGATCAGGGACAAGGATCAGGGACAGGAATCAGGGACAGGGATCTGGGATCAGGGATTGGGATCCCAGACAGGGATCAGGGTCCAGGACAGGGATTGGGGATCCAGGACAGGGATCAGGGATCAGGACACGGATCGGGGATCAGGGTCCAAGACAGGGATTGAGGATCAGGGATAGGGATCTGGGATCAGGGACAGGGATCTGGGATCAGGGGTTGGGATCCAGGACAGGGATCAGGGTCCAGGACAGGGATTGGGGACAGGGATCCACAACAGGGATCAGGATCAGGGTCCAGGACAGGGATCTGTGAATCCCCTCCCACAATCACAGGACCCCGCGGGTGCCGTGGGATTCAGGGAGGGGCAGATTTGGGGGCGCTGGATCCCCTTCCTGGATCCCTTTTTTCAGGGTGCAGGATCCCCTTTCAAAGGGCCAATTTTTGGGGTGTCGGATCCCCTTTTGGGATGCCGGGATCTCCTTTTGGGGCTGCAGGATCCTGTTTTTGCAGTGCAGATTTTGGGGTCCAGGATCCCCTCTTTGGGGTGCAGATTTTGGGGTGCCAGATCCCTTTTGAGGTGCCAATTTTGGGGTCCAGGATCCCTTTTGAGGTGCCAATTTTTCAGGTTGCTGGGTCTTTTTTGGGGTGTGGAATCCCATTTTGGGGACACAGATTTTGGGTGCCGAATCCTCATTTTAGGGTGCCAAGTTTGGGGGTGCTGGGTCCTTTTTTGGGCTGCAGGATCCTCATTTTGGGGTGCACATTTGGGGGTGCAGGGTCCTGGTTTTGGGGTGCAGATTTGGGGGTCCAGGATCCCCTTTTGGGGTGCAGGATCCCCATTTTGGGGTGCAGATTTGGGGGGGTCCAAGATCCCCTTTTTGGGGTGTAGAATCCTCTTTTTGGGGTACCTGAGCTTCCTTTTTTGGGGAGCAGATTTGGGGGTCCAGGATCCCCTTTTGGGGTGCCAGAGCCCTTTTTTGGGGTGCCAATTTTGGGGTGCTGGATCCCCCTTTTGGGATGCCGATTTCAGGGGTGCCGGATCCCTTTTTGGGGTGCAGGATCCCCCTTTTTGGGGTAAAAATTTGGGGGTGCAGGATCTCCTTTCTGGGGTGCAGATTTTGAGGTGCTGGATCCCGTTTTTTGGGGCCACAGATTTTGGGGTGCTGGACCCCTTTTTGGGGTGCCGGATCCCATTTTTGGGGTGCACATTTGGGGCTGCAGGATCCCGGTTTTGGGGCTGCAGGATCCCCTTTTGAGGCGCCGATTTTGGGGTGCAGGATCCCCTTTTTGGGGGTGCAGATTTGGGGGGTCCAGGATCCCTTTTTTGGGGTGCAGGATCCCATTTTTGGGGTGCAGAATCCCCTTTGAGGGCACCTTTTTGGGGCGCAGGTTCCCCTTTTTTGGGGTGTAGATTTGAGAGTGCAGGATCCCCTTTTGGGGTGCAGGATCCTCTTTTTGGGGTGCAGATTTTGGGGAGCCAGATCCCTTCTTAGGGCTGCCTGGGCTTCCTTTTTGGGGTGCAGGATCCCCTTTTTGGGGTGCAGATTTTGGGGTCCAGGATCCCCTTTTGGGGCGCAGGGTCCCATTTTTGGGGTGCACATTTGGGGCTGCAGGATCCCTTTTTGGGGGCACAGATTTTGGGGTGCTGGATCCCCTTTTTAGGGTGCCAAGTTTGGGGCTGCTGGGTCCTTTTTGGGGTGCAGGATCCCCTTTTGAGGCACCGATTTTGGGGTGCCAGATCCCCGTTTTGGGGTTCAGATTTGGGGGGTGCAGGATCCCATTTTTGGGGTTTTGGGGTGCAGATTTTGGGGTGCCAGATCCCTTTTTGAGGTGCCAATTTTGGGGTCCAGGATCCCTTTTGAGGCGCCAATTTTTCAGGTTGCTGGGTCTTTTTTGGGGTGTGGAATCCCAGTTTGGGGACATAGATTTTGGGTGCCGAATCCTCATTTTAGGGTGCCAAGTTTGGGGGTGCTGGGTCCTTTTTTGGGGTGCAGGATCCCCATTTTGGGGTGCACATTTGGGGGTGCAGGGTCCTGGTTTTGGGGTGCAGGATCCCCATTTTGGGGTGCAGATTTGGGGGGGTCCAAGATCCCCTTTTTGGGGTGTAGGATCCTCTTTTTGGGGTACCTGAGCTTCCTTTTTTGGGGAGCAGATTTGGGGGTCCAGGATCCCCTTTTGGGGTGCCAGAGCCCTTTTTTAGGGTGGCAATTTTGGGGTGCTGGGTCCCCCTTTTGGGATGCCGATTTCAGGGGTGCCGGATCCCTTTTTGGGGTGCAGGATCCCCGTTTTTGGGGTACAAATTTGGGGGTGCAGGATCTCCTTTCTGGGATGCCGATTTCAGGGGTGCCGGATCCCCGTTTTTGGGGCCACAGATTTTGGGGTGCTGGACCCCTTTTTGGGGTGCCGGATCCCATTTTTGGGGTGCACATTTGGGGCTGCAGGATCCCGGTTTTGGGGGTGCAGGATCCCCTTTTGAGGCACCGATTTTGGGGTGCCAGATCCTCGTTTTGGGGTGCAGATTTGGGGGTGCCGGGTCCCATTTTTTGGGGTGCAGGATCCCATTTTTGGGGTGCAGAATCCCCTTTCAGGGCACCTTTTTGGGGCGCAGGTTCCCCTTTTTTGGGGTGTAGATTTGAGAGTGCAGGATCCCCTTTTGGGGTGCAGGATCCTCTTTTTGGGGTGCAGATTTTGGGGTCCAGGATCCGTTTTTGGGGTGCAGAATCCCCTTTCAGGCCGCCTTTTTGGAGTGCAGGTTCCCCTTTTTGGGGGCACAGATTTTGGGGTGCTGGATCCCTTTTTGGGGCGCAGATTTTGGGGTGCAGGATCCCCTTTTGGGGCGCAGGGTCCCCTTTTTGGGGTGCACATTTGGGGCTGCAGGATCCCTTTTTGGGGGCACAGATTTTGGGGTGCTGGATCCCCTTTTTGGGGTGCCAAGTTTGGGGCTGCTGGGTCCTTTTTGGGCTGCAGGATCCCCTTTTGAGGCGCCGATTTTGGGGTGCCAGATCCCCGTTTTGGGGTTCAGATTTGGGGGGTGCAGGATCCCATTTTTGGGGTGCCAGATCCCTTTTGGGAGTACCGATTTTGGGGTGCAGGATCCATTTTCAGGGTGCCGATTTTGGGGTGCAGGATCCCATTTTTGGGGTTTTGGGGTGCAGATTTTGGGGAGCCAGATCCCTTCTTAGGGCTGCCTCAGCTTCCTTTTTGGGGTGCAGATTTGGGGGTCCAGGATCCCATTTTTGGGGTGCCGGATCCCCTTTTTGGGGAGCAGATTTTGGGGTCCAGGATCCCTTTTTGGGGTGCCGGATCCCCTTTTTGGGGAGCAGATTTTGGGGTCCAGGATCCCCTTTTGGGGTGCCGGATCCCCTTTTTGGGGAGCAGATTTGGGGGTCCAGGATCTCATTTTTGGGGTGCAGGATCCCATTTTTGGGAGTGGGAATTTGGTGAGTGGGAATTCCCGCCGGGAATTGGGGAATAAATCCCTGAGTTTATTTGGGATTTTGAGGACAAATCCCATATAGTGAGGGGGGTCATGGCTGTGGGGATTCCCAAATATCCCAAAAGAATCCTGGGAATGCTGAGTCACGGGCTCGGCCTGGAGGGAATTTTGGGATTAAAGATTCCCAAGTTTGGGAAAAGGGGCTTGGATGGGAGGAGCTGGAATTTTGGGATTTCCTCAAAGAGGGCGTGGATTTGGGATATCCCAGTGGGAATGGGGTGGGAATCCCATCCCAATCCCAATCCCAAATCCCCTCCAAATCCCTTCCTGATCCATTCCCAATTCCATTCCAATCCTAATCCCTTCCCAATCCATCCCATCCCAAATCCCAATTCCATTCCCTGGGATGATCCTATTCCCTGTGGGATCATCCCATTCATTTGGAAGGATCCCATTCCCTGTGGAATGATCCCACTGGATGATCCCATTCCCATTGGGACAATCCCATTGGATGATCCCATTCCCATTGGGATGATCCCATTGGATGGTCCCGTTCCCATTGGGATGATCCTATTCCCTGTGGGATGATCCCATTGGATGATCCTGTTCCCATTGGGATGATCCCATTGGATGGCCCCGTTCCCATTGGGATAATCCCATTGGATGATTCCATTCTCTGGGATGATCCCATTCCCATTGGGACGATCCCGTTGGGATGATCCAATTCTAATGGAATGGTCCCACTGGATGATCCCATTGGATGGCCCTGTTCCCATTGGGATGATCCCATTGGATGATCCCATTCCCATTGGGATGTTCCTATTGGATGGTCCCGTTCCCATTGGGATGATCCCATTGGATGATTCCATTCCTGTTGGGATGATCCCGTTCCCATTAGGATGATCCCATTGGATGATCCCATTCCCATTGGGATGATCCCATTGGATGATCCCATTCCCATTGGGATGACCCCGTTCCCGTTGGGATGATCCCATTGGATGACCCCGTTCCCATTGGATGACTCTGTTCCCATTGGGATGATCCCATTGGATGATCCTATTCCTGTTAGGATGATCCCATTAGATGATCTTGTTCTTGTTGGGATGATCCCACTGGATGATCCCATTCCTTTGGGATGATCTCATTGATTGACCCCGTTCCCATTGGATGATCCTGTTCCTTTGGGATGATCCTGTTCCCATTGGGATGATCCTATTCCCTGTAGGATGATCCCATTTGTTTGGAATGATCCTATTCCCATTGGGACGATCTCATTGGATGATCCCATTCCCATTGCATGATCCCATTCCCATTGGATGATCCAATTCTCTGGGATGATCCCATTGGATGGTTCCATTCCCATTGGGATGATCCCATTGAGATGATCCTATTCCCTGTGGGATGATCCCATTGGATGGTCCCATTCTCTGGGATGATCCCATTGGATAATCCCATTCCCATTGGGATGATCCCACTGGATGACCCCGTTCCCACTGGGATTAATCCCACTGGATGACCCCGTTCCCGCTGTGGGGGCGGGGCCGTGTCCCGGGGTGTGTTGTGGGGTCCGAAGGTCCCGGCCCCGCCCGGCCCCGCGGCCGTTCCCGGTTAATGATTTCCCGGGAAATCCCCGGGGACGAGTCTGGGACCAGCCGGACTTTGAGCCGGGCCTGGGAACAGGAGTGGGGTGACCCCAAATGGGGCAGGGGATGAACCCCAAATGGGGCCAGAACTGAACCCCAAATGGGGCTGAACCCCTGAACCCCAAAATGGAGTCAGGAGTGAACCCCAAATGGGGACCAACCCTAAATGGGGCTAAAGGCTGCTCTCTATAACCCCAATGGGGCTGAACCTCTGAACCCTAAATGGGGCCAAACCCCAAATGGGGCTGAACCCCAAATGGGGCTGAATCCCTGAACCCCCAAATGGGGTCAGAGCTGAACCTCAAGTGAGACTGAACCCCTGGACCCCAAATGGAGCTGAACTCCAAATGGGGCCAGAACTGAGCCCCAAATGGGGCCAGAACTAAACCCCAAATGGGGCCAGAAACTGAACCCCAAATGGGGCTGAACCTCTGAACCCCAAATGGGATCAGAACTGAACCTCTGAACCCTAAATGCAGCCAAACCTCAAATGGGGCTGAACCCCAAATCTGACTGAACCCCTGAACCCCAAATGGGGCTGGACCCCAAATGGAGCCAAACCCCAAATGGGCCCAAACCCTTGAACCCCAAATGGGGCCGAGACTGAACCCTTGAACCCCAAATGGGGAAAAGACCCAAATGGTGCTGAACCCAAATGGAGACAAACCCCAGAACCTCAAATGAGGTCAGAGCTGCACCCCAAATAGGGCTGAACCCTAAATGGGGCTGAACCCTGAACCCCAAATGGGGCTGGACCCCAAATGGACCCAAACCCCTGAATGCTTGAACCCCAAATGGAGGCAAACCCCAAACTGGCCTGAGACTGAACCCCAAATGGGGCCGAGACTGAACCCCTGAACCGCAAATGGGGAAAAACCCCAAATGGGGCTGAACCCCAAATGGGACTGAACCCCAAAACTCCAAATGGGGTCAGAACTGAACCCTAAATGGGGCTGAACCCCTGAACCCCAAATGGGACCAAATCCCTGAACCCCAAATGGAGTGAGAGCTGAACCCCAAATGGGGCCGAACTCCTGAATCCCAAATGGGGCCAAAACTGCACCGCTGAACCCCCAAATGGGGCTGGGGCTGCTCTCTATAACCCCCAGTGAGGCTGAACCCCAAAACCCCAAATGGGATCAGAACTGAACCTCAAATGGGGCCGAACCTCTGAATCCCAAATGACGTCATTCCCCAAATGGGGCTGAACTCCAAACGGAGCCAAACCTCTGAATCCCAAATGGGGTCAGAGCTGAAACCCAAATGGGGCTGAACTCCCAATGGGGCTGAACCCCTGAACCCCTGAACCCCAAATGGAGCCAAACCCCAAATGGGGCTGAGACTGATCCCCTGAACCCCAAATGGGACCAAACCCCAAATGGGGCTGGACCCCAAATGGAGCCAAACCCCAAATGGGGCTGGACCCCAAATGGAGCCAAACCCTAAATGGGGCTGAACTCCTGAACCCCAAATGGGGTCAAACCCCCAATGGGGTCAGAACTGCAGGAATTCCCTTCTCTCCATCCCAGTTTTCCAGAGTTACCCCCAAAATCCAGCACGGAAATCCCCAAATTATTCCCCAAAATCCAGCACAGAAATCCCAAAATTATTCCCAAAAATCCAGCACAAAAATTTGGGAATTTCCAAGAAAATCCGGCACAGAAATCCCAAAATTATCCTCAAAATCCAGCACGGAAATCCCAAAATTATTCCCAAATATTTTCCCATTAAAAACTCCCCAATTTTCATGACCTTGATTCCATCAATTCTTTAATTCCATCAATTCTTTAATTCCATGAAAATTAATTTAAGTTTGATTTAATTTTAATTTAATTTAATTTTTTTAATTTAAAAAAATTCATCCTGACACCGATTTTCCAGTTAAAAAAAAAATAATTTTCAAACTTTTTTTTTTTTTTTTTTTTTTTTTTTTTTTTGGGAAAAAAAAGAGAGAATTTTGGGATTTTTTTTCCACCCCCAAAATGGAGAAAAGGAGCAGGAAAAGGGCTGGAATTTTTTGGGAATTAAAATTGGAATTCCTGAATTTTTTAAGGATGAGGAGACAAATTCCCTGTGGAATTCTGGAACAAAACTCGGAAAATTCCCAAAATTCCAAAGATTTGGGGAAAATTTGGGGGAAAATCGAAAGTAAATGGGAGAAAAGTGGGGAAAATGGGAATAAAATGGGGAAAAATTGGAAGGAAAAAATTGGGGAAAATGGGAATAAGATGGGGAAAAATTGGGAGAGAAATTGGGAATAAAATGGGAATAAAATTGGAGGGAGAAAATTGGGGAAAATGGGAATAAAATGGGGGGAAATGGAAGGAAAAATGGGGGGAAATTCGAAGGGAAAAAATGGGAATTCAATGGGAAAGAATTGGGGAAAAAATTGGGGAAAATGGGAATAAAATGGGGAAAAATCGGGGGAAATTGTGGAAAAAATGGGGAAAATGTGAATAAAATGGGAAAAAATGGGAAAAAAATGGGGAAAGAATGGGGGAAATTGGGGGGGAAATGGGGAAAAAATAGGGAAATTTGGGGAAAAATGGGAATAAAATGGGAAAAAATTTGGGGGGAAAATGGGAATAAAATGGAAAAAATAGGGATAAAATTGGAATAAAATTGGAGGGAAATGGGAATAAAATGGGGGGAAATGGCAATAAAATGGGGGGAAATTGGGGGAAAAATGGGGGAAATGGGAATAAAATGGGGAAAATTGGAAGGAAAAAAATTGGAAGAATTGGAGGGAAAAAATAGGGAAAAATTGGAGAAAATGGGAATAAAATGGAAAATTTGGGATAAAATGGGAAAATATTGGGGGAAATGGAGAAAAACTGGGGAAATGGGAAGAAAATGCGAATAAAGGGGGAAAAATTGGGGGAAATGGGGAAAAATGGGGGAAAATAGGAAAAAATGGGGAAAATTTGGAAAATTTGAGAAAAAATGGGGGGAAGTGGCAGAAAATCAGTGAAAATTGGGGGGAAATGGGAAAAAAATGATAAAAATTTGGAAAATTATAAAAAATGGGGAAAAAATAGAGGGAAAATTAGGAAAAATTATAAAAAAAGAGGGGGGAAATGGGAAAAATAGGGAAAATTGGGGGAGATGGGAAAAATTGGGGGAAATTATAAAAAAATGGGGAAAATGGGAAAATCTGAGGGGAAAATGAAGGGAAAATGGAAGGAAATGGTGGAAAAGTGAAAAAAATGGCAAAAAAGTGGAAAAAGTGGGAAAAAATGGGAATAAAATGGGGAAAAATCATGGAAATAGGAAAAAAATGGGAGGGAAAGAGAAAAAATAGGGGGAAAATGAGATTATTTAATTTTAAATTGCTAAAAATTGGGAATTTTTCCTCCTGAGTTTCTTTTTGCAAATGATCGGGAAAGGCTGGGGAAAATCAAATAATCAAATAATCAAATAAAAAGCAATAATAATGAAAATATTAAAGAAATACTAAATCAAAAAATGAAATATTTATAATCAAATAATAATCACTAATAATTAAAATACTATTTTTATAAATATATTATTAGTAATAAAATAATAAAATAATTAACTAATAGAGGAATATTTAATAAAACCTTTAAAATTAAACTACAGGAAAAATAAAAATTTAATAACTAAAAATATTAAATAAATCAATAAAATAAACTACAGGAAAAATAATAAATAATAAACAAAACAATCAATAAATCAATAAAAATTAAATATAGAAAATATATCATAATTTTCAAATTATTATATAAAACAATAAAATAAAGAAATAATAGCTTAGAATAGAGTCAATGTATAATAAAATAGTAAAATAATAACAAATAATAAAAATAAACATAATTAAAAAACAAAAACCTGTAATAAAATCACGGGTAAAAAAATAATAAAAATAAATATATACATTTAAAAATTATATTAAATTATAAAAATTATAGTAAAGATATAAAAGAATTAAATGTAGTAAAAATGTAATAAAATAATAATGGTATAAAGCAATAATGGCAGAAAAGAAAGAACAAAATATAGGAAATACATAATTATTAATAAATTATTAATAGAATTAAGTAATTGGCACATGGTAAATTCTTAATGAAACAATAAATTATGAGAATTAAAGATAATTAAATAATATATAATAAATAACATAAAGTATATAATTAAGTAATATCATACATTATTTACAATATATTATATATAAATAATATAATATGTAATTATAAAATAAAACTATAATAAAATTAAATATAGAAAATGTATATTAAAAATAAGCAAAGGTATAAAAGCTTTAAAAATATATTAAAGATATAAAATAAATGTAAAAAAAATGTAATAAAATAATAATGATATAAAATAATAATGGCAAAAAATAAATAGTAAAATATAGAAAATATAATTAAACGTAAAATAATTATTAATAAAATGAAATAAATTAAATGACACATTGTAAATATATAAAGAAACAATAAATTATGTAAAATAATATTAAAGAAATATAAAAGATAAATATATCACAATAAATGATGTGAACAAATAAATAAATTTTAAAAATAAAGTTAATTATAAATTAAATTATAATAGTAACTAATTATAGAAAATATTAAAATTAAATCTTGTAGATTTATGATTAAATAAGAAATAATGGGAAATAATGGATTAAATGTAGCCAGTATGGAATAAAATAATAATTCTATTAAATAATAAAAATTTAGTAGGTCTATAAAAACAATTTTTAAAATTAAGTAGATAATAAATAAAATTAAAAGTTAAAGAATAAAGAATAATAGATAATTTTTATTAAATTTTTATTTAAAATTATTTATAATAGATATAAATAAAGAGAGAATGAATTTTAAAATATAAGTAAAATAATGATAAACAAATAATAAAATTAACATATTACTAGATAAAAAATCAATTAATATTAATAATCAATAACCCAAAATCTGGTCCAAAACGTGGAAGGGAGATGTATCATAAAAAAAGAAATAATATAAATAAATATAAAATATAAAATATATAAATAAATATAAATATGAAATAATATAAAATAATGAAGCAGCAAATTAATAAATACATAAAAAGAATCAATAATAATGTAAGTAAATAAAATAACAGATAAATAGAATACTAATAGATAATTAAATAATAAAACAAATAAATTGTAAAAATGAAAAATAAAAAACTAAAGATTAAAATTCAATAAAAATAATAAAATTCAATTTAAAATAATAATTAATAACCCCCAAAACTGATCAATTCACTCAAAGCCGGGAAGGCAGATGGATCATCATAAAATAATAAATTATGTAAAATTATTATAAATGACAAAGTAAGTAATGAATAAATGCATAAAAACAAATAATAATTAATACTAATGTAATTAAATATCATCAGAAATAACTAGAATAATAGATAACTAAATAAAAGATTTTAAATAATAAAAAGAAAAATTAAAATTAAATATAAATTTTAATAAATAATAATAATATAATTAAACATTATAACAAATAACGAGAAGAGTAAGAGATAAATAATAAAAAATTGAACAATAAAAATTAATGTAGAGACAAAAATAGAATTGAAATATAAAAAATCAATTAATGATAATAAAAATAGTATTTATAATAATTAACAATTAATAACAACTAATTATTATTAATAATAAGAAAAATCCAGTAAATTCCCCCTTCAGCAAAAGCCTGGGAGATGTATCATAATAAAATAATAAATAATGTAAAAAATGAATAAATACATAATGAACAATAATAATATAATTAAATAATAAATAAACCCTAATGAATAACTAGAATCATAATAGTAGATAATTAAATAACCAAAATTAATAAATATGTAAGAAATAATAATGTAATTTAATGCAATAATAAACAGCTTGAAGAATAGAGAAATAATAAAAATAAAAACAAGAAACAAAAAGGAAATTTAAATAGATAAATTAAATTATAATTAATAACTATTAATAATTATTAATAATTATTAATAACCAAAATCAATTCCCCCTTCAGCATCAGCCTGGCAGGGACTGAGCTCAGGGGAGTCAGGACTGAGGAAATTCCAACCATTCCAAGGGAATTCCTTGGGAAAACGGGAGAAAAATGGGATTTGGGAAGAAATTCGCAGCTGGGCCGGAATTCCCAGAGAATCCCTGGGAGTGTCCAAGGAAAGGTTGGGAAATTCCAGGATTGTGGGGTTGGAATGGGATGGGATTGAAGGTCCGTGGATCCCATCCCAAACCATTTCGGGATTCTGGGATCGAGGACACTCAGGATCCATCCTGAGGGGGTTTTATGGGATTTGGGGATGGAAAAGGGAAGGAGGCCCTTCCTGGAGTCCTGAATTCCCAGGGAATTCCCAAAATTCCTTCCCAGAGAGGAGTCAGGATGGGGATGGATCCAATCCTAGGCCAGGAGTGGAGGGAATTCCTTGGGAAAATGGGAGAAAAATGGGATTTGGGCAGGAATTCCAGGCCGGAATTCCCAGAGAATTTCCTGGGAGTGGCCAAAGAAAGGTTGGAAAATTCCAGGATTGTGGGGTTGGAATGGGATGGGATTGAAGGTCCGTGGATCCCATTCCAAACCATTCCAGGATTTTGGGATTGAGGACACTCAGGATCCATCCCGAGGGGTTTTCATGCGATTCGGGGATGGGAAAGGGAAGGGAGACCCTTCCTGGAGTCCCCAGTTCCCAAAATTCCTTCCCAGAGAGGAGTTGGGATGGGGCTGAATCCAATCCCAGGCTGGGAATGGAGGGAATTCCCTGGGAAAGGGGGAGAAAAATGGAATTTGGGAAGGAATTCTGAGCTAGGCCGGAATTCCCAGATAATTCCCCGGGAGTGGCCAAGGAAAAGTTGGGAAATTCCAAGATTTTGGATTTGGAATGGGATGGGATTGAAAGTCCGTGGATCCCATCCCAAACCATTCCAGGATTCTGGGGTCAAGGACACTCAGGATCTGTCCCGAGGGATTTTTATGGGATTTGGGGATGGAGAAAGGAAGGGAGACACTTCCTGGAGTCCTGAGATTCCCAGGGAATTCCCAAAATTCCTTCCCAGAGTGGAGTCAGGATGGAGCTGGATCCAATCCCAGGCTGGGAATGGAGGGAATTCCCTGGGAAAATCAGAGAAGGAATTCCTGGCTGGGAGGGTGGGAAAGGCCTGGAATTCCCAGAGAATCCCTGGGAGTGGCCAAGGAAACATTGGGAAATTCCAAGATTTTGGAATGGGAATGGGATGGGATTGAAGGTCCCCATGGATCCCATCCCAAACCATTCCAGGATTCTGGGATCAAGGACACTCAGGATCCATCCCGAGGGATTTTTATGGAATGCAGAGATGGAAAAGGGAAGGGAGACCCTTCCTGGAGTCTCCAATTCCCAAAATTCCTTCCCAGAAAAGGGTTGGGATGGGGCTGGATCCAATCCCAGGCTGGGAATGGAGGGAATTCCCTGGGAAAAGAGGAGAAGAATGGAATTTGTGAAGGAATTTCCGGCTGGAATTCCCAGAGAATTCCCTGGGAGTGCCCAAAGAAAAGTTGGGAAATTCCAGGATTTTGGGGTTGGGATGGGATTGAAGATCCACGAATCCCACCCCAAACCATTCTGGAATTTCACGATTCGGGCCACACCATGATCGGTGCAATTATTCCTCGTCACTCCCATCCCACTGAAAATTCCAAGATTTTGTAAAAAAAATGGAATAAGAAGAAGAAAAAGAAGAAACTCCTCTGGAAGTGCCGGAGTGTCCAGGCAAAAGGAAAAGGCGGGATTGGGGTTTTCTGGAATTTTTTCCCCAAATTTTTCCCTTTAAACCAAACCAACCACGGCCCCCACATGGAGAGCAGGGGCTGAGCCGGGTTTTATCCCTGGATCCGTGGGGAATTAGGGGATTTATAGGGAATAAGGGAAATTAGGGAAATTAGGGAATAAGGGGAATTCAGGAATGAGGGAATGAGGGGAGTGATGGGATAAGGGGAATAAGGGAATTGAGGGGCCGAGGGAGAAGGGAATGAAGGGACTGAGAGAACTGAGGGGATAAAAGGATTGAGCAGGATAAGGGGAATAAGGGAATGAAGAAAATTAAGGAACTGAGGGGAATGAGGGGAATAGAAGGGATGAGAGGAATAAGGGAATGAAAGAAGTGAGGGAATAAAAGGACTGAGAGGGATGAGGGGAAGAAGGGACTGAAAGGACTCAGAGATGAGAGGGATAATGAAGGGACTGAGGGAACGAAAGGATTGAGGGGGATGAAGGAAAGAAAGAAATGAAGGAAATGAAGGGACTGAGGGGGATGAAGGGAAGAAGGAAATTAAGGAAATGAGGGGACTGAGGGGGATGAAGGAAGAAGGAAATTAAGGAAATGAGGGGACTGAGGGGGATGAAGGAAGAAGGAAATTAAGGAAATGAGGGGACTGAGGGGGATGAAGGAAAGAAGGAAATGAAGGGATGAAGGAAATGAAGGGACTGAGGGGGATGAAGAGAAGAACAAAATGAAGGGACTGAGGGGGATGAAGGGAAGAAAGGGGATGAAGGGAATAAGGGACTAAGTGGGGCTGAGGGATTGAGGATGGCGATGAGGCTGAAGGGCTGAGGGGACTAAAAATGCTGAAGGGCTGAGGGGGCTCAGGGGCCTGAGGGGGCCAAAAGTGCAGAAGGCCAGAGGGGGCTGAAGGACTGAGGGTGCTGAGGGGCCGATGACAGTGAAGAACCGAGGGAGCTGAAGAACCGCGGGCAGTGAAGACCCGAGGACACTGAGGGGCTGAGGGAGGTGAAGACCCGAGGACACTGAGGGGCTGAGGGAGGTGAAGACCTGAGGTCACTGAGGGGCTGAGGGAGGTGAAGACCCGAGGACACTGAGGGGCTGAGGGAGGTGAAGACCTGAGGTCACTGAGGGGCTGAGGGAGGTGAAGACCCGAGGACACTGAGGGGCTGAGGGCGGTGAAGACCCGAGGACACTGAGGGGCTGAGGGAGGTGAAGACCCGAGGACACTGAGGGGCTGAGGGAGGTGAAGACCCGAGGACACAGAGGCACTGAGGAACCGCGGGGGCCAAGACCCGAGGCTGCTGAGGGTGCTGAGGGGCTGAGGGCGGTGAAGACCCAAGGACACTGAGGCACTGAAGGTGCTGAAGAACCAAGGGGGTGATGACCCGAGGACACTGAGGGGTCGAGAGCAGTGAAGACCCGAGGCTGCTGAGGGACTGAAGAACCGTGGGCGGTGAAGACCCAAGGACACTGAGGCACTGAAGAACCGCGGGGGGACAAGACCCAAAGCTGCTGAGGGCGCTGAGGGGCTGAGGGCAGTGAAGACCCGAGGACACACAGGCAGTGAAGGCACTGAAGAACTGCGGGCAGTGAAAACCCGAGGACACTGTGGGGTCGAGAGCGGTGAAGACCTGAGGGGGCTGAGGGGACTGAGGGCAGTGAAGACCCAAGGACACTGAGGCACTGAAGAACCGCGGGCAGTGAAGACCCAAGGACAACAGAGGCACTGAAGAACCATGGGGGGACAAGACCCGAGGCTGCTGAGGGCGGTGAAGAACCGAGGACACTGAGGTACTGAAGGCGCTGAAGAACTGCGGGCAGTGAAGACCCGAGGGCGCTGAGGCACTGAAGAACCGTGGGGGGACAAGACCCGAGGCTGCTGAGGGCGGTGAAGAACCGAGGACACTGAGGTACTGAAGGCGCTGAAGAACTGCGGGCAGTGAAGACCCGAGGGCGCTGAGGGCGCTGGGGGGCCGAGGGCGGTGAAGACCCGAAGGCGCTGAGGGACTGAGAGCAGTGAAGACCCGAGACCCCTGACGGGCCCAGGGGCTGAGGACACTGTAGACCCGAGGCTGCTGAGGGGCTGAGGGCGGTGAAGACCCGAGGACACTGAGGCACTGAAGAACTGCGGGGGAACAAGACCCGAGGACAACAGAGGCACTGAAGAACCGCGGGGGGACAAGACCCAAGGCTGCTGAGGGCGCTGAGGGGCTGAGGGCGGTGAAGACCTGAGGACACACAGGCAGTGAAGGTGCTGAAGAACTGCGGGCAGTGAAAACCCGAGGGCGCTGAGGGGCCGAGGGCAGTGAAGACCCGAGGGAGCTGAGGCACTGAAGGCACTGAAGAACTGCGGGCAGTGAAGACCCGAGGCCACTGAGGGGTCGAGAGCAGTGAAGACCCGAGGGAGCTGAGGGACTGAGGCGGCTGAGGGGCCGAGAACACTGAGGCACTGAGGGCGCTGGAGAACCGCGTGCGGTGAAGACTCGAGGGGGCTGAGGACACTGAAGACCCGAAGGCGCTGAGGGGCCCGGGGCGATGAAGACCCGAGGACACTGAGGCACTGAAGGCGGAACTGCGGCCGGTGAAGACCCGAGGCCGCTGAGGGGCTGAGGGCAGTGAAGACCTGAGGACACTGAGGTACTGAAAGCCGCTGAGGGGCTGAGGACACTGAAGAACCGCGGGCGAAGAAAGCCCGAAGCTGCGCAGGCCCCGGGGCCGCCCTCCGCCGCACGGCGGGAAGCGCTGCCCGCCTCTGACGCCGCTCGCGCCGCACCGCCGCCGTGAGCGGCCCCGCGGGGGCGGGGAGGGCGGGACTTTCCCCTCAGCTCGCTCCGCCATTGGCTCCCGCCGCGGCGCCGCCCGCCGCCATTGGCCGGTGCCGCCCCCGCCTCTCTGTCTCCCCCGCTCCTGCCGCGAACGTGCGGCGCGAGCCGTGCCCGCGGGCGGGGGGCGCGCGCGGCGCCGCGTGGGGAACTGCACGTAGCCAGGGCGGGGGGAGGGGCGCGGGGAGGGCACGCGGCGTTCCCGCCACCGCCCGGGGGGCGGGAAAATGAGCGGGAGAGACCGACCGGGACAGGGAAATGGGAAAAGGGAAATGGGATAAGGGATAAGAGACAGGGAAAAGGGAAAAGGGACAGGGAAATGGGACAGGGAAAAGTGATCAGAGAAATGGGACAGGGAAAAAGGGACAGGGAAATGAGACAGGGAAAAGGGACGGGGGAAAAGGGACGGGGGAAAAGGGACGGAGGAAAAGGGACGGGGGAAAAGGGACGGGGGAAAAGGGACAGGGAAAAGGGACAGGGAAAAGGGACGGAGGAAAAGGGACAGGGAAAAGGGACAGGGGAAAAGGGACGGGGGAAAAGGGACGGGGGAAAAGGGACGGAGGAAAAGGGACAGGGGAAAAGGGACTGGGGAAAAGGGACGGAAAAGGGACAGGGAAAAGGGATAAGGGACAGGGAAAAGGAACAGAGGGATAAGGGACAGGGAAAAGGGATAAGGGATAAGGGACAGGGAAATAGGACAGGGAAAAGGGAAATGGGACAGGGAAAAGTGATCAGGGAAGTGGGGCAGGGAAAAAGGGACAGGGAAAAGGGACAGGGGAAACGGGACAGGGAAATGGGACAGGGAAAAGGGACAGGGAAATGGAACAGGGAGAGGGAACCGTGAGGGGAGATCCGGGGGAGATGGGGAATGTCTGTGTTTTCAAGGGGAGGTCATGGAGGAGATGAGCAGTGTCCATGTTTGTGAGGGGCAGCTGGGAGGGGAGATCATGGAGGAGATGAGCGGTGTCCATGAGGGGAGATCATGGAGATGAGCAGTATCCATGAGGGGACATCATGGAGGAGATGAGCGGTGTCCATGAGGGGAAATCATGGAGATGAGCAGTATCCATGAGGGGACATCATGGAGGAGATGAGCAGTGTCCATGAGGGGAGATCATGGAGGAGATGAGCGGTGTCCATGAGGGGAGATCATGGAGATGAGCAGTATCCATGAGGGGACATCATAGAGGAGATGAGCGGTGTCCATGTTTGTGAGGGGCAGCTGTGAGGGGAGATCATGGAAGAGATGAGGGGCAGCTATGAAGGGAGATCATGGAGGAGATGAGTGATGTCCCTGAGGGGGGATCATGGAGGAGATGAGGGGCAGCCATGAGGGGAGATCATGGAGGAGATGAGCGGTGTCCATGTTTGTGAGGGGACATCACAGAGGAGATGAGAGAAGGTCATGGTGTAGAAGAGGAGCCTCTGTGGTTGTGAGGGGCAGCCATGAGGGAGGAACATGGGTGACACGAGGAGAGATCATGAGGAGATGTGAGGGGCGGCCATGAGGGGAGATCGTGGTGGAGATGAGGAGTGTCCCTGTTTGTGAGGGCCAGCCATGAGGGGAGATCATGGATGAAGATGAGGGGCAGCCATGAGGGGAGATCATGGATGAAGATGAGGAGCGTCCATGTTTGTGAGGGGCGGCCGTGAGGGGAGATCATGGAGGAAGATGAGGGGCAGCCATATTTGTGAGGGGAGGCCCTGAGGGGAGACTATAGAGGAAGATGAGGGGCGGCCATGGAGTGTGAGGGGCAGCCATGAGGAGAGATCACGGAGGAAGATGAGGGGTGGCCATGAGGGGAAATTATGGATGAAGATGAGGGGCAGCCATGGAGTGTGAGGGGTGGCCATGAGGGGAGATCACAGAGGAAGATGAGGGGCGTCCATGTTTGTGAGGGGCGGCCGTGAGGGGAGATCATGGAGGAAGACAAAGGGCAGCCATGAGGGGAGATCACAGAGGAAGACAACGGGCGGCCATGAGGACAAATCATGGAAGAAGATGAGGGGTGGCCATGGGGTGTGAGAGGCGGCCATGAGGAGAGGTCACGGACAAAGATGAGGGGCGGCCATGAGGAGAGCTCACGGACAAAGATGAGGGGAGATCATGGATGAAGATGAGGGGCTGCCATGTTTGTGAGGGGAGGCCCGGAGGGAAGATCACAGAAGAAGATGAGGGGCAGCCCTGAGGGGAGATCACAGAGGAAGATGAGGGGTGGCCATGAGGGGATATCACTGAGAAAGATGAGGAGTGTCCATGTTCCTGAGTGGAGGCCCTGAGGGGAGGTCACAGAAGAAGATGAGTGTCCATGATTGGAGATCCCAGAAGAAGACGAGGGGCGGCCATGAGGGAAGATCACAGAAGAAGACGGGGGCGGCCATGAGGGAAGATCACAGAAGAAGACGGGGGCGGCCATGAGGGAAGATCACAGAAGAAGATGAGGGGCGGCCATGAGGGAAGATCACAGAAGAAGACGAGGGCAGCCATGAGGGAAGATCACAGAAGAAGACGAGGGCAGCCATGAGGGAAGATCACAGAAGAAGATGAGGGGCGGCCATGAGGGAAGATCACAGAAGAAGATGAGGGGCAGCCATGAGGGAAGATCACAGAAGAAGATGAGGGGCAGCCATGAGGGGAGATCACAGAAAAAGACATGGAGCAGTCCATCCTGCTGCTTTGTAAAATCTTTTCTCAGCCCAAGGTGAGCTCCCAAGGTGATGGATTTCACAGTCACCTCCTTTGCATATGCAACAACTCACTTTCCATTTTAATTTTCATTTGAGCACCTAATGAGCTGACTGAGAAACCCAAGCCTGAGGAGCTCGGGAGGAAATTTAGGAGAATTTGGGCGCGGTGGAGAAGGTATTTGCTTTTACAAATTTAAAAAACACGGATATTTTGTGGGGAAATCACGTCGGATTTCATCTTTTACATCACAACTGGGTGAAAACTCCTTTCTCATCCCAGCGTTTCACCTCGGTAGTAAAACCCCACCTGGGCTGTGTAAATTCCTTGGGCTGTGTAAATTCCTTGGTGGTAAAAAATAAACACTTTTTAGAGCCCAGCGTTTGTGCAGCAGCTCTGCCCTCATGCCCTATAAAGAGACAAACACCAAAAATTAGGATTTTTTTTTTTTTTTTTTGTCATGGTGACAAAAAGCTGAAGGGTTTGAAGGGAAGGGGAGGGAAAAAAAAAAAGCCCTGAAGTGAAATAAACCCCAAAAGGAGCTTTGCTGGTGAAAAATACACGGGGAGAGAGAGGAGGGTGATGGAGAGAGCCCAAATCCTTGGGAATGGGGTAAATGGGGAGCCCAATCCCTTGGGAATGGGGTAAAGGGGAGCCCAAATCCTTGGGAATGGGGTAAAGGGGGACCTCAAATTCTTGGGAATGGGGTGAAGGGGGAGCCAAATTCCTTGGGAATGGGATAAAGGGGGACCTCAAATCCTTGGGAATGGGGTGAAGGGGGACCTGAAATCCTTGAGAATGGAGTAAATGGGGACCCCAAATCCTTGGGAATGGGGTAAATGGGGAGCTCAAATTCTTGGGAATGGAGTAAATGGGGACCCCAAATCCTTGGGAATGGGGTAAATGGGGAGCTCAAATTCTTGGGAATGGGGTAAATGGGGAGCCCAAATCCTTGGGGATGGGGTAAAGTGGGACCCCAAATCCTTGGGAATGGAGTAAATGGGAGCCCAAATCCTTGGGAATGGGATCACAGGGAGCCCAAATCCTTGGGAAAGGTGGTGCAGGAAGATCCCAATTCCTTGGGAAAGGGATCACTGGGACCCAAATCCGTTGGGAAGGGGGATCTCAATCCCTTGGGAATGGCATCACAGGGACCCCACAATTCCTTAGGAAAGGGGTGGAGGAAGATCCCAATTCCTTGGGAATGGGGTAAAGGGACCCCAAATCCTTGGGAAGGGGGTGCAGGACTCTTCCAGTTCCTTGGGAAAGGGATCACAGAACCCCAATTCCTTAGGAAAGGGGTTCAGGAAGATCCCGATTCCTTGGAAAAGGACTGCATGGGGAGTCCCAGGGCAAAAAAAAAAAAAAAAAAAAAAAAAAAAGCCTCAACGGCCTGAAACGTAAAACATTGCTAAAAACGAGGTGGCTTTTTTTTTTTTTTTTTTTTTTTTTTTTTTTTTTTTTTTTTTTTTTTTTTTTTAATCTCAAACCAACCCAGGAAGCGACAAAAAAGCGACCCGAGGCATGAAACAGCCGAGCCCGCGGGCCCGGCTGGGCGGGGAGAACCGGGGGAAGAGAACCAGGGGGAGAACCGGGAAAACAACCGGGGGGAGAACAAGGGGGAGAAGCAGGGGGAGAACAAGGGGGAGAACCAGGGGGAGAACCAGGGGGAGAACGAGGGGGAGAAAACGAAGGGGAGAAGCAGGGGGAGAATCCAGGGGGAAACCGGGAAAAAAAGCAGGGGGAGAACTGGGAAAAGAACCGGGGGGAGAACCGGGGAAAAAAAGCGGGAGGAGAACGAGAGGGAGAAGCAGGAAAAGAACGAGGGGGAGAATCGGGGGAGGGAAAGCGGGAAAAGAACGAAGGGGGAGAAGGAAGGGGAGAACGAAGGGGGAGAGGGAGGGAGAGAAACAGGGGGACGACTAGGAAAAGAAGCAGGAGGAGAGCGAAGGAGAGAACCAAGGGGAGAACGAGGGGGAGAAAACGAAGGAGAGAATCAGGAGGAGAAACAGAAGGAGAAGCAGGGGGAGAATCAGGGGGGAAAGCGGGAAAAGAAGCGGGGGGAGAAAACGAGGGGGGAGAAAACGAGGGGGAGAAGCAGGGGGAGAATGAAGGGGAGAATCAGGGGGGGGACCGAGAAGGGAAGCAAGAGGAGAATGAGGGGGAGAACCGGGAAAAGAACGAGAGGGAGAATCGGGAGGAGAATCAGGGGAGGAAGCGGGAAAAAAACGAGGGGGAGAATCGGGCTAAGAACCAGGAGGGGAACAAGGGAAGAAACGCGGGGGAAAAGCAGGGGCCCCGCAGCCGTCCCCCGGCTCCCCTTCCCCCGCAGGCATCCCCTGGCCGAGCCGAGCCGGGCCGGGCTGTGCCGGGCCGGGCTGTGCCGAGCCGGGCCGGGCCGGGCTGTGCCGAGCCGGGCCGGGCTGTGCCGAGCCGGGCCGGGCTGTGCCGGGCCGGGCTGTGCCGAGCCGAGCTGTGCCGAGCCGGGCCGGGCTGTGCCGAGCCGGGCCGGGCTGTGCCGAGCCGGGCTGTGCCGGGCCGGGCTGTGCCGAGCCGGACCGGGCTGTGCCGGGCCGGGCTGTGCCGAGCCGGGCTGTGCCGGGCCGGGCCGGGCTGTGCCGAGCCGGGCTGTGCCGAGCCGGGCTGTGCCGGGCCGGGCTGTGCCGAGCCGGACCGGGCTGTGCCGGGCCGGGCTGTGCCGAGCCGGGCTGTGCCGGGCCGGGCTGTGCCGAGCTGAGCCGGGCCGGGCTGTGCCGAGCCGAGCCGAGCCGGGCTGTGCCGGGCCGGGCTGTGCCGAGCCGGGCTGTGCCGGGCCGGGCTGTGCCGAGCTGAGCCGGGCCGGGCTGTGCCGAGCCGGGCCGGGCTGTGCCGAGCTGGGCCGGGCCGGGCTGTGCCGAGCTGAGCCGGGCCGGGCTGTGCCGAGCCGGGCCGGGCTGGGCTGTGCCGAGCCGGGCTGTGCCGGGCCGGGCTGTGCCGAGCTGAGCCGGGCCGGGCTGTGCCGAGCCGGGCCGGGCTGTGCCGAGCTGGGCCGGGCTGGGCTGTGCCGAGCCGGGCTGGGCCGGGCCGGGCTGTGCCGAGCTGAGCCGGGCCGGGCCAGGGCGGGCGGCGGGGGCGTTGCACGTTGAGGCCCCGGCGGAGCCAATGCGCAGGAAGGGGCCGAGCATGTGGGGAGAGGTTGTTTACACCAGGCGGGCCCCGGGAGCTTTAACCCGGCCGGGCTGAGCGGCGGAGGCTCCGCCGGCGCCGTGAGTTCCCCCAGCTCCGCTTCCTCACCCTTATTTTCTTTAAAGGGAGAGGGAGAAATAAATAATAATAAATAAATAGATAAAGGAGTAAAATAGTAATAAAAATAATAATTAAAAAAAAAAAAAAGCCCCGCGCGCGGGAGCGGCGGTTCCCGCCCGGCCGCGGCTCCGCCCCCGCCCCGCCTGGCCCCAGCCCCAGCCCCGGGCACCGGGAACGGGGATCGGCAACGGGGAACGGGCATTTCCGACCGCCGGAGCGCCGAGGTGAGCGGGGAGCGGCCGGGACAGCCCCGCCGGGCCGGGACGGGGAGGGGACGGGCCCGGGGGGGAGCTCTGACCGGGCCCGGGGGGGAGCTCTGACCGGGCCCGGGGGGAGCTGTGACCGGGCCGGGGGGGAGCTGTGACCGGGCCCGGGGGGCAGCTCTGACCGGGCCGGGGGGAGCTGTGACCGGGCCGGGGGGAGCTCTGACCGGGCCCGGGGGGAGCTCTGACCGGGCCAGGGGGGGAGCTCTGACCAGCCCGGGGGGGAGCTCTGACCGGGCCCGGGGGGGAGCTCTGACCGGGCCAGGGGGGGAGCTCTGACCAGCCCGGGGGGAGCTCTGACCGGGCCAGGGGGGGAGCTCTGACCGGGCCCGGGGGGGAGCTCTGACCGGGCCCGGGGGGGAGCTCTGACCGGGCCCGGGGGAGCTCTGACCGGGCCGGGGGGAGCTCTGACCGGGCCCGGGGGGAGCTCTGACCGGGCCGGGGGGAGCTCTGACCGGGCCAGGGGGGAGCTCTGACCGGGCCCGGGGGGCAGCTCTGACCGGGCCCGGCCGCGGGTCCTGCTGGGGGGGCGGCACGGTGTCCGTGTGTCTGTCTGTTCCTGCCCCGTGTCTGTCTGTCCCACCCGGCATTCCCCCCCCGGCGTCTGTTCCCGGCCCGGTGTCCGTGTGTCTGTTCCTGCCCCGTGTCTGTTCCCTGCCCGGCGTCTGTGTGTCCCACCCTGCCCCGTGTCCGTGTGTCTGTTCCCGGCCCCGTGTCCGTGTGTCCCACCCGGCACTCCCTGCCCGGTGTCCATGTCCCCCCAGCCCCACTGTCTGTCTGTCCCCCTCCAGTCCCTCTGTCTGTCCCCCCAGGCCTGCTGTCTGTCTGTCCCCCTCCAATTCTGCTTTCTGTCCCCCCAATCCCTCTGTCTGTCTCCCCAGTCCCTCTGTCCCCCCCATCCCGCTGTCTGTCCCCCCCCCCAATCCTGCTGTCTGTCTGTCCCCCCCAATCCCTCTGTCTGTCCCCCCAGTCCCTCTGTCCCCCCATCCCGCTGTCTGTCTGTCTGTCCCCCCAGCCCTGCTGTCTGTCCCCGCCCCCCCCCCCCCCCCCCCCCAATCCTGCTGTCTGTCCCCCCAGCCCCGCTGTCTGTCCGTCTGTCCCCCCAGTCCCCGCTGTCTGTCTGTCTGTCCCCCCAGTCCCCGCTGTCTGTCCGTCTGTCCCCCCAGTCCCGCTGTCTGTCCGTCCGTCCCCCTCCCAGCCCCCGGATCCCATCCCGCTCCTCCCCGCGCTGTTCCCGCTCGGTCTGTCCGTCTGTCCGTCCGCGTCCCCCGCCCCGCGCACACGTGCCCTGCCCGGTGCCGCCTCCTCCTCCTCCTCTCCTCCTCCTCCTCCTCTCCTCCTCTCCTCCTCCTCCTCCTCTCCTCCTCTCCTCCTCCTCCTCCTCTCCTCCTCCTCCTCCTCTCCTCCTCTCCTCCTCCTCCTCCTCTCCTCCTCCTCCTCCTCCTCCTCCTCCTCCTCCTCCTCCTCCTCCTCCTCCTCCTCTCCTCCTCTCCTCCTCTCCTCCTCCTCCTCCTCTCCTCCTCCTCCTCCTCTCCTCCTCCTCCTCCTCCTCCTCTGCCGCCTTCCCCTCCTGCCCCGCGGCCGGGAGTACGCGCAATCCACGGATCCAGAAATCCATGGAATTTGTAGATCCAGGAATCCACAGATCCAGAAATCCACTGATCCAGAAATCCAGGAATTCATGGACCCAGAAATACAGGAATCTGTGGATCCAGAAATCCCTGGAGTTTGTGAATCCAGAAATCCATGGATTCCCCAGATCCAGGAATTTGTGGATCCAGAAATCCAGGAATCAGTGGATCCAACAATCCACGGATCCATGAATTTGTGGATCCAGAAATCCATGAGATTTGTGGATCCAGAAATTCGTGAACCCAGGAATCCACGGATCCAGAAATCCAGGAATTCAGGGATCCAGAAATCTGTGGATCCAGAAATCCATGGAATTTTTTGATCCAGAAATCCATGGATCCCAAAATCCTGGAGTCTGTGGATCCAGAAATCCATGGAATTAGTGGATCCAACAATCCATGGATCCAGGATTTTAGAGATCCAGAAATCCACAGATCCAGGAATTTGTGAATCCAGAAACCCATGGAATTTGTGGATCCAGAAATCCATGGAAGTTGTGGATCCAGAAATCCAGGAATCAGTGGATCCAACAGTTAATGGATCCAGAAATCCATGGAATTCTTGGATCCAGAAATCTGGAAATCCACAGATCCAGGAATTTGTGAGTCCAGAAATCCAGGAATTCGTGGATCCAGAAATCCATGGAATTCGTGGATCCAGGAATTTGTGGATCCAGAAATCCAGGAATCAGTGGATCCAACAGTCCACGGATCCAGGAATTTAGGGATCCAGAAATCCATGGATCCAGAAATCCAGGAGTTTGTGAGTCCAGAAGTCCACAGAATTTGTGAATCCAGAAATCCACGGATCCAGAAACCCATGGAATTAGTGGATCCAGGAATTCATGGATCCAGAAATCCAGGAATTCATGGATCCAGAAATCCCTGGAATTCGTGGATCCAGAAATCCAGAAATCCCCAGATGCAGGAATTTGTGGATCCAGAAATCCATGGAATTCATGGATCCAGGAGTTTGTGAATCCAGAAATCCACTGATCCAGAAATCCATGGAATTCTTGGATCCAGAAATCTGGAAATCCACAGATCCAGGAATTCATGGTTCCAGAAATCCATGGAATTCATGGATCCAGAAATCCACAGATCCAGGAATTTGTGGATCCAGAAATCCATGGAATTAGTGGATCCTGAATTCATGGATCCAGGATTTTAGAGATCCAGAAATCCACAGATCCAGGAATTTGTGGATCCAGAAACCCATGGAATTTGTGGATCCAGAAATCCATGGAAGTTGTGGATCCAGAAATCCAGGAATCAGTGGATCCAACAATTAATGGATCCAGAAATCCATGGAATTCTTGGATCCAGAAATCTGGAAATCCACAGATCCAGGAATTTGTGAGTCCAGAAATCCAGGAATTTGTGGATCCAGAAATCCATGGAATTCGTGGATCCAGGAATTTGTGGATCCAGAAATCCATGGAATTAGTGGATCCAACAATCCATGGATCCAGGAATTTGTGGATCCAGGAATCCACAGATTCAGAAATCCAGGAATCAGTGGATCCAATAGTCCACGGATCCAGGAATTTAGGGATCCAGAAATCCATGGATCCAGAAATCCAGGAGTTTGTGAGTCCAGAAGTCCACAGAATTTGTGAATCCAGAAATCCACGGATCCAGAAACCCATGGAATTAGTGGATCCAGGAATTCATGGATCCAGAAATCCAGGAATTCATTGATCCAGAAATCCCTGGAATTCGTGGATCCAGAAATCCCTGGAATTCGTGGATCCAGAAATCCAGAAATCCCCAGATGCAGGAATTTGTGGATCCAGAAATCCATGAAATTCATGGATCCAGGAATTTGTGAATCCAGAAATCCACTGATCCAGAAATCCATGGAATTCATGGATCCAGAAATCCCCAGATGCAGGAATTTGTGGATCCAGAAATCCATGGAATTCATGGATCCAGGAATTTGTGGATCCAGAAATCCATGGAATTAGTGGATCCAACAATCCATGGATCCAGGATTTTAGAGATCCAGAAATCCATTGATCCAGAAATCCACAGATCCAGGAATTCGTGAATCCAGAAACTCATGGAATTCATGGATCCAGGTATTTGTGGATCCAGAAATCCATGGAAGTTGTGGATCCAGAAATCCATGGAAATCATGGATCCAGAAATTCAGGAATTCAGGAATCCAGGAATCAATGGATCCAGAAATCCAGGAATCAATGGATCCAGAAATCCAGGAGTCAGTGGATCCAGAAATCCACGGATCCAGGAATTCATGTATCCAGACATCCATGGAATCCATGGATCCAGGGACTTGTGGATCCAGAAACCCATGGAAATCACGGATCCAGAAATCCAGGAATTCATGGATCCAGAAATCCATGGAATTTGCAGATCCAGGAATTCTCAGATCCAGGAATTTGTGGATCCAGAAATCCATGGAATTCATGGATCCAGGAATTCTCAGATCCAGGAATTTGTGGATCCAGAAATCCATGGAATTTGCGGATCCAGGAATTTGTGGATCCAGAAATCCATGGAATTAGTGGATCCAGGAATTCGTGAAGCCAGAAATCCACAGATCCAGAAATCCAGGAATTTGTGAATCCAGAAATCCACGGAATTCATGGATCCAGAAATCCATGGATCCAGGAATTTCCTTTCCCTCTGCCCTCACCGACCCCCCCAAAAAAACCCCCAAAAAACCTGATTTTGGTCCTCCAAAAATGATTTTTTTTTCTTTTTCCCCTCTGGAATAATTCCCTTTTGGGAATGGCCTGGAGTCTGTCAGGGAGTTTTTTCCTCCCAGAGTGGAGGGGGGAAAAATCCAGGTGGGAATTCTTGGAATTTTTCCCGTTTTGGGGGGATTTGAGTCGTGGAGAGTTTTCAGGGGTTTTTTTTTTTGGATCAAAAATTCACGTGGAAAAGCCGGAGCGTGGAATTTTTCAGGATGTTTTGGGATGAGGAGAGGTTTTTTTTTTGGGTTTTTTTTGGGAAGCACAAGAGGAAAACTTGGTTTGTTATTGGGATCCGTGCTGGGAGTGAGGCTGAATTTCAGGGAAAAAAATAAAAAAGTGGAAAACTGAGTTTTTTGCCTTTTCCAGGAAAGGGATTTGCTCCAGATTTCCCAAAAAAAAAAACCCCAAAAAACCAGGACGAGCAACGGAACACTCCCCACTCTCCAAACCAACAATTCCTCATTTTCCCAGCTCGATTTTCCAAAAATTCTTTGGGAAAAACGCCCAGAATAATTTGGGAACAGCTGGATCTCGCTTTGGAGTTTGGTTGTTTTTTTTTTTGGGATTTCAGGCGAGGATTTCTTGGCACAGATCCCAAAATCCTCTGGAAGCTCCAGGGAATTTTGGCTTTGGGTTTTCCCTCCTGCCAAGGGAAAAGGGAAAAGGGAAAGAAGGGAAAAGGAAATCCCGAAATCCCGAGGGGAGGGAATGAGGAGCGGCGCTGGATCCCGGCCAGGAGGGCTCGGGGGAGGCGTTTTTCTGGCTGGAATTCCTCAAATTGGATCCCAAATCCTGGAATTCCCTAATTTCAATCCCATATCCTGGGATTCCTCAATTTGGATTCCAAATCCTGGGATATCCTGGAGTTTCCATGCCTGGGATTCTCCAAATTGGATCCCAAATCCTGGAATTCCCAGGTTGGATTCTTGAATTCCCTAATTTCAATCCCGAATCCTGGGATATCCCAGAGTTTCCCTGCCTGGAATTCCTGGATTTGGATCCCGAATCCTGGGATATCCCGGAGTTTCCCTGGCTGGAATTCCCCAAATTGGATCCCAAATCCTGGAATTCCCAGAGTTTCTGTGCCTGGGATTCCCCAAATTGGATCCCAAATCCTGGGATTCCCTAATTTCAATCTCACATCTTGGAATTCCTCAATCTGGATCCCGAATCCTGGGATATCCCAGAGTTTCCCTGCCTGGAATTCCTGGATTTGGATCCCGAATCCTGGGATATCCCAGAGTTTCTTCACCCAGGATTCCCCAAGTTGGATCGCAAATCCTGGAATTCCGTAATTTTGATCCCATATCCCGGAATTCCTGGATTTGAATCCTGAATCTTGGGATATCCCGGAATTTCCCTGCCCAGTGCCAGCTCCTGGTGTCACCACCGTGTCCGTCTGTCTGTCCCCAATGCCAGCCCTGTCTGTCTGTCCCCACATCCCAGTGTCTGTCTGTCTGTCCGTCTGTCCCTGTATCCCTGGTACCTTTCCCATGTCCGTCTGTCTGTCCCTGTGTCCCTGGTGCCATCCTCGTGTCCATCTGCCTGTCCCCAATTTCATTTCCATGTCCATCTGTCTGTCCCTGCATCCCCAATGCCATTCCTGTGTCCATCTGTCTGTCCCCGTGTCCCCGGTGCCATTTCCGTGTCCGTCTGTCTGTCCCTGGTGCCATCCCCGTGTCCGTCTGTCTGTCCCCAGGGTATCCCCATGTCCCCAGTGCCATCTCCCCGTGCCGTTCCCGTGTCCATCTGTCCGTCTGTTTGTCTGTCCCCATGTCTCCAGTGCCATTCCCACATCCGTGTGTCTGTCTGTCTGTCCTCAGGGCGATGTCGGCAGCGCTGTCCATCCCCGTGTCCGTCTGTCCGTCTGTCTGTCCTCAGGGGAATATTGGCAGTGCTGTCCCCGTGTCCTTCTGTCTGTCTGTCCATCCATCCCCATGTCCCCACTGCCGTTCCCATGTCCATCTGTCTGTCCATCCTCAGGGTGATGTTGGCGGTGCTGTCCCCATGTCTGTCCATGTGTCCGTGTGTCTGTCTGTCCCCAGGGCGATGTCAGCGGCGCTGTCCCTCCCCGTGTCCGTGTGTCCGTCTGTCTGTCTGCAGGTTGTGGGCGATGTCGGCGGTGCTGTCGCGGTGCTGTCCCTGTGTCCATCTGTGCCCGTGTCCATGTGTCTGTCTGTCTGTCCCCAGGGCGATGTCGGCGGCGCTGTCCCCGTGTCTGTCTGTCCCCGTGTCCATCTCTCTGTCTGTCTGTCCTCAGGCTGTGGGCGCTGTTGCGGCACTGTCCCCATGTCCACGTGTCTGTCTGTCTGTCCGCAGGGTGTGGGCGATGTCGGTGGCGCTGTCCCCATGTCCATCCCTGTATCCATGTGTCTGTCTGTCTGTCCGCAGGGCAATGTTGGCAGCGCTGTCGCGGCACTGTCCCCGTGTCCATCTATCCCCATGTCCGTGTGTCTGTCTGTCTGTCCGCAGGCTGTGGGCGATGTCAGCGGCGCTGTCCCCGTGTCCACCTGTCCCTGTTCCCCAATGTCTGTCCGTCTGTCCCCAGGGCAATGTTGGCGGCGCTGTCCCCGTGTCCACCTGTCCCCGTATCCATCTGTCTGTCTGTCTGTCTGTCTGTCTGTCCTCAGGGCGATGTCGGCGGCGCTGTTGCGGTGCTGTCCCCGTGTCCATCTGTCCCCGTGTCCATCTGTCTGTCCATCTGTCCGCAGGGCGATGTCGGCGGCGCTGTACCCGTGTCCATGTGTCTGTCTGTCTGTCCTCAGGGCGATGTCGGTGGCACTGTCCCCATGTCCCCGTATCCATGTGTCTGTCTGTCCGTCTGTCCTCAGGGCGATGTTGGCGGCGCTGTCCCCGTGTCCATGTGTCCATGTGTCCATCTGTCTGTCCATCTGTCTGTCCGCAGGGCGACGTTGGCGGTGCTGTCCCCGTGTCCATGTGTCTGTCTGTCTGTCCGCAGGGCGATGTCGGCGGCGCTGTCCCCGTGTCCATGTGTCCATCTGTCTGTCCGCAGGGCGACGTTGGCGGTGCTGTCCCCGTGTCCATGTGTCTGTCTGTCTGTCCGCAGGGCGATGTCGGCGGCGCTGTCCCCGTGTCCATGTGTCCGTCTGTCTGTCCGCAGGGCGATGTCGGCGGCGCTGTCCCCGTGTCCATGTGTCCGTCTGTCTGTCCGCAGGCCGTGGGCGATGTCGGCGGCGCTGTCCCCGTGTCCATGTGTCCGTCTGTCTGTCCGCAGGGCGATGTCGGCGGCGCTGTCCCCGTGTCCATGTGTCCGTCTGTCTGTCCGCAGGCCGTGGGCGATGTCGGCGGCGCTGTCCCCGTGTCCATGTGTCCGTCTGTCTGTCCGCAGGGCGATGTCGGCGGCGCTGTCCCCGTGTCCATGTGTCTGTCTGTCTGTCCGCAGGGCGATGTCGGCGGCGCTGTCCCCGTGTCCATGTGTCCGTCTGTCTGTCCGCAGGGCGATGTCGGCGGCGCTGTCGCGGCGCCTGGGGAAGCGCTCCGTGCTCGGGGCCCGCGTTGCCGCTCCCGACGGGATCGTCCCGGAGCCCTCCCGGATCCCGGGATTGTCCCACCACGGATCCCCCAACCCCGAATTCCTGAGCCCTGGATCCCCAAATCCCAGATCCCCCAATCCCGGAAATCTCCACGGGCAGCAGGTACCTCATGGGATGGGCGTGGGAGGAAGAATTCCTGGGATTTTTCCTAAAATCCTGGATCCCGAATTCCCAAATCCAAGTTCCCAAATCCCAGATCCCCAAACCCCTGGGACTGGGGAGGGTGGGAGGAAGAATTCCCAGGATTGTTCCCAAAATCCTGGATCCCGAAATCTCGAATTCCAGTTTCCCAATTCCATTCCCAAAGGAATCCAATCTCCCAATTCCAATCCCAAAGGAATCCAATCTCCCAATTCCAATCCCAAAGGAATTCTGATTTTCCAGATTTCAATCCCAAAGGAATCAAATCTCCCAATTCCAGTCCCAAGGGAATCAAATCCCCCAATTCCAATCCCAAGGGAATTCAGTCTCCAATTCCAATCCCAAAGGATTCCACCTGGAATAAATTTGGGAATGCTGGGAACACCCAAATCCATGGGAAGGGGTGGGGAAATCCCTGGATTTGGGAATGCTGAGGGTGGGGAAATTCCTAGATTTGGGAATGCTGGGAGTGGGGAAATCCCTGGATTTGGGAATGCTGAGGGTGGGAAATCCTGGATTTGGGAATGCTGAGGGTGGGGAAATCCCTGGATTTGGGAATGCTGAGGGTGGAGAAATCCCTGGATTTGGGATTGTTGGAAGTGGAAATCCCTGGATTTGGGAATTCTCAGGGTGGGGAAATCCCTGGATTTGGGAATGCTGAGGGTGGGAAATCCTGGATTTGGGAATGCTGAGGGTGGGAAATCCTGGATTTGGGAATGCTGAGGGTGGAAATCCCTGGATTTGGGAATGCTGAGGGTGGAGAAATCCCTGGATTTGGGATTGTTGGAAGTGGAAATCCCTGGATTTGGGAATTCTCAGGGTGGGGAAATCCCAGGATTTGGGATTGCTGGGGGTGGAAGTCCCTAGATTTAGGAATTCTGGGGGTGGGAATCCCTGGATTTGAGAATTCTGGGGGTGGGAAATCCTAGATTTGGGAATGCTGAGGGTGGGGAAATCCCTGGATTTGGGAATGCTGAGGATGAGCATTCCTGGATTTGGGAATGCTGAGGGTGGGGAAATCCCTGGATTTGGAAATTCTGGGGGTGGGAAATCCCTGGATTTGGGAATTCTGAGGATGGAGAAATCCCCGGATTTGGGAATTCCAGGGGTGGGGAAATCCCTGGATTTGGGATTGTTGGGGTTGGGAATGCCTGGATTTGGGAATGCTGGGGGTGGGCAGAGCAGATTTTTTTGGGGATCAGTTTGGGAACGGACAATCTGAATCTCACAGAATTCCAGACGATCCCAAAGCCCATCCCAAACCTCTCCCACCTTTTCCAGGTGCTCCTGACGTCCCTGGATGAGCCAATCCCGGGATTCCCCCCGTGCTGGAGGGGGCAGGAAGAGCCCCTGCCCCATCCCGGAATTCCCGAGAGATCCGTGTCCAGCAGCATCGACGTGCCAAAAAGGTCGGAAAATATCCCAGTTTGGATCCCAAATTCCTGGGATTTCCCAGAGTTTCTGTGCTTGAGATTCCTGGTTTGGATCCCAAATCCTGGGATTCTCAATTTGGATCCCAGATCCCGGGATTTCCCCAGTTTGGATCCCAAATCCTGAGATATCCCAAAGTTTCTCCACCTGACATTCCCTAATTTGAATCCCAAATCCTGGAATTCTTCAGTTTGGATCCCAAATCCCAGGATTCTCCACTTTGGATCCCAAATCCTGGAATATCCAGAGTTTATCCACATGAGATTCCCTAATTTGAATCCCAAATCCTGGAATTCTTCAGTTTGGATCCCAAATCCCAGGATTCTCCACTTTGGATCCCAAATCCTGGAATATCCAGAGTTTATCCACATGAGATTCCCTAATTTGGATCCCAAACTCTCCAATTTAGATCCCAAATCCTGGGATTCCCCATTTGGATCCCAAATCCTGGGATATCCCAGAGTTTCTGTGCCTGGGATTCCCGGTTTGCATCCCAAATCCTGGAATTCTCAATTTGGATCCAAAATCCTGGGATTCCCCAATTTGAATCCCAAAATCTTGGGACACCCTGTTTGGATCCCAAATCCTGGAATTCCCCAGTTTGGATCCCAAATCCTGGGATTCTTCAGTTTACATCCCAAATCCTGGGATATCCCAGAGTTCCTGTGCCTGGGATCCCCTGTTTGGATCCCAAATCCTGGGATTCTCAATTCACATCCAAAATCCTGGGATTCCCAGTTTAGATCCGAAAATCTTGGGATTCTCCCATTAGGATCCCAGGATTCTCCACTTGGGATCCCAAATCTTGGGATTCTCAATAATGGGTCCCAAATCCTGGGATTTCCCAATT
This sequence comes from Zosterops lateralis, assembly GCF_965231275.1. Classification (NCBI taxonomy): domain Eukaryota; kingdom Metazoa; phylum Chordata; class Aves; order Passeriformes; family Zosteropidae; genus Zosterops; species Zosterops lateralis. Next base: position 112,550,841 of record NC_139764.1, on the reverse strand, counting down.
TAGATCCCAAATCCTGGGATATCCCAGAGTTCCTCCCCCTGAGATCCAGGATCCATTTCCCAATTCCTTTTCCTATCCCGGGGTGGGATCACGGGGTGAAGGGTGGGATGAACAATTCCTGGTCTCCCAAGGTTTTTTTCCTGCCTTTTTCTGGGCAGAATTCCTGACATTTTTCCCTCTCTCTGGATGGAATTCCCAAGTTTTTTCCCTCCTCCCCTTTTCTGGGTGGAATTCCCAACGTTTTTCCCTCCCCTTTTCTGCATCTCCCAAGGTTTTTCTCTCCCCTTTTCCGGGCAGAATTCCCAATGTTTTTCCCTCTCTCTGGATGGAATTCCTGAGATTTTTCCCTCCCCTTTTTCAGGTGGAATTCCCAACTTTTTTCCCTCTCCTTTTCCAGGTCTCCTGAGGTTTTTTTCCCTGCCTTTTTCTGGGCAGATTTCCCGACGTTTTTCCTGTTCTTTCCATGTCTCCCAATGTTTTTCCCTCTCTCCAGGCAGAATTCCCGATGTTTTTCCTGCTCTTTCTGAGCAGAATTCCCAACTTTTTCCCTCCTCTTTTCTGGGTCTCCTGAGGTTCCTCCCTGCCCTTTTCCAGGTGGAATTCCTGATATTTTTCCCTCTCTCTCTGGATGGAATTCCCAACATTTTTCCTGCTCTTTCTGGGCAGAATTCCTGATGTTTTTCCCTCCCCTTTTCTGGACAGAATTCCTGATGTTTTCCCTCTCTCCATGCGGAATTCCCAATATTTTCTCCTCTCTCCTGGCGGAATTCCCGATGTTTTCCCTCTCTCCATGCGGAATTCCCAACGTTTTTCCTGCTCCTTCTGGGCAGAATTCCCGACTTTTTCCCTCCTCTTTTCTGGGTCTCCTGAGGTTCGTCCCTGCCCTTTTCCAGGTGGAATTCCTGATATTTTTCCCTCTCTCCTGGCGGAATTCCCAACGTTTTTCCTGCTCTTTCTGGACAGAATTCCTGATGTTTTTCCCTCCCCTTTTCCGGATGGAATTCCCGATGTTTTCCCCTCTCTCTGGGCAGAATTCCCAATGTTTTCCCCTCTCTCCATGCAGAATTCCCAATATTTTTCCCTCTCTCCAGGCAGAATTCCCGAGGTGTTTTCCTCTCTCTCCTGGCGGAATTCCTGATATTTTTCTCTCTCTCTGTGCGGAATTCCTGATGTTTTCCTCTCTCTCTCTGGGCAGAATCCCAACGTTTTTCCTGCTCTTTCTGGACAGAATTCCTGATGTTTTTCCCTCCCCTTTTCCGGGTGGAATTCCCGTTATTTCCCCTCTCTCTGGGCAGAATTCCCAATGTTTTCCCCTCTCTCCTGGCGGAATTCCCGATGTTATTCCCGATGTTTTTCCCTCTCTCCAGGTGGAATTCCCAATATTTTTCCCTCTCTCCTGGCAGAATTCCCGATATTTTTCCCTCTCTCTATGCAGAGTCCCAACATTTTTCCTGCTCTTTCTGGGCAAAATTCCTGATGTTTTTCCCTCCCCTTTTCCTGGCGGAATTCCCGTTACTTTCCCTCTCTCTCTGTGCGGAATTCCTGATGTTTCCCCTCTCTCCATGCAGAATTCCCAATATTTTTCCCTCTCTCCAGGCAGAATTCCCGAGGTGTTTTCCTCTCTCTCCTGGCGGAATTCCTGATGTTTTCCTCTCTCTCTCTGGGCAGAATCCCAACGTTTTTCCTGCTCTTTCTGGGCAGAATTCCTGATGTTTTTCCCTCCCCTTTTCCGGGTGGAATTCCCGTTATTTTCCCTCTCTCTGGGCAGAATTCCTGATGTTTCCCCTCTCTCCTGGCAAAATTCCCGATATTTTCCCCTCTCTCCTGGCAGAATCTCAACGTTTTCCTGCTCTTTCTGAGCAGAATTCCCAACTTTTTCCCTCCTCTTTTCTGGGTCTCCTGAGGTTCCTCCCTGCCCTTTTCCAGGTGGAATTCCTGATATTTTTCCCTCTCTCTCTGGATGGAATTCCCAACATTTTTCCTGCTCTTTCTGGGCAGAATTCCTGATGTTTTTCCCTCCCCTTTTCTGGACAGAATTCCTGATGTTTTCCCTCTCTCCATGCGGAATTCCCAATATTTTCTCCTCTCTCCTGGCGGAATTCCCGATGTTTTCCCTCTCTCTGGGTGGAATTCCCAACGTTTTCCTGCTCTTTCTGGGCAGAATTCCCAACTTTTTCCCTCCTCTTTTCTGGGTCTCCTGAGGTTCCTCCCTGCCCTTTTCCAGGTGGAATTCCTGATATTTTCCCCTCTCTCCTGGCAGAATTCCCGATATTTTTCCCTCTCTCTGGATGGAATTCCCAACGTTTTTCCTGCTCTTTCTGGGCAAAATTCCTGATGTTTTTCCCTCCCCTTTTCCGGATGGAATTCCCGATGTTTTCCCCTCTCTCTGGGCAGAATTCCCAATGTTTTCCCCTCTCTCCTGGCAGAATTCCCGATATTTTTCCCTCTCTCTATGCAGAGTCCCAACATTTTTCCTGCTCTTTCTGGGCAAAATTCCCGATGTTTTTCCCTCCCCTTTTCCGGGCAGAATTCCCGTTATTTTCCCTCTCTCTCTGTGCAGAATTCCTGATGTTTCCCCTCTCTCCTGGCAAAATTCCCGATATTTTCCCCTCTCTCCTGGCGGAATCTCAACGTTTTCCTGCTCTTTCTGGGCAGAATTCCCAACTTTTTCCCTCCTCTTTTCTGGGTCTCCTGAGGTTCCTCCCTGCCCTTTTCCGGGTGGAATTCCCGACATTTTCCCCTCTCTCCTGGCAGAATTCCCAATATTTTTCCCTCTCTCTGGATGGAATTCCCAACATTTTTCCTGCTCTTTCTGGGCAGAATTCCTGATGTTTTTCCCTCCCCTTTTCTGGACAGAATTCCTGATGTTTTCCCTCTCTCCATGCGGAATTCCCAATATTTTCTCCTCTCTCCTGGCGGAATTCCCGATGTTTTCCCTCTCTCTGGGTGGAATTCCCAATGTTTTTTCTGCTCCTTCTGGGCAGAATTCCCAACTTTTTCCCTCCTCTTTTCTGGGTCTCCTGAGGTTCCTCCCTGCCCTTTTCCGGGTGGAATTCCTGATATTTTTCCCTCTCTCCTGGCGGAATTCCCAAGGTGTTTTCCCCTCTCTCTGAGCGGAATTCCAATTATTTTCCCACTCTCTCCGGGTGGAATTCCCAACGTTTTTCCTGCTCTTTCTGGACAGAATTCCTGATGTTTTTCCCTCCCCTTTTCCGGGCGGAATTCCCGTTATTTTCCCGCTCTCTCTGTGCGGAATTCCTGATGTTTCCCCTCTCTCCATGCAGAATTCCCAATATTTTTCCCTCTCTCCAGGCAGAATTCCCGAGGTGTTTTCCTCTCTCTCCTGGCGGAATTCCTGATGTTTTCCTCTCTCTCTCTGTGCAGAATCCCAACGTTTTTCCTGCTCTTTCTGGGCAGAATTCCTGATGTTTTTCCCTCCCCTTTTCCGGGCAGAATTCCCATTATTTTCCCTCTCTCTGTGCGGAATTCCTGATGTTTCCCCTCTCTCCTGGCAAAATTCCCGATGTTTTCCCTCTCTCTGGGTGGAATTCCCAACGTTTTCCTGCTCTTTCTGGGCAGAATTCCCAACTTTTTCCCTCCTCTTTTCTGGGTCTCCTGAGGTTCCTCCCTGCCCTTTTCCAGGTGGAATTCCTGATATTTTTCCCTCTCTCCTGGCGGAATTCCCAACGTTTTTCCTGCTCTTTCTGGGCAGAATTCCTGATGTTTTTCCCTCCCCTTTTCCTGGCGGAATTCCCGTTATTTTCCCGCTCTCCCGGCGGAATTCCCAATGTTTTCCCCTCTCTCCTGGCGGAATTCCCGATGTTATTCCCGATGTTTTTCCCTCTCTCCAGGTGGAATTCCCAATATTTTTCCCTCTCTCCTGGCAGAATTCCCAATATTTTTCCCTCTCTCTGGATGGAATTCCCAACATTTTTCCTGCTCTTTCTGGACAGAATTCCTGATGTTTTTCCCTCCCCTTTTCCGGGCGGAATTCCCGTTATTTTCCCGCTCTCTGGGTGGAATTCCCGTTATTTTCCCTCTCTCTGGGCGGAATTCCCGATGTTTTTCCGCTCTCTCTGGGCGGAATTCCCAATGTTTTTCCCGCTCTCCCGGCGGAATTCCCGATGTTTTTCCGCTCTCTCTCTCCCGGCACAGGCGGCCCCCGGAGCCGGTGGACATGGACGAGATGGTGGCGGCGCTGGTTCTGACCAGCCTCTCCTGCAGCCCCGCCCTGCACCGTGAGTCACCCCAAAAATCATAAATGTCCCGTCCCAAAAAATACAAATGTCACAAAAAAATCTAAATGTCCCATCCCAAAAACATAAATATCCCATCCCAAAAAATATAAATGTCACAAAAAACCAAAATGTCCCATCCCAAAATACATAGATATCCCAAAAAATATAAATATCCCATCCCAAAAATCATAAATGTCCCATCCCAAAAAATGTGAATGTCCCATCCCAAAAAATACAAATATCCTAAAAATGTAAATGTCCCATTCTGAAAAATATAAATTTCCCATTCCAAAAAATATGAATATTCCATCCCGAAAATATAAATATTCCATCCCAAAAAAACATAAATATCCCATCCCAATAAATACAAATATCCCAAAAATATAAATTTCCCATCACAAAAAATAAAATATCCCAAAAATATAAATATCCCGTCCCAAAAAATACCATATCCCATCCTGAAAATCATAAATATCCCAAAAAATATAAATATCCCATCCGAAAAACCATAAATATCCCAAAAAATAAATATCACATCCCAAAAAGCATAAATATCCCAAAAATATAGATATCCCATCCTGAAAAATACAGTATCTCATCCCAAAAAACATAAATGTCCCATCCCAAAAAATGTAAATTTCCCATCCCAAAAATATAAATATCCCATTCCAAAAATATAAATATCCCATCTCAAAAAATACAAATATCCCAAAAATATAAATGTCCCATTCCGAAAAATGTAAATGTCCCAAAAATATAAATGTCCCGTCCCCAAAAACATAAATGTCCCAAAAATATAAAATATCCCATCCCGAAAAACATAAATGTCCCCAAAATATAAATGTCCCATCCCAAAAAATACAAATATCCCAAAAATATAAATGTCCCATCCCGAAAAATGTAAATGTCCCAAAAATATAAATGTCCCATCCCGAAAAATGTAAATTTCCCATTCCAAAAGATACAAATATCCTATCCTGAAAAATACAAATATCCCATCCCAAAAATACAAATATCCCATCCAAAAAAATAAAATATCCCATCCCAAAATACATAAATGTCACAAAAATAAAATATCCCATCCCAAAAATATAAATATCGCAAAAACATAAATATCCCATCCTAAAAGATATAAATATCCCCCCCAAAAAATCCCATCCCAAAAAAATGAAATATCCAAAAAAATAAAATATCCCATCCCAAAAAACATAAATGTCCCATCCCAAAAAATACAATATCCCATCCCAAAAATATAAATGTCCCATCCCAAAAATATAAATATCCCATCCCGAAAATATAAATGTCCCATCCCAAAAGATACAAATATCCCAAAAATATAAATGTCCTGTTCCGAAAAATGGAAATGTCCCAAAAATATAAATGTCCCGTCCCGAAATACGTAAATGTCCCAAAAATATAAATGTCCCATCCCAAAAAATATAAATGTCCCATCCCCAAAAATATAAATATCCCAAAAATATAAATATTCCATCCCAAAAAATATAAATATCTAGTCTCAAAAAACATAAATGTCCCAAAATATAAATATCCCATCCTGAAAATCATAAATATCCCAAAAATATAAACATCCCATCCCAAAAAATATGAATATCCCATCCCGAAAATGTAAATATCCCATCCCAAAAAATGTAAATATCCCAAATTCCAACCTGAAACTCCCTGGAATAACTTGAGGCTGTTCCCTGGAAAAAATCCTGATCCTCATCCCAGGGAATTCCAGATCCGTGTCCCCAAGGTGATGGTGGCACTGTGTCCCTGGGGTGACAGTGACAGTGGCAGTGTCCCCTCAGGGGTTTCAGCTGTCCCTGAAGAGACAATGCCACCATGTCCCCAAGGTGACAATGGCACTGTGTCCCTGAGGTGACAATGGCACCATGTCCCCTCAGTGATGGTGTCACTGTGTCCCCGAGGTGACAATGGCACCATGTCCCCTCAGTGATGGTGGCACCGTGTCCCCAGGGTGACGGTGTCAGTGTCCCCTCAGGGGGTGCAGTTGTCTCCTCACTGACAGTGCCACCATGTCCCCTCAGTGATGGTGACACCGTGTCCCCTCAGGGGTTCAGCTGTCCCTGTGTCCCCTCAGTGACAATGCCACCATGTCCCCTCAAGTGTTCAGCTGTCCCCAAGGTGACAGTGCCACTGTGTCCCCTCACTGACCATGTCCCCTCAGTGCCAATGTCCCCGTGTCCCCTCATCGACTGTCCCCGTGTCCCCTCATTGACTGTCCCCATGTCCCCTCAGTGCCAATGTCCCCGTGTCCCCTCACTGACTGTCCCCATGTCCCCTCAGTGCCAATGTCCCCGTGTCCCCTCACTGACTGTCCCCGTGTCCCCTCACTGACTGTCCCCTGTCCCCTCAGTGCCAATGTCCCCGTGTCCCCTCACTGACCATGTCCCTGTCCCCTGTCCCCTCAGCCTGGCAGGCAGCAGGTGACCCCTGGAGGGACAGCGGGGACGTGTCCGACAGCGGCAGCAGCACCACCAGTGGCCACTGGAGCAGTGTCACCTCGTCCCCTCCCCACGGCAGTGTCACCATGTCCCCTCCCCACTGTGCTGGCAGTGTCACTGCCTCGCCTCCTCACGGCAGTGTCACCATGTCCCCTCCCTACAGCGGTGTCACCATGTCCCCTCCTCATGGCGATGTCACCGTGTCCCCTCCTCATGGCGATGTCACCTCGTCCCCTCCCCATGGTGGTGTCACCATGTCCCCTCCTCATGATGGTGTCACCTCATCCCTTGCCCATGGTGGTGTCACCATGTCCCCTCCTCATGATGGTGTCACCTTGTCCCCTCCCCACGGCAGTGTCACCTCATCCCTTGCCCATGGTGGTGTCACCATGTCCCCTCCTCATGGTGGTGTCACCTTGTCCGGTGTCACCTTGTCCCCTTCCCACAGCGGTGTCACCTTGTCCCCTCCCCATGGTAATGCCACCATGTCCCCTCCCCATGTCAGTGCCACCATGTCCCCTCTCCATGGCAATGTCACCTCATCCTCTTCCCATGTCAATGCCACCGTGTCCCCATCCCATGTCAGTGCCACCGTGTCCCCTCCCCGTGTCAGTGCCACCGCGTCCCCTCCACCCGACGACGGCTTCGACACCGACCCGGAGCCGTCCCCGCCGCAGGAGCCGGCGCGGCGCCGCAGGAAGGTGAGCTGTCACCCGGGGCCACCGGGATGGTGACACTGGTGACACCGGGGTGGCACTGGTGACACGGGTTGGTGTCCCCAGCAGGCGCTGGTGATGTTCAAGTGCCTGTGGCCCGGCTGTGGGAAGGTGCTGCGCTCCGGCGTCGGCATCAAGCGCCACGTCCGCACCCGGCACCTGGGGTAAGGATCTGTCCCCTTCCTGCGCCTCAAATCCTGGGATTGGGAATTCCTGGTTTTCCTGAGGGAAATCCTGACCCCTCCCAACCCTCAAATCCTGGGATTTTCCCCTCCAGAATTCCCAATTACTAAAGGAAATCCCATCTCTTTCCAACCTTCAAATCCATGGGATTTATCTCTCCCAATTTTCCAATTTTTCTGAGGGAAATCCTGGCCCATTCCCAGCCCTCAAATCCTGGGATTGATTCCTCTGGAATTCCCAATTCTTGCAAGAAATCCCATCCCATTCCCAACCCTTAAATCCATGGGATTTGGAGTGGGAATTCCCAGTTTTCCTGATGGAAATTCCATCCATTCCCAGCCTTCAAATCCTTGGATTTATCCCTCTGGAATTCCTAATTCCTGTGGGAAATCTTGACCCCTCCCCAGCCCTCAAATCCTGGGATTTATCCCTCTGGAATTCTCAATTTTCTGTGTCCCCGAAGCCACCATTGTATCCCCAAATTCCTGGATTTTCCAGGAGTTTCCTTCAGGGTTTGGGGAATTTTTTTGTGCGTGGGGGGGGGAGTTCAGGTTCTGTTTTTATTGGAAAATCCTGGAATGGGCTACAAAATCCTGGGGAAATGCCCGGAAAAATCCTGGATTGGGCTGAAAAATACTGGTGTGGATTGGAAAATCCTGGAAAAACATGCTGGAAAATCCTGGGAAAACTCGCTGGGAAATCCTGGAAAATCCTGGGGAAAATATCCTTGGAAAATCCTGGGAAAACTCACTGGAAAATCCTGGAAAATTCTGGGTCTCTTTTTGTCACCTGAGTCCCTTTGTCCCTTTGTCACCCCTGTCCCTTTTTCACCCCTGTCCTTTTGTCACCAGGGTCCTTTTGCCACCCCTGTCCCTTTGTCACTGGGGTCCCTTTGCCACCCCTGTCCCTTTGCCACCCCTGTCCCTTTGTCACTGGGGTCCCTTTGCCACCCCTGTCCCTTTGCCACCCCTGTCCCTTTGCCACCCCTGTCCCTTTGTCACCGGGGTCCCTTTGTCCCCTCTGTCCCCGCAGGGATGGCTCGGAGCGCGAGGAGGATTTCTACTACACCGAGCTGCAGGTGACACCAGAGCCACCCCCAGAGCTGCCACCGGCCCCTGTCACCGCTGTCACCGCCGTCACCTCTGTCACCGGTGTCACCAGTGTCACGGGTGTCACCTCTGTCACTGCTGTCACCGGTGCCACGCCCTGCTCTGCCCCCATTGTCATCCCCGGCCAGCCCGGCCTGAGCCACTCGGCCCCTCCAGGGTCATTCTGGCACATCCAGGCCGACCACGCCTACCAGGTGAGGGGACAGCTGGGGACAGTGAGGGGACAGTGAGGGGACAGTGAGGGGACAGCCATGGGGACAGTGTGGGGACAGCTCGGCCTGAGCCACTCGGCCCCTCCAGGGTCATTCTGGCACATCCAGGCCGACCACGCCTACCAGGTGAGGGGACAGCTGGGGACAGTGAGGGGACAGTGAGGGGACAGTGTGGGGACAGCCATGGGGACAGTGTGGGGACAGCCATGGAGGTGGTGGGGACAGTGTGGGGACAGCCACGGGGATACCGTGGGGACAGCCATGGGGACAGCACAGGGACAGCCATGGGTACAGTGGGGACAGCCATGGGAACATCCATGGGGACAGTGAGGACACCATGGGGACACCATGGGGACACCCATGGGGACATCGTGGTGGCAGCCATGGGGACAAAGCTGTGGGTAGAGCTGGGGACAGCAGGGACAGCCATGGGGATGGCGGGGACACCATGGGGACATCCATGGGGACAGCAGAGACATGGCAGGGACAGCCATGGGGACACCCATGGGGATAGTGGGGACAGCCATGGGGACACCTATGGGGATAGTGGGGACAGCCATGGGGACAGTGGGGACACCTCAGGGACAGTTGTGGGGACGGTGGAGACACTGCAGGGATGGCCATGGGGACAGCGGGGACAGAGCTGCGGACATAGCGGGGACACGCCTGGGGACATTCATGGGGACAGAGCTGGGGACATGGCTGAGGACAGAGCTGGGGACAGCGGGGATGTGGTGGGGGCACGGCTGGGGACATCCATGGGGACATCCCTGGGGACAGCACAGACATGGCAGGGACACAGCTGGGGACAGAGTTGGGGACATCCATGGGGACATGGCCAGGGACAGAGCTGGTGACATTGGTGACATTGCAAGGGACATCTCTGGGGACACCCATGGGGACATTGCTGGGGATCTCCCTGGGGACGCCCCAGGATTTGTGTCCCTGTCCCTGGCTCAGGGATTTCTGTCCCTGTCCCCTGTCCCTGTCCCCTGTCCCCTGCCCATCCCCAGCTCAGGGATTTCTGTCCCTGTCCCCTGTCCCTGTCCCCTGTCCCCTGCCCATCCCCAGCTCAGGGATTTCTGTCCCTGTCCCCTGTCCCTGTCCCCTGTCCCCTGCCCATCCCCAGCTCAGGGATTTCTGTCCCTGTCCCCTGTCCCTTGTCCCTGTCCCCTGTCCCTGTCCCCAGGTCAGGGATTTCTGTCCCTGCCCCCTGTCCCTGTCCCCTGTCCCCTGCCTGTCCCCGGCTCAGGGATTTCTGTCCTCTGTCCCTTGTCCCTGTCCCCTGTCCCCTGTCCCCTGTCCAGGCTGTGTCTCCCAGCTCAGTCCCCATGGCCGGAATGTGCCTCACCCACCCCGACACTGAAATCCCACCCCGTGTCCTTGTCCCCAAGGAATGTCACACCCCAGGGGATCAGTGTCACACCCCAGGGAGTGTCACCCTCCAGGGAATGTCACCTCCCAGGGGACAGCTGTGCCATCAGCAGGAATCCGGGATTGAGGACGGGGTGACACGGGTGTCACAGCCCTGGGGACTGGGTGACACGGGTGTCACAGCCCCGGGGACAGCAGGAGGGGGTGACACGGGTGTCACAGCCCCAGGGGACAGCAGGAGGGGGTGACACGGGTGTCACAGCCCCAGGGGACAGCAGGAGGGGGTGACACGGGTGTCACAGCCCCAGGGGACAGCAGGAGGGGGGTGACACGGGTGTCACAGCCCCGAAGGACAGCAGGAGGGGGTGACACGGGTGTCACAGCTCTGGGGACAGCAGGAGGGGGTGACACGGGTGTCACAGCCCAGGGGACAGCAGGAGGGGGTGACACGGGTGTCACAGCCCCAGGGGACAGCAGGAGGGGGGTGACACGAGTGTCACAGCCCTGGGGACAGCAGGAGGGGGTGACACGGGTGTCACAGCCCTGGGGACAGCAGGAGGGGGGTGACACGGGTGTCACGGCCCCAGGGGACAGCAGGAGGGGGTGACACGGGTGTCACAGCCCAGGGGACAGCAGGAGGGGGTGACACGGGTGTCACAGCCCCGGGGACAGCAGGAGGGGGGTGACACGGGTGTCACAGCCCCAGGGGACAGCAGGAGGAGGGTGACACGGGTGTCACAGCCCAGGGGACAGCAGGAGGGGGTGACACGGGTGTCACAGCCCCGGGGACAGCAGGAGGGGGGTGACACGGGTGTCACAGCCCCAGGGGACAGCAGGAGGAGGGTGACACGGGTGTCACAGCCCAGGGGACAGCAGGAGGAGGGTGACACGGGTGTCACAGCCCTGAGGACAGCAGGAGGGGGGTGACACGGGTGTCACAGCCCAGGGGACAGCAGGAGGGGGTGACACGGGTGTCACGGCCCCAGGGGACAGCAGGAGGGGGTGACACGGGTGTCACAGCCCAGGGGACAGCAGGAGGAGGGTGACACGGGTGTCACAGCTCTGGGGACAGCAGGAGGGGGGTGACACGGGTGTCACAGCCCAGGGGACAGCAGGAGGGGGGTGACACGGGTGTCACAGCTCTGGGGACAGCAGGAGGGGGTGACACGGGTGTCACAGCCCTGAGGACAGCAGGAGGGGGGTGACACGGGTGTCACAGCTCTGGGGACAGCAGGAGGGGGTGACACGGGTGTCACAGCCCAGGGGACAGCAGGAGGGGGTGACACGGGTGTCACAGCCCAGGGGACAGCAGGAGGGGGTGACACGGGTGTCACAGCCCCAGGGGACAGCAGGAGGGGGTGACACGGGTGTCACAGCCCAGGGGACAGCAGGAGGGGGTGACACGGGTGTCACAGCCCCGGGGACAGCAGGAGGGGGGTGTCACAGCCCTGAGGACAGCAGGAGGGGGGTGACACGGGTGTCACAGCCCAGGGGACAGCAGGAGGGGGTGACACGGGTGTCACAGCCCTGAGGACAGCAGGAGGGGGGTGACACGGGTGTCACAGCCCCTGGGGACAGCAGGAGGGGGTGACACGGGTGTCACAGCCCCTGGGGACAGCAGGAGGGGGTGACACGGGTGTCACAGCCCTGAGGACAGCAGGAGGGGGGTGACACGGGTGTCACAGCCCCTGGGGACAGCAGGAGGGGGTGACACGGGTGTCACAGCCCTGAGGACAGCAGGAGGGGGGTGACACGGGTGTCACAGCTCTGGGGACAGCAGGAGGGGGTGACACGGGTGTCACAGCCCCAGGGGACAGCAGGAGGGGGGTGACACGGGTGTCACAGCCCAGGGGACAGCAGGAGGGGGGTGACACGGGTGTCACAGCTCTGGGGACAGCAGGAGGGGGTGACACGGGTGTCACAGCCCTGGGGACAGCAGGAGGGGGGTGTCACAGCCCTGGGGACAGCAGGAGGGGGGTGTCACAGCCCCGGGGACAGCAGGAGGGGGTGACACGGGTGTCACAGCCCCGGGGACAGCAGGAGGGGGTGACACGGGTGTCACGGCCCCAGGGGACAGCAGGAGGGGGGTGACACGGGTGTCACAGCTCTGGGGACAGCAGGAGGGGGTGACACGGGTGTCACAGCCCTGGGGACAGCAGGAGGGGGGTGTCACAGCCCTGGGGACAGCAGGAGGGGGGTGTCACAGCCCCGGGGACAGCAGGAGGGGGTGACACGGGTGTCACAGCCCCGGGGACAGCAGGAGGGGGTGACACGGGTGTCACGGCCCCAGGGGACAGCAGGAGGGGGGTGACACGGGTGTCACAGCCCCGGGGACAGCAGGAGGGGGTGACACGGGTGTCACGGCCCCAGGGGACAGCAGGAGGGGGGTGACACGGGTGTCACAGCCCTGGGGACAGCAGGAGGGGGGTGTCACAGCCCTGGGGACAGCAGGAGGGGGTGACACGGGTGTCACAGCCCCGGGGACAGCAGGAGGGGGGTGTCACAGCCGTGGGGACAGCAAGAGGGCTCAGTGTGACAGTTCCCCAGGGGAGGGGACATTGCTGAGGGCTCTGTCCCCTCTGCAGGCGCTGCCCTCCATCCAGATCCCGGTGTCCCCTCACATCTTCACCAGCATCAGCTGGGCCGCCGCCACCTCCACACTGCCGTCCTTGTCACCGGTGAGTGTCACCCTGTGCTGGGGGCTGGCCAGGGGCTGCTGTCCCCTCATTATTCCTCCTTTTTTTCCTCCTTTTTTTCCTCCTTTTTCTCCTCCTTTTTCCTCCTTTTCCCTCCTTTTCTCCTGCCTTTTTTCCTTCCATTTCCTCCTTTTTCCCTCCTTTTTCTCTTCTTTTCTCCTCCTTTTCTCCTCCTTTTCTCCTCCTTTTCTCCTCCTTTTTCCCTCCTTTTCTCTTCTTTTCTCCTCTTTTTCCCCCTCCTTTTTCCCCTCCTTTTCCCTCTCCTTTTTCCCCTCCATTTCCCTTCCCTTTTTCCTCCTTTTCCTGCCTTTTTCCTCCTTTTCCCTCCTTTTCCTTCTCCTTTATTTCCTTTCTTTATTTTTCTCTCCTTTTCTCTTTTTCTCCTTCCTTTCTCCCTCATTTCTTCCTCCTCTTTCCCTTCTTTTTTCTCCTTTTTTCCTTTCCCCCCTCCTTTCCTCCTCAATTTTCTCTTGTGTTCTCAGTCCTTTTTTCCATCTTTTTCCGCTCTTTTCCCCCTTTTTCATCCTTTTTTTCCCTCCTTTTTTCAGTTTCTTCCCCCTTTTTTCCTTATTTTCTCAATCCATTTTCCCTCCTTTTTCCCCTCATTTTTCCCTCCTTTTCCCCTCTCCTTTTCCTGCCTTTTCCTCCTTTTTCCCACTTTTTCTCACTTTTTTCCACTTTTTTCCCTCCTTTCGTCTCCTTTTCCCCACTTTTTTCCTCCTTTTTTCCTTCTTTTTCTCCTCCTTTTCTTCACCTTTTTTTCTGCCTTTTTCCTTCTTTTTTCCTCCTTTTTTCCTTCCTTTTCCCCCTCGTTTCTTCTTCCTCTTTCCCTCCTTTTTTCCTCCTTTTTTCCTCTTCCTTTCCCCCTCAAATTTTCCTTTTTTCCTCCTTTTTTCCTTGTGTTCTCAGTCCTTTTTCCCATCTTTTTCCACTCTTCTTCCTCCTTTTCCCTCCTTTTTCTTTTTTTCCATTTCTTCCCCCCTTTTTTCCTTATTTTCTCAGTCCATTTTCCCTCCTTTTTTCCCCTCATTTCTCCTTCCCTTTTCCCCGCCCTTTTCCCTCCATTTTTTCCTTTTTTTCCCCTCCCTTTTCCCTCTTTTTTCCCCCTTTTTTTTCCACCTCCCTTTTTCCCTCCCTTTTCCGTCCCTTTTCCCTCCCTTTTCCCTCTTTTTTCCCTCTCTTTTCCCCTCTTTTTTCCCCTTTTTTTTCCACCTCCCTTTTTCTTCTTTTTTCCTCCTTTTTCTCTCCCTTTTCCCTCCCTTTTCCCTCACTTTTCCCTCCATTTTTCCTCTTTTTTCCCTCCCTTTTCCCTCTTTTTCCCCTTTTTCTTCCCCCTCCCATTTTCCCGCCTTTTTTTCCCGCCTTTTTTTCCCGCCCTTTTTTTCCCGCCCTTTTTCCCCCGCCTCACACTTCCCCCTCCCTCCTTTCTGTGGGAACCACCTCAATTTCCGACAAAAACCTCCCCAACCCCTCACCTTACCCTTTTTTAATCCCCTTTTTATCCCCTTTCCCGTCCTTTTCATCCCCTTTTTTCATCCCTTTTCTCCCTTTTCAGGCTCGAAGTCGCTCCCTCAGCCTCAGCGACCCTCAGGCGCCGCCATTGCTCCAACCCCAGCTGCTCGTGGCCTCCCCTCCCCGCCTCTCCCTCAGCTCCAGGTAAAAAAAAACAAACAAATCCCTCCAAAATCCACATTTGATCCAGAAATGGGAAAAAAACCCACAAACTTTGCCACTTTTCCCCTCAGAAAAACCCGTGGCGAAGCCAAGAAATGCCGCAAGGTTTACGGCATCGAGCACCGGGACCAGTGGTGCACGGCCTGCCGCTGGAAAAAGGCTTGTCAGCGCTTCCTGGACTGAGCTCCTCTTCCTTTTCCCACCTTTTCCCACCTGGAATTCCCTCAGGAATCCGGGAATTCCTTCAAAAATCCCAAAATTCCCTCAGAAATCTGGGAATTCCCTCAGAAATCCTGGAATTCCCTCAGGAATTGCTGCAACCGAGGGGGTCCCTCCGGAGCTTGAGGGAATCTCCCCTTCCTTCTTCTACCTTTTTATATATATATTAAAAAATGATTCTTTTCCCACTTTTTTTTCCTCTTTTCCATATTTTTTAATACCTGAAGAATTTCCTCAGTGATTGGGAAAGGAGGAAGTTTTTACACTTGGGGGATTCTGGGGGAACCAAAGATTTTTCCCCAAATTTTGCCCAGATCTGCTGGAAAAAAAAAAAAAAATATAAAATTCATCCCTTTCCCACTTTTTTTTTTTCCTTTCCATATTTTTTAATACCTGAAGAATTTCCTCAGTGATTGGGAAAGGAGGAAGTTTTTACACTTGGGGGATTCTGGGGGAAACCAAAGATTTTTCCCCAAATTTTGCCCAGATTTGCTGAAAAAAAAAAAAAAAAATATATATATATATATATATAAATTCATCCCTTTTCCACTTTTTTTTTTCCCCTCCCTGTTTTTTAAAACAGGGAAAGGAGGGAAGTTTCACACTTGGGTTTTTTTTTTCCCAGCAATTCTGTGGGAAACCAAAGATTTTTCTCCAAATTTTGCCCAGATTTGCTGGAGAAAAAAAAAAATTCCCCCGATAAAAAATAAAATGGGGCTTCCCCTTGTCTTTTGACTACCTAAAAAAATCAAATCTGTGAAGGAAAAAGTGTGGAAATAATCGTAGCTTTAAAAAAAAGAAAATGTTGGGATATCCCAGGAAAGGGTTTTTTTTTGGCGTTTTTTTTTTTTTGTGGGTTTTTTTTGTTTGGTTGTTTTTTTTTTTTTTTTTTTGTTTTTTTTTTTTTTTTTTTTTTTTTTTTTTTTTTTTTTTGTTTTTTGTTTTTTGTTTTTTGTTTTTATTTTTTTTTTTGTTTTTTTTTTTTTTTTTGGGACAGAAATTCCCAAAAAAAACTTGAATCAGGAAAAATATTTTTTAGGGTGAAAATGTTGGATTTTTTCCTCTTTTTCTGAGGTTCTGGGAAAAATCCCAAATTCCCAATTCCAAAAACCAGGCTGAGGAATTTGGGAATTAAAATTAAAAGGTTTTCCCAAAAGCTGGAAAGAGTGAGGGGAAAAAAATTCCCTTTTTGCTTCCCCAAAATCCTCCAGTTGGGAATCAGAGAGTGGAAAAAAGGGGAATTTTTTGTTTTGCTTAAACCTTGTGTCTTTATCCCTCAGCTCCTCCTCCCTTTTTTCTACTTATTTTTCTCCTTTTTTTCTTTTTTTCCACTTTTTTCTCTTCTTTTTTTCTACTTTTTTTCTTTTTTTTTTTTCCTACTTTTTTTCTCCTTTTTTTCCTTTTTCCTACTTTTTTTTTCTCCTTTTTTTTTTTTCTTTTTCCTGGCTTTTTTTCTCCTTTTTTGTTTCTTTTTTTTCTCTTCCTTTTTTTGCTTCCTTCTTTTTTTCTCTCCTCCTTTTTTCTCCTCCTTTTCCACCTCTTTTTTCTCCTCCATTTTCCTCTCTTCTTTTTTTCTCTTCCTTTTCCCCACCTTTTTCCCCTTTTTTCCCTCCTTTTTTCCTCTTTTTTAATTTTTTCCCTTTCCCTCCTTTCCCCCCCCTTTCCCCCTCCTTTTTTCCTCCTTTTTTTCTCATTTTTCCTCTTTTTTCTTCCTTTTTTCCTCCCTTTTTCCTCTTTTCCCCTTTTCCCCTTTTTCCTCTTTTTTTCCCCTCCCTTTTCTCCTTTTTTCTCATTTTTCCTCCTTTTTTCCTCTTTTTTTCTCCTCCTTTCCCCCTCATTTTTTCCTCCCAGTTTTTCCTCCCTCTTTTCCTCTTTTTTTTCCTTTTTTTCTCATTTTTTCTCCTTTTTTTCTCTTTTTTCTCCTTTTTTCATTTTTCCCCTTTTTTACTCCTCTTTCC
This sequence comes from Zosterops lateralis, assembly GCF_965231275.1. Lineage (NCBI taxonomy): Eukaryota > Metazoa > Chordata > Aves > Passeriformes > Zosteropidae > Zosterops > Zosterops lateralis. The sequence goes on along the minus strand of NC_139764.1, from coordinate 112,533,994 downwards.
TCCTTTTTTCCTTTTTCATTTTTTTCTCCTTCATCTTTTTTCCTCCTTTTTTTTCTCTTTTTTTTCCTCCTTTTCTTCCCCTTTTTCCCCCATTTTTCCTCCTTTTTTCCCACTTTTCCCCCCTTTTTCACCAGCACAAATTCCACCAAGCAAAACCCAAACCTCACAACTTTTTTTTTTCCTATTTTCCCATTTTTTAACAGAAAAAAAACAAGAGTAAGGAGCTCATTTCTCAACATTTCCCTTTCCTTCTGGGAATATCTCAGAATTTTCCACACTTTACATCCCCAAAATCTTCATATTTTCCAGCAATCCCAGCAGATTTGGCTGGAAATGGAGAAAATATTTTAAAATTTTTTTAAAAAATATATATATATAACCCTCCCTTAAATTTTTTTAAACCCCTTTAAATTTTTATTCCCAAATTTTTATTCCCAAATTTTTATTCCCAAATATTTTTTTTCCCTGAGGAATTCTCCCACCTTTTTTTTTTTTTTTTTTTTTTTTTTTTTTTTTTTTTTTTTGCTTCTCAGTCTTCCGAGTTGGTATTTTTATTGTTAAAAAAAAACCAGAAAAAAATCAGGAAAAAAAAATTAAAAATAGAAGTTTTAAAAATTGTCATTTTTACAGCGGGCAGAGGAAATCTACTGGAGTCTATTTTGTAAGGAAATAAAATGAAATTTGTCTGATCCCTCGGGTGGTTCTTTGGTTCCTTTGGGGACAGGGGAGGATGGGGATGATGATTCTCATCCTGAGGGTTTTCCCTGTGGAATGAGAGGAGCGTTTGGTGCCTTTTTTGCTCCTTTTTCCTCCTTTTCTTCCCATTTTCCACCTTTTCCCTTTTTTTCTCCCCTTTTCCCTCCTTTTCCTCCTTCTTCCCTCCCCTTTTCTTGCCTTTTCCACCTTTTTTTTTTCTCTCTTTTTCCTTCTCATTTTCCCCTCCTTTTCCCTCCCTTTCCCTCTTATCTTTCCTTTTTTTTTTTTCCTCTTTGTCCCCCTTTTTCCACCTCCCTTTTCACCCCTTTTTTTCTTTTTCCTCTCCTTTTTCTCCTCCTTTTTCCTCTCATTTTTCCCATTTTCCCCTCCTGTTTTCTTCTTCCCCCCAGTTTTCCTCCTTGTTTCCTCCTTTTTCTCCTCTTTTTCTCCCCTTTTCCCTCCTTATCCCCCTTCCTTCCCTTTTTCCCCTCCTATTGCTTCCTAATTTTCTCCTTTTCCCCCCTTTTCCCTTTCTGTTTCCTCCTTTTTTCCTTATTTTTTCTTCTCCTTTCCTCTCCTTTTCTTCTTCTCTTTCCCTCCTTTTTCCCCTCCTTTTTCCTCCTTTTCTTCCTCTTTGTCCCCCATTGTTTCCTCCTTTTCCCCTCCTCTTTTCTCTCTTTCTTCCCCCCTCGTTTTCTTTTTTCTTCCTTTTCTCCTCTCTTTCCCTCTCCCTTTCCCCCTCCCTTCCTGATCCATTTTTCCTCCTTTTTTCCTCTTTTTTTTTTTTTTCACTCAATTCTCCTCCCTTTTCCCTCCCTTTTTTCTTCCCTTTTCCCCTCCTTTTTCTCCTTCCTTTCCTCCATTTTTTCCTCTCCTTTTCCCCCCTTTTTTTCTCCCATTTCCCCCACTTTTCCCCTTCTTTTTCCTCCCATTTCTCACCTTTTTCTCCCTCCTTTTCCTTCTCCTTTCCTCCTTTTTTCTCCTTCTCCCTTTTCCCCTCATTTTCCCTCTTTTTTCCCCTCCCTTTCCCCTCTTTTTTCTCCATTTTCTCCTCCTTTCCTCCTTTTTTTCTCCTTCTCCCTTTTTTCCTCCTTTTTTTTTCCTTTCCCCTCATTTTCCCTCTTTTTTTTCCCTCCCTTTCCCCCTTTTCCGTCCTCTTTTCCCACATTTTTTCCTCCTTCCTCCTTCCCCTCATTTTCCTCCTCCTTTTCCCACCTTTTCCCCCGTTTTCCTCCCTCTTTTTTCCCTCTTTCCCCCCTCCTTTTCCCACTTTTTTCCCTTTCTTTTTCCCTCTGGAATTCCGCTGTCACCACCAGGTCGCGCTGTCCTCCCTCCTTTCCCTCCTCCTCTTCCCGCCGTTCCTTTTCCCAAAAAAAAACCCCCAAATCCATCCAGTCCTTATCCCGGAAATCCCAGAATTTTTTGGGATCGGAAAAGAATTCCGGGCCGGTCCAGGAATTCCCAAAATTCCAACCTGGGGCGGTTTGAGGCTGTTCCTGCCATCCTGTCCCTGTTCCCACTGGAATTCCAGAGGGGAAAATTCCCGATTTTCTCTGGGTTTGGCTCTTCCAGCTCTGTGGCCTCTCTCGAGTTTCCATCCTGGAGAATTCCATGGGATTGTGGGGACAAAAAAAAAAAATCCCAGGATTTGGCCTTGGAAATGTCCCGTTGCTGAGCTCATCCCGCGGATCCGACCTGACCTGATCCCTCTGGAATTCCTAAATCCCACAGATCTGACCTGTCCTGATCCCTCTGGAATTCCCAAATCCCACAGATCCGACCTGTCCTGATCCCTCTGGAATTCCCAAATCCCACAGATCTGACCTGACCTGATCCCTCTGGAATTCCCAAATCCCACAGATCCGACCTGACCTGATCCCTCTGGAATTCCCAAATCCCACAGATCCGACCTGACCTGATCCCTCTGGAATTCCCAAATCCCACAGATCCGACCTGACCTGATCCCTCTGGAATTCCCAAATCCCACAGATCCGACCTGTCCTGATCCCTCTGGAATTCCTAAATCCCACAGATCCGACCTGACCTGATCCCTCTGGAATTCCCAAATCCCACAGATCCGACCTGTCCTGATCCCTCTGGAATTCCCAAATCCCACAGATCCGACCTGACCTGATCCCTCTGGAATTCCTAAATCCCACAGATCTGACCTGTCCTGATCCCTCTGGAATTCCCAAATCCCACAGATCTGACCTGTCCTGATCCCTCTGGAATTCCCAAATCCCACAGATCCGACCTGTCCTGATCCCTCTGGAATTCCTAAATCCCACAGATCTGACCTGACCTGATCCCTCTGGAATTCCCAAATCCCACAGATCCGACCTGACCTGATCCCTCTGGAATTCCCAAATCCCACAGATCCGACCTGACCTGATCCCTCTGGAATTCCCAAATCCCACAGATCTGACCTGTCCTGATCCCTCTGGAATTCCTAAATCCCACAGATCCGACCTGACCTGATCCCTCTGGAATTCCCAAATCCCACAGATCTGACCTGTCCTGATCCCTCTGGAATTCCTAAATCCCACAGATCCGACCTGACCTGATCCCTCTGGAATTCCCAAATCCCACAGATCTGACCTGTCCTGATCCCTCTGGAATTCCCAAATCCCACAGATCCGACCTGTCCTGATCCCTCTGGAATTCCCAAATCCCACAGATCTGACCTGTCCTGATCCCTCTGGAATTCCCAAATCCTGTTAATACAACCTGTCCTGATCCCATGGATTTGACCTGTCCCAATCCCATCCCTCCAGAATTCCCAAATCCTGTGGATTCAACCTGTCCTGATCCCATTAATCCAACTTGTCCCAATCCCGGGGATCTGACCTGTCCTGATCCCTCTGGAATTCCTGAATCCCATTAATCCAACCTGTCCTGATCCTTCCAGAATTCCCAAATCCCACAGATCCAACCCATGGATCCGACCTGTCCTGATCCCTCTGGAATTCCCAAATCCTGTGGATTTGACCTGTCCCAATCCCATTAATCCAACCAGTTCTGATCCCTCTGGAATTCCCAAATCCCATTAATCCGACCTGTCCCAATCCCAAGGATCCGACCTGTCCCGATCCCTCTGGAATTCCCAAATCCCACAGAACTGACCTGTCCTGATCCCACGAATCTGACTTGTCCCAGTCCCTCTGGAATTCCCAAATCCCACAGATCACACTTGTCCCAATCCCTCTGGAATTCCCAAATCCCACAGATCCAACCTGTCTTGATCCCAAGGATCCAACCTGTCCCAATCCCTCTGGAATTCCCAAACCCCCTGGATCTGACCTCTCCCAATCCCTCCAGAGCTCCCAAATCCCACAGATCTGACCTGTCCTGATCCTTCTGAAATTCCCAAATCCCAAGGAACTGACCTGTCCTGATCCCACAAATCCAACTTGTCCCAATCCCTCTGGAATTCCCAAATCCCATTAACCCAACCTGTCCCAATCCCATGGATCTGACTTGTCCTGATCCCACAAATCTGACTTGTACTGATCCCTCTGGAATTCCCAAATCCCATGGATCTGACCTGTCCTGATCCCTCTGGAATTCCCAAATCCTGTGGATTTGACCTGTCCCAATCCCATGGATCCAACCTGTTCTGATCCCTCCAAAATTCCCAAATCCCACAAATCTGACCTGTCCCGATCCCTGTGGAATTCCTGAATCCCATTAATCCAACCTGTCCTGATCCTTCCAGAATTCCCAAATCCCACAGATCCAACCCATGGATCCGACCTGTCCTGATCCCTCTGGAATTCCCAAATCCTGTGGATTTGACCTGTCCCAATCCCATTAATCCAACCAGTTCTGATCCCTCTGGAATTCCCAAATCCCATTAATCCGACCTGTCCCAATCCCAAGGATCTGACCCGTCCTGATCCCTCTGGAATTCCCAAATCCCATTAATCCGACCTGTCCTGATCCCACAAATCCGACCTGTCCCAATCCCTCTGGAATTCCCAAATCCCACAGATCCCACTTGTCCTGATCCCTCTGGAATTCCCAAACCCCCTGGATCTGACTTCTCCCAATCCCATTAATCCAACCTGTCTCAATCCCATTAATCTGACCTGTCCCGATCCCTCTGGAATTCCCAAATCCCATTAATCTGACCTGTCCCGATCCCTCTGGAATTCCCAAATCCTGTGGATCTGACCTGTCCCAATCCCATTAATCCAACCTGTTCTGATCCCTCCAAAATTCCCAAATCCCACAAATCCGACCTGTCCTGATCCCTGTGGAATTCCTGAATCCCATTAATCCAACCTGTCCTGATCCTTCCAGAATTCCCAAATCCCACAGATCCAACCCATGGATTCAAACTGTCCCAATCCATATGGAATTCCCAAATCCTGTGGATTTGACCTGTCCCGATCCCATTAATCCAACCTGTCCCAATCCCAAGGATCCGACCTGTCCCGATCCCTCCAGAATTCCCAAATCCTGTGGATTCGACCTGTCCTGATCCCATTTATCCAACCTGTCCCAATCCCAGGGATCTGACCTGTCCCAATCCCTCTGGAATTCCCAAATCCCGAGGAACTGACCTGTCCTGATCCCACAAATCTGATTTGTCCCAATCCCTCTGGAATTCCCAAATCCCACAGATCCAACTTGTCCCGATCCCAAGGATCCGACATGTCCCGATCCCTCTGGAATTCCCAAATCCCACGGATCCGACTTGTCCTGATCCCGCAAATCCGACCTGTCCCAATCCCTCTGGAATTCCCAAATCCCATTAATCCGACCTTTCCCGATCACTCTCCCCTCCAGCATTCCCAAATCCCACCTCATCCCATGGATCCCACCTCCAGGACAATTCCATGGAAATCAATATCCCAAAAAATCCTGGATTTCCCAGGAATTCCTTAAACCCCCTTTGACCTGGAGCTCTCCCCTCCCATCCCAGGTGCTTCGGGATGAGGAAAAAATTCGGGATAATTTCATTTCTTTGGGATTTTTTTGGGATGGACGTTGAGGCGGGAAAAGGAACTGGAAAAGGGGAGGGAAAACCCTTTGTAGGAATTTCACCCCAATCCCAAAAATTATGGGAATTTCACTCAGATTGTGGGAATCTCACCCGAAATCCCAAAATTTCAGGAATTTCACTCCAGTTGAAGGAAATTCCCCCCAATCCCAAAAATTATTGGAATTTCATCCCAATCCCAAAATTTTAGGAAATTCCCTCCGATGATGGGAATCTCACCCCAATCCCAAAATTTTAAGAATCTCACTCCAATTGTAGGAATTCCACCCCAAATCCCCAAAATTACTGGAATTTCATCCCAATTGTAGGAATTTCAACCCAAATCCCAAAATTGTAGGAATCTCACCCCAATCCCAAAATTTTAAGAATTTCACCCCAATCCCAAAATTGTAGGAATTTCACCCCAATTTTGGGAATTTCACCCCAATCCCAAATTTTTTAAGAATTTCACCTCAATCCCAAAATTGTAGGAATTTCACCGCAATTGTGGGAATTTCATCCCAATCCCAAAATTTATTGGAATTTCACCCCAAATCCCAAAATTGTAGAGATTTCACCCCAATCCCAAAATTGTAGGAATTTCGGTCCAATCCCAAAATTGTAGGAATTTCACTCTGGTCCCAAAATTTCAGGAATTTCACTCCAGTTGAAGGAAATTCCCCCCAGTCCCAAAAATTATCGGAATTTCATCCCAATCCCAAAACTGTAGGCATCTCACCCCAATCCCAAAATTTTAAGAATTTTACTCCAATTGTCAGAATTTCACCCTCATCCCAAAAATTATTGGAATTTCATCCCAATTGTAGGAATTTCACCCCAATCCCAAAATTGCAGAAATTCCACCCCAACCCCAAAACCGTGGAAATTCCACTCTGGTCCCAAAACTGTAGGAATTTCACTTCAGTCGTTGGAATTTCACCCCAATCCCAAAAATTACCGGAATTTCATCCCAACCCCAAAACTCTGGGAATTTCACCCCAATCATATCCCAAATTTCCCTACGGAAAATAAGACGACGCCAAACCAGAAAATTCCCATTTTTCTCCCACGAAACCCTAAAAAAATCCCATTTTTTAACCCTTTTTTCCCCCTTTTTCTCCATCCCATCCTTCCCATTCTTTCTCTGCAAATCCCAGATTTTTTTTTCCTCAGAAATTCCAAATTTTTTTCCCCCTAAATCCGTGGAATTCCTTGTGGGATTTTTGGGTTGGGGGGGGGACAACGGGGACGAGTCGCAATCAGGTCGTAGAAACCGTAAATCGATTTATTCTTTTCCTTTCAATCCTTTTTTTTCTTTTTTTTTCTTTTTTTTGTATTTTTTTGTATTTTTTGCTATGTACAAGTTTAATGGAGAAATATTCGGCAGGAAAAAATAATTAAAAAAAAAAAAACAACAATTTTAAAATAACAACGACAAAAAAAAAAAATCTCGGGATTTTCCTGGAATTTTTGGGTTTTTTTTTTTTTTCTTCTTCTTTTTTCCCCAAACTTGGAAATTTTTTTCCCCGTTGGGATTATCGTGGTTTTTTTAGGGTTTTTTTGGGCTCGGGATTTTGGGATTTTTGGGGATTTTTTTGGGATCAATCAGGAAGGAGGGAATGGATTGAGTTGGGTTTTTCCCTCCTGGGGAAAAAAATGTGGGAAAATCCCATTTTTTGGGGGGAAAATCCCACTTTTTTTGGGAAAATCCCACTTTTTCTTTGGAAAATCCCACTTTTTTGGGGGGAAAATCCCTTTTTTCTTTGGGAAATCCCAATTTTTTCTTTAGGAAATCCAAATTTTTTCTTTGGGAAATTTCAGGGGGTTTTTTGGGAAAATCCCTTTTTTCTTTGGGAAATCCCACTTTATTTCTTTGGGAAATCCAAATTTTTCTTTGGGAAATTTCAGGGGGGTTTTTTTTGGGAAAATCCTTTTTTTCTTTAGGAAATCCCAATTTTTTGGGGGGGAAATCCCACTTTTCCTTTGGAAATCCAAATTTTTTTCTTTGGGAAATCCCACTCTTGTTTTTATGGGAAATCCCACTTTCTTTTGGGAAATTTCAGGGGTTTTTTTTTTTTGAAAAATCCCTTTTTCTTTGGAAAATCCCAAAAACTTTTTTTTATTATGGGAAATCCCACTTTTTTTTGGGAAATTTCAGGGGTTTTTTTGGGAAAATCTCCTTTTTTATGGGAAATCCCATTTCTTCTTTGGGAAATCCCACTTTTTTATTGGAAAAATCTCTTTTTTCTTTGGGAAATCTCACTTTTTTTCTTTGGGAAATTTCAGGTTTTTTTTTTTTTTTGGGAAAATCCCACTTTTTTCTTTGGGAAATCCCAATTTTTCTTTGGAAAATCCCTTTTTTTTTTTTGGGAAATCCCAATTTTTCTTTGAAAAATCCCATTTTTTGGGAAAATCCCATTTTTTCTTTGGGAAATCCCTTTTTTATCCCACTTTTTCTTTTGGGAAATCCCAATTTTTTTTGGAAAATCCCATTTTTTTCGGGGGTTCGTGACGCGACGCAGGCAGAGCGAAGGTTCCGAAATTCCGAAGAAAACGGCGACAACAAACTTTTAAAAAATAAAACAAAATAAAAATAAAAAGGGGGGGAATTAAAACCAAACAAAAATTTCCAAAATTCCGAGACATTTTGGGACGCGACCCCTTAAAATTCAGAAATTAAATCCCGCAGGAAAAACCAAAAAAAAATCCCGGGAAATTTTGTGGTAATTCGAGACTGATTTTTTGACCAAAAAAACCCCCAAAAAATCGACCAAAAATCCAAAATTTTTCAGCCAAAATTCCATATTTTTTTTCCCGATTTCGCGTCGATTTTGCGTCGATTTCCGCGCGGGTCCCTCCGGAAAATGTGGAATTTTTTTGAGGAATTTTTTTATTATTTTTTTGGATTTTTGTTTTGTTTTTTTTTTTCGAGTCTGAAGCGCTTTGGGGTCCGGCAGAGAGAGAGAGAGAGGACGGAGCAGGAGCAGGAATTTAATTTTGCCTGTGCCGGGCTGGGAGGCGGTGCCGGAACGCTACAAAAAAAATACAAAATAAAATGGGGAAAAAGAAAGGGAGGAAATAATAAAAAAAAATAAATTAAAATTTAAAAAAAATAAAAAAAAAATTAAAAAATAATTAAAAAAAAATTTAAAAATTAAGTGGAGGAAATTTAAATTTTTAAAAAATTTTAAAAATTAAATGGAGAAAAGGGAAGAAAAATATTAAAAAAAATTAAAAATGAAATGGAGAAAAGGAAAAAATTTTAAAATATTTAAAAAATTAAATGGAGGAAATTTAAATTTTAAAAAATTTCAAAAATGAAATGGAGAAAAGGGAAGAAAAATATTTTTTAAAAAAAATTTAAAAAATGAAATGGAGAAAAGGAAAAAATTTTAAAAAATTTAAAAAATTAAATGGAGGAAAGGAAAAAAAAAATTAAAAATTTAAAAAATGAAATGGAGAAAAGGGAAGAAAAATATTTTAAAAAAAAATTTAAAATGAAATGGAGAAAAGGAAAAAATTTTAAAAATTTTAAAAAATTAAATGGAGGAAAGGGAAAAAAAATTAAAAATTTAAAAAATGAAATGGAGAAAAGGGAAGAAAAATATTTTTTAAAAAAATTTAAAAAATGAAATGGAGAAAAGGAAAAAAATTTAAAAAATTTAAAAAATTAAATGGAGAAAAGGGAAAAAAAAATTCAAATTTTTAAAAATTAAAAAATGAAATGGAGGAAAAGGAAAAAAATTAATTTAAAATAATTAAAAAAAAGAAATGGAGGAAAAGGAAAAAAAATTTAAATTTTTAAAAATTAAAAAATGAAATGGAGAAAAGGGAAGAAAAATATTTTTAAAAATGTAAAAAATGAAATAGAAAAAAGGAAAAAAAAATTAAAAATTTAAAAAATGAAATGGAGGAAAAGGATAAAATTAATATTTAAAAACATTTTAAAATATGAAATGGAGAAAAGAAAAAAAAATTAAAATTTTAAAAAAATTTAAAATATGAAATGGAGAAAAGGAAAAAAAATTTAAATTTAAAAACATTTTAAAATATGAAATGGAGGAAAAGGAAAAAAAAATATTTAAAAAAATTTTTAAAAATGAAATGGAGAAAAGGAAAAAAATTAATTTTTTAAAAAAATTTAAAGAATGAAATGGAGAAAGGGAAAAAAATTTAAAAATTTTTAAAAGGAAAAGGTGGAAAAGGAAATAAAAATATTTAAAAAAAAAATTCAAAAAATGAAATGGAGGAAAAGGAAAAAAAATTAAATTTTTTAAAAAATTCGAAAATATGAAACGGAGAAAAGGGAAGAAAAGCAGGAAATTAAATCGAGAAAAGAAAGGAGGAAAATTAAAAATTAAATGGAGAAAAAGGGGGGAAAAAGAAAGGGGGAAAAAGAAATTAAATGGAGAAAGGGAGAAAAAATAGTGAATAAAATGGGGAAAATAAAGGGAGAAAAATAAAATTTTAAAAAAGAAATAAAGAAAAGAAAAAGGAAAAATAAAAAGAATAAAAAATAATTTAAAAGAGGAATAAAATAGAGAAAAAAAAGGGGAAATATGAAATTAAATAGGGAAGAGAAAGGGAAAGAAACAGGAAATTAAGTGGGGAAAAAATAGGAAAAAATAAAAGAAATGCAGAAAAAAAGGGAAAAAATGAAATAAAATAGGGAAAAATATAAGAAAATAAGATGGAGGGAAAAAAAGGGGAAAAATTAAAAATACAAAATAAAGTAGAGAAATTAAAGGGGAAAAATAGGAAATAAAACAGAGAAATTGAAAAGGGAAGAAAAAAACCAAAATAAAATTGAGAAGAAAAGGAAAAAAAATTAAAAATACAGAATAAAACAGGGGGGAAAATTAGAAAGGAAATGAAGGGGAAAAATTAAAAAGGGGGAAAAAAAAAAAAAAAAAAAGGAAATAAAGAAGAAATTTTTTTTAAAAAAGAAGGAAAAAAAAAGCAAAAAGCGGCTGAGCCGAGAGCGGGAATTTCTCACCCGGAATTTGGGGAGATCCCACCCAGGAAGGGGAAAAAAAAGAAAAATTTAAACCAAAAAAAAGAAAAAAAAAAATTAAAATCCTCCCAAAATTGAGATTTGGGGCTTCGGGGCCGGCGCAAAATTCCCGAATTTCCCCAAATTCCTGAAATTCCCAAATTTCCCGAATTAATTCCCTTGGGAGCGGAACCTTCAGGGCAGGGATTGGGTCATTTTTATCTTCTTTAATTTAATTTTTCTTTATTTTTTCTTTATTACTTTTAAATTTTTAATAGATATTTATATTTTTAATTAATTTTAATTTAATTTTTTAATTTTATTTTTTTATTCACTGTAAATTTTTTCTTTTAAAATGTTTTTCAGTTCCGTCAACTTTAAATATTTGAACTCATTTTTTAAATTTCTTTTTAAATAATTCTGGTTATTTCTTTATTTCTTTTCAAGAGTTTTTGACATTTATTCTTTATTTCTTTAGAAGATTTTTGATTTTTTTTTTTTAATTCCTTTTAAATATTTCTGAAATTTAATTTTTATCCCTTTTAAACGTTTTTAATTTTTTTAATCCTTCTTAAATATTTCTGAAATTTAATTTTTATTAATCTTAAACACTAAAATTATTAATTTAAAACATTTAAAATTTTGAAACTTTTTCTTTATTCCTTTTAAAAATATTTTGGAAATTTTCTCTTTTTATTTCTTTGCGATATTTTTAAAATTTATTCTTTATTTTCTTTAAAATACTTTTCAAACTTAATTTTTTATTTCTTTTAAATATTTTTTTTAAATTTCCTTTTAATATTTTTATATTTATCTTTATCCTCTTTAGGAAACGATTTGATTTGCCCATATTGAAACTTTAAATTTTTCATTTATTTTCTTTCTTATTTCATATTATTTTTTTTTAAATTCTACTTTAAATCTCTGAATTTTAAACCCTTTTCGATTTTATCGAAATTTTAAAAAAAATAATAATTTTTTTAACATTTCCCGTATTTATTTTGGAATTTTGATGATTTTTTTAAACCAATTTTTTTTTATTTTTAATTGGGGGAAACCAAACCCTGCAGCCCCTCGTGCCTGGCCGGGAGGGCGACCCCGAAGGTGACCCCAAAAGTGACCCTAAAAGTGACCTCAAAGGTGACCCCAGAGGTGACACCAAAGGTGACCCTGAGGTGACCCCAAAGGTGACACCAAAGGTGACCCCAAAAGTGACACCAAAGGTGACCCCAAAGGTGACCCTGAGGTGACCCCAAAGGTGACCTTGAGGTGACCCCAAAGGTGACCCCAAAGGTGACCTTGAGGTGACCCCAAAGGTGACACCAAAGGTGACCCCAAAGGTGACCCTGAGGTGACCCCAAAAGTGACCTCAAGGGTGACCCCAAAGGTGACCTTGAGGTGACCCCAAAGGTGACCCTGAGGTGACCCCAAAGGTGACACCAAAGGTGACCCCAAAAGTGACCTCAAGGGTGGCCCCAAAGGTGACCCCAGGGGCAAACTCAAGGTGATCCCAAAGGTGACACCAAAGGTGACCCCAGAGGTGACCTAAATGGTGACCCCAAAGGTGACCCTGAGGGAGACCTTGAAGGTGACCCTGAGGTGACCCCAAAGGTGACCCTGAGGTGACCCCAAAGGTGATACCAAAGGTGACCCCAAAAGTGACCTCAAGGGTGACCCCAGAGGTGACTCTGAGGTGACCCCACAGGTGACACCAAAGGTGACCCCAAAGGTGGCCCCAGGGGCAAACTCAAGGTGATCCCAAAGGTGACACCAAAAGTGACCTCAGAGGTGACCCCAGAGGTGACCTCACAGTTGGCCTGGAAGGTGACCCTGAAGGTGGCCCCAAAAATGACCCTGAGGGTGACCTTGAAGGTGACACCAAAGGTGACCCTGAGGACGACCTTGAGGGCGACCCCAAAGGTGACCTGGGAGGTGACCCAGAAGGTGACCCTGAGGATGACCTTGAAGGTGACCTCACAGGTGACCCCCAGGGCAAACCCAACGTGACCTCCAAGGTGTCCTGGAAGGTGACCCCAAGGGTGACCTCAAAGGCAACCTGGAAGGTGACCTTGAAAGTGACCCTGAAGGTGCCCCCAAAGGTGATCCCCAAAGGTGACCCTGAGGGTGACCCCCGAAAGGTGACACCAAAGGTGACCCTGAGGGCAACCTTGAGAGTGACCTTGAAGGTGACCCCAAAGGTGACCTGGAAGGTGACCCCAAGGGGAAACCCGAAGTGACCTCCAAGGTGACCCTGAAGGTGTCTCCAAAGGTGACCCCAAAGGTGACCTCAAAGGTGACCCTGAAGGCGGCCCCAAAAATGACCTTGAGGGTGACCCAGAGGGTGCCCCCAAGGATGACCTTGAAGGTGACCCTGAGGGCAAATTCAAAGGTGACCCCAAGGGTGACCTCAAAGGTGACCCTGAGGGCAACCCCAAGGATGACCTTGAAGGTGACCCTAAGGGTTACCCCAAAGGTGACCCCCAAGATGACCCCAAGGGCAAACCAAAGTGACCTCTAAGGTGACCCTGAAGGTGTCCCCAAAGGTGACCCTGAGGGCAACCCCAAGGGCGACCTTGCAGATGACCCCAAGGGTGACCTCAAAGGTGACCTGGAAGGTGACCTCGAAGATGACCCCAAGGGCAAACCCAAAGTGACCTCCAAGGTGACCTTGAAGGTGTCTCCAAAGGTGACCCTGAAGGTCTCCTCAAGGACAACCGTGCAGATGACCCCAAAGGTGACCTCAAAGGTGTCCCCACAGGTGTCCCCTGGGGTGTCCCTCCCCGCGTCCCTCCCGGTCGCCGTCCCGGTCCTTCCCGAGCCATTTGCCGAACGGTTTCTCCTGGTGATGGCCCCCGTGGTGGTGGGATGGCACCCATGGGATGTGACGGGCGAGGGGTGGGGTGAGGCCCCGGTGACCTCGGTGGCCCCGGTGACCTCGGTGACCTCGGGTGGCCCCGGCTCAGATCTCGTTGTCGCGGCCGGCGCCGGGGCCGGGGCCGTACTCACTGGAGCGCGGCGCCATGCCCAGGTACTGCTTCAGGAACTCGCTAAACCTCTTCTGGTTGTTCCACTTCCGCGCCGACTTCCTCACCCCGATGAAGCCCCCGTACCTCTTCTGCACCCCCTTGGCCGCCCGCCCTTCCCCGGGCCGCCGGGAAATGTCCTGATCGTCGTCGTCGTAATCGTCGTCGCCGTCGTCGTTGTCGCCGGTGGCGTCGCCGCGGCGGCCGGGCCAGGCGCGGGCGCCCAGGCGGCGCGGCCGAGGGACGGCGCGGCTGGCGGCGGCCGCACACAGCTCCCAGGTGGCCCTGGGCACCGCCTGGCCCTCGCACTCCAGGATGCAGATCTGGGACACCGAGAGGGGACAGAGTCAGGGACAGCGGAGGGGACAGTGCTGGGGACACCAGGGGACAGCAGGAACATCATCAGGAATGTCACCAGGGACATCATCAGGGACAATGGGGACATGAGCAGTGACATCAGCAGGGACATCAGGGACATCATCAGGGGACAGCAGGAACATCACCAGGGACATCACCAGGGACATCATAAGGGACAGCAAGGACAGCAGCAGGGACATCATCAGGGGCAGTGGGGACATCATCAGGGACATCAGGGACACTGTCAGGGACATCATCAATGACATCATCAGGGACAGCAGGGACATCAGCAGGGATAGCAGCAGGGACAGCAGGAACATCATTAGGGACAGCAGGGACATCACCAGGGACATCATCAGGTACACCAGGGACACCAGGGGCATCATCAGGGACATTGTCAGGGACAGCAGGGAGAGCAGGGACATCACCAGGGACATCAGCAGGGACGGCAAGGGACAGTAGGGACAGCATCATCAGGGACACCATCAGGGACATAATCAGGGGCAGCATCAGGGACATCATAAGGGACAGTGAGGACAGCAGCAGGGACATCATCAGGGACAGCAGGGACATCATCAGGGACATCAGGGACACTGTCAGGGACATCATCAATGACATCATCAGGGACAGCAGGGACATCAGCAGGGACATGAGTGACATCATGAGGGATGTCACCAGGGCCATCATCAGGGACACCATCAGGGCCAGGATCTCCACGGTGTCACGGTTGGGTTGGCAGGGATCACCCAGAGCACCGTCAAATCCCTCTCCTGGTCCATCCCCACCCGACCCGCTGGGAAATGCTCATGGGAAGGGGTGGCAGCTCCTCAGTGCTGACCTGTCCCTGTCCCCAGACGTGTCACCTCCCTGACCCCATTCTAAGCCCCCAGAGGAGGTGAAGGTGGTGGAGATGGTCAGTGTGGCTCCCCTGGCCCTGTCCCCAGATATGTCCCCTCTCCAATCCCGTTCCAAGCCCCCGGAGAAGGTGAAGGTGGTGGAGATGGTCAGTGTGTCCGGATTTGGGGTCTTCAGCCTGATTTGGGATTTTCATCCTGATTTGGGATTCTCACCCTGATCCAGGATCTTCACCTTCCCTTGGGACCATCCCAATTTGAAATCCTCACTCTGATTTGGGATCCTCACCCTGATTTCGGATCTCCATCCTGATTTGGGATCCTCACCCTCCTTTGGGATCTTCACCCTCCCTTGGGTTCTTCATCCCAGTTTGGGACTGTCCTGATTTGGGATCTTCACCCTGATTTGAGATCCTCACCCCAATTTGGGATCCTCACCTTCCCTTGGGACCACCCTGGTTTGGGATCCTCACCCTGATCTGGGATCCTCACCCCGATCCTTCCCTTCCCCTTCAACCCCAAATCCCCCCAGACCCCAGCAGAGGGAGGAGGGTGTCCATGGCCACACGGACAGGTGACAGTGGTGGCAGTGGTGACACCCATGATGTCCCCAGATCCCAGCAGAGGAATGAAGGTGCCCATGGGCACAGGGACAGTGGTGGCAGTGGTGACACCCACAATGTCCCCAGACCCCAGCAGAGGGAGGAGGGTGTCCATGGCCACACGGACAGGTGACAGTGGTGGCAGTGGTGACACCCATGATGTCCCCAGACTCCAGCAGAGGGATGAGGTGCCCGTGGACATGAGGACAGGGGACAGTTGATGACACCCATGATGTCCCCAGACCCAGAAGAGGGATGAAGGTGCCCATGGGCACAGGGACAGTGGTGTCATTGGTGACACCCATGATGTCCCCAGACCCAGCAGAGGGATCAGGGTGCCTGTGGCCATGGGGACAGTGGTGGCATTGGTGACACCCATGATGTCCCCAGACCCCAGCAGAAGGATGAGGGTGCCCATGGACATGAGGACAAGGGACAGCACTGGTGACACCCACAACATCCTCCAGACCCCAGCAGAGGGATCAAGGTGCCCGTGGCCGTGGGGACAGGGGACAGTTGGTGACACCCATGATGTCCCCCAGACCCCAACAGAGGGGTGAGGGCACCCATGGGCACAGGGACAGTGGTGGCCCTGGTGACACTCACGAGGACGTCGAAGGTGTCGCGGTAGAAGAGCTGGCGGTCGCAGTGCAGACAGTCCCCCCGGCAGTCGCCGCGCGCGCGGGCGAACAGACACAGCAGCAGCAGGTCCCAGAGCACGGCCCTCATGGTGCTGGGGGGACATCGAGCTCAGCACCCCAAAATATCCCCAAAAATACCCCAAAACCCCAAACCAGAGCACGGCCCTCATGGTGCTGGGGGACAGACAGGTCAACACCCCAAAAACACCCCAAAAACACCCCAAAAATACCCCAAAACAGAGCATGGCCCTCATGGTGCTGGGGGGACACGGAACTCAGCACCCCAAAAACACCCCAAAATACCCCAAAAACACCCCAAAAACACCCCAAAAACACCCCAAAAATACCCCCAAACCCCCAAAATACCCCAAAACAGAGCACGGCCCTCATGGTGCTGGGGGGACAGACAGGTCAGCACCCCAAATCCAGCCCAAAAATATCCAAAAATACCCCCAAAATACCCCAAAATCCCAAAACAGGTCACGGCCCTCATGGTGCTAGGGGGACACCGAGCTCAGCACCCCAAAAATACCCCCAAAATATCCCCAAAATCCCAAAACAGAGCATGGCCCTCATGGTGCTGCAGGGACCGAGACCTCAGGACCCCAAAACCACCACAAAACTCAAAAAAAATAGCCCAAAAATACCCTCAAAATACCCTCAAAATCCCAAAACAGAGCATGGCCCTCATTGTGCCACCACTGTGGGGACACGGCCTCAGGACCCCAAAATCACCCTAAAAACACCCCAAAAATACCCCCAAACCACCCCAAAATACACCAAAACACCCCAAACACACCAAAAATACCCCAAACCCCCCCAAATACCCCAAAACAGAGCACGGTCCTCATGGTGCTGGGGGGACAGACACCTCAGGACCCCAAAACACACCAAAAATATCCTAAAAACACCCCAAAACCCAAAAACACCCCCAAAATTACCCCAAATCCACCCCCAAATACCCCAAAATACCAGAAAACCCCCAAAAAACCAAAATCCCAAAACAGAGCACGGCCCTCATGGTGCTGCGGGGACAGACAGGTCAGGACCCCAAAAACACCCCAAAAATACCCCCAAATTACCCCAAAAGACCCCAAAATATCCCAAAACCCCAAAACAGAGCACAGCCCTCATGGTGCTGGGGGGACAGACACCTCAGGACCCCAAAACACCCCAAAAATACCCCCAAATTACCCCAAAACAGAGCACAGCCTTTGCAAAATCCTGTATAATTCTGTGAAACCCCAAAAAACCCTGAAAAATCCCACAAAACTCTGTGAAATCCCCCAAAACCCCGTGAAACCCCACAAAATTCTGTGAAATCCCCCCCAAACCCCGTGAAACCCCACAAAATTCTGTGAAATCCCCCCAAAACCCCGTGAAACCCCACAAAATTCTGTGAAATCCTGTGAAATCCCCCCAAAACCCTGCAAAAATCCTATGAAATCCCATTAAATCCTGTTTAATTCTGAGAAACCACACAAAGCCCCACAAAATCCTGTGAAATCCCACAAAATCCTGCAAAAATCCTGTAAAATCCCATGAAATCCTGCAAAAAATCCTGTAAAATCCAATGAAAACCCCACAAAATCCTGTGAAATCCCATGAAAACCCTGTGAAATCCCGTGAAATCCCACAAAATCCTGTGAAACCCCACAAAACCCTGCGAAATCCTGTTAAATCCTATAAAACCCTGGAAAACCCCACAAAATTCCATGAAAGTCTGCAAAATCCTATGAATTCCCTTGAAACCCCACAAAATGCTGCAAAATCCCATAAAATCCCACAAAACCAAGTGAAACCCCACAAAACCCTGGAAAATCCCACAAAACCCTGGAAAATCCCATTAAATCCTGTGAAACCCCACTAAATTCTGTTAAATCCTGTGAAACCCCACAAACTGCTGCAAAATCTCACAAAATCCCGTGAAACCCTTTGAAATCCCACAAAATCATGTGAAATCTCATGAAATCCCACAAAAATCACTTGAAACCCGGCAAAATCCCACAAAACCCCACAAAACCCCATAATATCAGGCAAAACAGTTATGGGGTTTGTTTATTGGGGTTTAATTTATCGGGGTTTGTTCAGTGGGGTTTAATGGGGTTTGTTAATTGGGGTTTGTTTCAGTGGGGTTTGTTTAATGAGGTTTAATTTAATGAGGTTTAATTTAATGGGGTTTAATGGGGTTTAATTTAGTGGGGTTTGTTTCAGTGGGGTTTGTTTATCGGGGTTTATTTAGTGGGTTTTTTTTTATTGGGGTTTATTTAGTGGGGTTTGTTTCGGTGGGGTTTATTTAATGGGGTTTAATTTAGTGGGGTTTGTTTATTGGGGGTTTTTCAGTGGGGGTTAATGGGGTTTGTTTTAATGGGGTTTGTTTTATTGGGGTTTATTTTTAGTGGGGCAGGGCATTCCCAGCTGATCCCAATTCCCACACGCTCCAATCTCTGCTCCGGGCTGGTTTTGGAGAGCTGCCACCCCTGTCCCTGTCCCCATCCCTGTCCCTGTCCCATCCCCACCCCATCCCTCTCCCCTGTCCCCATCCCTGTCCTTGTCCCCTGTCCCATCCCTGTCCCCATCCCTGTCCCTGTTCCCATTCCAGTCCCTGTCCCATCCGTCTCACCCCTGTCCCTGTCCCATTCCTGTCCTTGTCCCATCTCTGTCCCATCCCTCTCTCCTGTCCCCATCCCTGTCCCCTCCTTGTCCCATCCCTGTTCCGTCCCTGTCCCAACACTGTCCCCTGACCCCATCCCTGTCCCTGTCCCATCCCCACCCCATCCCTCTCCCCTGTCCCCACCCCTGTCCTTGTCCCCTGTCCCCATCCCTGTCCCATTCCTGTCCCCATCCCTGTTCCTGTCCCTGTTCCAGTCCCTGTCCCCACCCCTGTCTCACCCCTGTCCCTGTCCCTGTCCCATCCCTGTCCCCATCTCTGTCCCATCTCTGTCCCTGTGCCATCCCTGTCCCCTCCTTGTCCCCATCCCTGTCCCCATCCCTGTCCTGTCCCATCCTTGTCCCCTGTCCCATCTCTGTCCCCACCCCTGTCCCTGTCCACATTCCTGCCCCTGTCCCCATCCCTATCCCATTCCTGTCCTTGTCCCATCCCTGTCCCCATCTCTGTCCCATCTCTGTCCCTGTGCCATCCCTGTCCCCTCCTTGTCTCCATCCCTGTCCCATTCCTATCCTTGTCCCATCCCTGTCCCCTGTCCCCACCCCTGTCCCATCTCTGTCCCCACCCCTGTCCCTGTCCCCACCCCTGTCCCTGTCCCATCCCTGTCCCTGTCCCATCCCTGTCCCTTGTCCCCTGTCCCCATCCTGAGAGGGTTCGGTCCTTGCTGCTGTCAGGGATTGTGGGATCTGAGCCCCATTCCCACAGAATGGGTTTGGGGACAAATAAAGGATCAGAGAGAGGTGACAGAGATGGGGATGTGGCACTGGGTCGGGGACAAATAAAAGGTCAGAGAGAGGTGACAGGGATGGGGATGTGTCACCGGGTTTGGGGACAATTAAAGGACCACACAAAGGTGACAGAGATGGAGATGTGGCACCGGGTTCAGGGGACAAATAAAGGACCAGAGGTGGCAGGGATGGGGATGTGGCACTGGGTTCAGGGGACAGTTCAGGGACCAGGCAGAGGTGACAGAGATGGGGATGTGTCACCGGGTCTGGGGACAATTAAAGGACCACACAAAGGTGACAGAGATGGGGCTGTGGCACCGGGTCAGGGGACAATTTAGGGATGTGACAGAGGTGACAGAGATGAGAATGTAGCACCAGGTTCAGGGGGACAGTTAAAGGATCAGAGAGAGGGGACAGAGGTGACAGGAATGGGGATGTGGCACCAGGTTTGGGGATAATTAAAGGACCACACAAAAGTGACAGAAATGAGGATGTTGCATCGGGTTCAGGGGACAATTCAGGGACCAGGTGGAGGCGACAGAGATAAGGATGTGTCACTGGGTTTGGGGACAATTAAAGGGCCAGACAGAGGTGACAGAGATGGGGATGTGGCACCAGTTCTGGGGACAATTAAAGGACCCCACAGAGGTGACAGAAATGGACAGGATGCGGATGTGGCCCGGGTCAGGAGACAGTTCAGGGACCAGGCAGAGGTGACAGAGGTGACAGAGATGGGGATGTGGCACCAGGTTCAGGGGATAATTCAGGGATGTGACAGAGGTGACAGAGATGACAGGGATGGGGATGTGGCACTGGGTTCAGGGGACAATTCAGGGACCAGGCAGAGGTGACAGAGGTGACAGAGATGGGGATGTGGCATCTGGTTTGGGGACAATTAAAGGACCACACAAAGGTGACAGAGATGAGGATGTTGCACCAGGTCAGGGGACAATTCAGGGACCAGGCAGAGGTGACGGAGATGGGGATGTGGCACCGGGTCAGTGGACAATTCACGGATGTGACAGAAGTGACAGAGAGAGGCAGGTTGGGGATGTGGCACCAGGTTCAGGGGACAAAGGATCAGAGAGAGGTGACAGAGATGGGAATGTGGTACTGGATTTGGGGGCAGTTAAAGGACCAGGCAGAGGTGACAGAGATGAGGATGTTGTACCGGGTCAGGGGACAATTCAGGGATGTGACAGAGGTGACAGAGATGGGGCTGTGGCACCACCTTTAGGGGACAATTGAAGGACCAGAGAGAGGTGACAGAGGTGGCAGAGGTGTCACTGGGTTTGGGGACAATTAAAGGACCAGAAAGAGATGGCAGGGATGGGGATGTGGCACCACCTTTAGGGGACAATTAAAGGACCAGACAGAGGTGACAGAGATGGGAATGTAGCACTGGGTTTGGGGACAATTAAAGGATCAGAGAGAGGGGACAGAGGTGACAGGGATGGGGACGTGGCACCGGGTTCAGCGGACAGTTCAGGGACCAGGTGGAGGCGACAGAGATGAGGATGTGGCACCGGGTTTGGGGACAAATAAAGGACCACACAAAGGTGACAGAAATGAGGATGTGGCACTGGGTTCAGGGGGACAGTTAAAGGATCAGAGAGAGGGGACAGAGGTGACAGGGATGGGGATGTGGCAGCACATCTGGGGACAGTTCAGGGACCAGGCAGAGGTGACAGACAGAGACAGGTTGGGGATGTGGCACCGGGTTCAGGGGACAAAGGATCAGAGAGAGGGGACAAAGATGAGGATGTGGCACCAGGTGTGGGGACAATTCAGGGATGTGACAGAGGTGGCAGAGATGGGGATGTGGCACCAGATTCAGGGGACAGTTCAGGGACCAGGTGGAGGTGACGGAGATGAGGATGTGGCACTGGGTTTAGGAACAAATAAAGGATCAGAGAGAGGGGACAGAGGTGACAGGGATGGGGATGTGGCAGCAGGTTTGGGGACAATTCAGGGACCAGAGAGAGGTGACAGACATGGGGATGTAGCACTGAGCTTAGGTACAAATAAAGGATCAGAGAGAGGTGACAGAGAGGGACAGGTTGGGAATGTGGCACCAGGTTTGGGGACAAATAAAGGACCACACAGAGGTGACAGAAATGAGGATGTTGCACCGGGTCAGGGGACAATTCAGGGATGTGACAGAGGTGACAGAGATGGGGATGTGGCACCGGGTTCAGGGGACAACTCAGAGATGTGACAGAGGTGACAAGACAAGGATGTGACACCCAGCCAGGCCACCCCAAACCCCTTCCCCAAGGCCATTGTCACCCCTCGCCTGCCACTGACCGTCACCTTTTGTCCCCCACGGGGCGGGCGGTGACACGTCCTGCCCTGTCACCCCCCTGTCACCCCCCTGTCACCCTCCTGTCACCCCCCTGTCACCCCCCTGTCACCCCCCTGTCACCCCCCTGGGGACGCTGATAAAGGCGCGGGGATGGAGCTTTTAATCTCCAGCGACTCATCCCGGGTGAGTCACAGCCTGAACCCCCCCGGGAACCCAAAAAAAAATGGGATGGGAAACTGTCACCCCCCTGTCCCTGTGTCACTGTCCCCGTGTCACTGTCACTGTCCCCAAGAGGCTCCGGATCGAGGTGGGAAACAGGGAAAAAATCGGGATTTGTGCCTCCCCCCGCCCCAAAATTCTCTCAGGATGGTTTTTAGGGGATTTTTTGGGGATTTTTTTGGGGGTTTGGGGGGTGAGGGATCTGAGCCCCTTGTTGGGTTTTTCAGCCACAAGTCCATGGGAAAAAAAATCGAAAAAAAATTGTGGGTTTTTATCGTTTTTCTCAATATTTTTTCCCTGTTTTTTCCCCATTTCTCCACATTTTTTTACCTCTTTTTTCCCCACTTTTTTCCTCATTCTTTCCCTTTTTCTCCTACATTTTTTCTCTCATTCTTTCCCATTTCCCCACATTTTTTCCCCCTCATTTCCCCCCTTTTTTCCCCACGTGTTTTTTTCCTCATTCTTTCCTTTTTTCCGCCACATTTTTTTGCTCTCATTCTTTCCCTTTTCCCCCACGTTTTTTCCTCTTTCTTCCCTTTTCCCTCCCATTTTTTCCTCATTTTTTCCCTTTTCCCTCCCATTTTTTCTCTCATTTTCCCCCCTATTCCCTCCCATTTTTCCCTCCTTCTTTCCCTTTTTCTTCCCATTTTTTCCCTCATTCTTTCCCTTTTCCTCCCCACTTTTTCTCTCTTTTTTCCCCATTTCCCCCACATTTTTTCCCTCATTCTTTCCCTTTTCTCCTGCATTTTTTCCTCTTTTTCCCTTTTCTCCTGCATTTTTTCCTCTCATTTTTTCCCTTTTCCCTCCCATTTTTTCCTCTCATTTTTTCCCTTTTCCCTCCCATTTTTTCCTCTCATTTTTTCCCTTTTCCACCACATTTTCCTCTCATTTTTCCCCTTTTCTCCACATTTTTTCTCTCTTTTTTTCCCATTTTCCCCACATTTTTTTCTCTTTTTTCCCTTTTCCCTCCCATTTTTCCCCTCATTCTTTCCCTTTTTCCTCCCATTTTTTTCCTCCACATTTTTTCCTCCTTCTTTCCCTTTTCCCTCCCATTTTTTTCCTCTCTTTTTTCCCCTTTTCCCCTCATTATTTCCCATTTCTTCCACATTCCCCCCCATTAAAAAAACCCTAAAAAATCCTTTTTTTCCACCAGGAAAAACCACCCTGGGCCCTCTTTCCCAAAGGATTTTTCCCTCTGATCCCCCTCGTGCCCTGCGGCTCCTCCTGGTCACAAAAATCTCCTTTTTCCTCCCCCCAAAAAAACCCCTCAACAACCTCATTTGCTGCCCTGAGGCTGAAAATCCAGAGTTTATTTTGCTTTTTTAAATTTTTTTTTTTTTTTTTAATTCCACGCTTGGTTGGAATCACCCTCATCCATTTCAGAGAGGGGCGAAAAATCGTAAATAAAAAAAAAATAATAAATTAAAAAAAAATAAATGAGGGTGTTGGGTTTTTTTTTTTTTGTTGTTGTTTTATGGTATATATTTAATTTATTTTTTTTTTCTCTCTCCCTGGGAATCCAGCCTGCGGTGGGAGATAAGGGCGGGTTTATCCATCAGCACGAGCAGGATTTTTTTTTTTTTTTTTTCTTTTTTTGTTTTAATGGGATGAGGTGGAAAAAAAAAATAAATAAAAAATCGCTGCTGGATCCATTGTGGGAATGGGAATAAACCCCGGGAGAGGAGCCGGGAAAAAGGGGCAGCAGGTGCTGCCTCAGATGGGATTTATTATTATTTTATTTTTATTTTATTTTTATTTTATTTTGAGGCGATTCGGGCCCTTCTTCCCATAGGATTCTCCAGGTTTTTTGGGACACCCCCAAAGGTGATGCTCCAGCATTTCCCAGGATCATCCCGGAGCTAAACCCATCCCAAATCCTCTTTTTTATTATAATTATTATTATTGTTTCCCTCCTTTTTTCACTCTGCTCGAAGCCAAGGCCTGATCCAGAGAAAGAGAAAAAGCTTTTCCCATTAAAAAAAAAAAAAATCAAATTATTATCTAAAAATCTCCCTCATTGAACCCTTTCTTTGCTCTCCCCAAAACCTGCAAGGTTTTTTTTATTTATTATTATTTTTTTTGGTGGATTTTAGGGGAAATCAGAAGGATTTGGGAATGAAGAAAAAGAGAGAAAAAAAAAATCATCTCCGCCTTTTTTTTTTTTTTTTTTTTTTAACCCTCAATCAGGTAATTGGCCATAATTGGCCAAAATGAGGCGACTGGAAAACGCAGATGGGAGCTGGGAAAAAGCTGCTTGGGAAGGGAATAATAATAAAAAAAAAAATAATAAAAATATAAACAGGAATAACATTTTTTTTCTCCCCTCATTCACATCTCCTCAACCCATCGCTCTTGATTTTTTTTATTTTATTTTATTTTTTTTTTTGGGAGGCTCAGAACTGAACAAAGCGACAACAAAATAATAAATTAAAATAAATATCTCCCCTTCATCTCTTTTTTTTATTTTTATTTTTTTTTTTTTTTTAGGGGATGATCCCAAGTCGCGACTGAAAATGGGGAAAAAAAAAATCAACCGGGGGATGGATAAAACAGCAAAAAATTCTCAAAAAATCCCCCAAAATTCCTATTTATCCCAGGCAGGCCAACGCTGCCTCTTGTTGCATCCCTGCGGCTCCACTTCCCTTTAAATTTTTATTTTTTTTTTTGGGGGGGGGAAAAGATGGAGAGAAAAACTTTTCCGAGCGGGGTCCAGGGAGGGATGAAGGATGCTCTGACCCCTGGGAGGATGCGGAGAGAAATTGTGGATAGAAAAAGGGGGAAAAATGAAATAAAAATTAAATTTTTTGGGGAAAAAGCATCCCGAGGAGGAGGAGGAGGAGGAGGAGGAGGAGGAGGAGGGATTCCTACCTGAGCTGGCGCCGCTCGCTCCGTGACTCGCCCGCCCGGAGCCGGAGCCGGAGCCGAGCGGGGATTTATAGCCGGGAACGAGCCCCCCGCCCCCGCCACGTGCGCGCCTGAGCCCACCCACCCCCGCCCAGGGCGGCTCCGGGACACACGGACACACGGACACATGGACACACGGACACACGGGTGGAGGGAGGGATGGATGGAGGGATGGAGTGGACCCCGCGGGTTCCCCGCATCCCGCGTCTTCCCCCCATCCCGCAGCCTCCCCGCGTTCCTCGTCCTGCATCCCTCATCCCTCATCCCTCATCCCTCATCCCTCATCCCTCATTCCCCATCCCGCATCTCAAATCCCCCATCCCGCATCCAGCATCCTCCCCGCGTCCTGCATCCCTGATCCCACGTATCGCCCCACATCCCTCATCCCGCAGATCTCCCTGCATCCCGCATCTCCCCCACATCCCCCCATCCCGCGTCCCTCATCTCACATCCCTCATCCCACATCTCAAATCCCACATGCAGCATCCTCCCTGTATCCTGCATTCCTCATCCCGCACCCCACATCCCTCATCCCTCACATCTCCCCATATCCCACAATTTCCCCACATCCCTCATCCTGCATCCCCCATCCCACACCCCACATCCCTCTTCCCTCACCCCGCATATCACCCCTCATCCTGCACATCTCCCCACATCCCACATCTTCCCCATATCTCACATCCCACATCCCCCATCCCGCATCCTCCCCGCATCCTGCATCCCTCATCCCGCGTATCACCCCACATTCCACAGCTTCCCCACATCCCTCATCCCCCATCCCACACCCCTCATCCCGCGTATCACCCCACATTCCACAACTTCCCCACTTCCCTCATCCCCCTTCCCACACCCCTCATCCCGCATATCACCCCACATTCCACAACTTCCCCACATCCCTCATCCCACATCTCGTATCCCACATCCTGCATATCTCCCTGCATCCCACACCTTCCCCACATCCCTCATCCCGCATCCCTCATCCTTCCTTCATCTCGCATCCCACCTCTCCCATCCCGCATCCTTCATCCTGCATTTCACATCCCGAATCCTGAATCCCGCTTACCCATCCTGCATCCCTCACCCTGCATCATCCCCAAATCCTGCACCCCTCATCCCTCATCCTTCATCCCACATCCCTCATCTTCCCCATATCCCTCATCCCGCACCCCTCATCCCTCATCCCACATCCCTCATCCCTCATCTTCCCCATATCCCTCATCCCACATCTTCCCCTCATCCCACATCTCACATCCCGCATCCCACATCCCACATCCACTCCGCATCCCAAATCCTTTATCCCTCATCCCATATCCCGCATCCCACATCCTCCCTGCACTCCACATCCCATATCCTGGATCCTGGATCTTCCCGCATCCTCCCCACACCTGCATCCCAAATCCCACACCCCACATCCTCCCTGCATCCCAAATCCCAAATCCCTCACCCCACATCCTCCCCGCATCCCAAATCCCGCACCCTGCATCCCAAATCCCACATCCTCCCCAAATCCCAAATCCCAGACCCTCCCTGCATCCGGAACCCCGTGGAGCCACTTCCCGCCATGTCCCGGATCTGGAGAATCCAAGATCAATCCCAAACTCTTCCCAAAGGGAATTTTCCCACCTCAGATCTCCCCAAATCCTGTTCCCATCCTGCTCTGGAGAGTGAGGGTGGGAATCATGGATTTGGGATTTGCTGGAGGAGCAGAAGATCCCAAGGAATGGGAATGGGGAATGGGAATGGGGAATGGGAATGGGAATGGGAATGGGGAATGGGAATGGGAATGGGGAATGGGGAATGGGAATGGGGAATGGGAATGGGAATGGGAATGGGAATGGGGAATGGGGAATGGGGAATGGGGAATGGGAATGGGAATGGGGAATGGGAATGGGAATGGGGAATGGGAATGGGGAATGGGAATGGGGAATGGGAATGGGGAATGGCAATGGGAATGGGAATGGGGAATGGGAATGGGAATGGGAATGGGGAATGGGGAATGGGGAATGGGAATGGGGAATGGGGAATGGGGAATGGGAATGGGGAATGGGAATGGGGAATGGCGATGGGAATGGGAATGGGGAATGGGAATGGGGAATGGGAATGGCGGAATGGGAATGGGGAATGGGGAATGGGAATGGGGAATGGGGAATGGGGAATGGGAATGGGGAATGGGGAATGGGAATGGGGAATGGGGAATGGGGAATGGGAATGGGGAATGGGAATGGGGAATGGCGATGGGAATGGGAATGGGGAATGGGAATGGGGAATGGGAATGGCGGAATGGGGAAAGGCCAAAACATTTGTTTTTCCCCAAAATCAGCCCCATCCCAATTTTCCCCCCTTTCTGTGGGAATTCTCATCCCTGCCGGCGCCTCTCCCTGCCCCACCTCAGGAATTAATTAAATCTGGCGCCACGATCCCATCTCGGGAATTCCTTGGATTGACTCCACGGGAAGGGCTGGAAGCCTCTTCCTGCTCAGGGAATTAAGTTTGTGCCCCGGGGTGGAACCACCCTGGATGTGCCTGGAGCCTGGAAAAGCCTGAAATTTGGGAAAACGCCCCAAAATGGGGGTGCAACAACCTGGGAGTGGTTGGAGGGTGAGATAAGAACCAGGATTTGGGGAATTTTTGGGAAAATAGGGCAGGATGAGAGTCTGGATTTGGGAAATTTTAAGGGAAAACAGAGCATTTATTCTTTAATTTAAAAAAATCTGGTTTTTAATAAAAATGTTGCTCCAGTCTTCCCTGAAACTCCTGGATTGTCCAGAATTCCCTGGATTTTAGGCCTGGGAGATGCTTTGCCCTTTCCTGGGATCATTTCCCAACATTTCCAGGCTCTGTTCCCAAAAATCACCATTTTTGCGGTTTTATTGCCAAAAAATTGCCTTTTCCCCCCAAATCTGCTTAAAGGGATCCAAAGAAGAAAAATATCCTTTTTTTAATTATTATTTTTTAGTGTTCCCAGGTTGTTTTTGGGATCCGTGCCAGAACCAACAGCCTGGGCAGGAAAAGGTTTGGGATGAGTTGGAAAATTAGGGTGGAAAACAGATTTTTTTTATTTTAAAATGGATTTTTTTGGGGGAGTTTATTTCTGTGCCAAATCTGGGTCTGAGCAATCCCTGGATTCTGGGAGGAAATTTGGGAAAAGCGACAATCCCATTCAGGAGCAGGACATGAAATAAATGGGAAATGGGAAACATGGAGAGGATTCCCAAGCTGGGAAAATCGGGAATTTTTCCCCCGGAATTCTATGTTCCTGTGGATTTGGATCACCCTGGGAGAGGGGAAGGGATGGGATTGAAGATCCGTGGATCCCATTCCGGGATTATGGGATCGAGGACACTCAAGATCCATCCCGAGAGATTTTTACGGAATTTGGGGATGGAAAAGAGAAGAGAGACTCTTCCTGGAATCCTGAATTCCCAGTAAATTCCCAAAATTCCTTTTCAGAGAGGAGTCGGGATGGGGCTGGATCCAACCCCAGGCTGGGAGAGCTGGGAATGGAGGGAATTCCTGGGAAAAGGGGGAAAAAATGGGATTTGGGCAGGAATTCCCAGCTAGGCTGGAATTCCCAGAGGAATGTCCAAGGAAATCACCTGGGATGGTGGGATTGGAACGGGGTTGGGTTGGGATGAACAATTTTTTTGTCCAAATGATGGAAAATGATGGATTTGAGCCCAAATATTCCAGAATCCCGGAATGGTTTGGGTGGGAAGAGACCTGGATTTGGGATCACGGCTCCTCCAAGGTCTCCTGCTTCCCATGGAAAAAAAATTTAAATTATTCCCTAAGGAAAAACATCTGCTCCGTGTGAGGGAAAGGCTGGTCAGGAACTGGGTTGGAGCCGGTGACTCATTCCCACCTGGAATTCTTTTGGAATTCCGTGTCCTCCCCGCATCCGTCGAGTTTCTGGAAAATCCCCGCGGCCGCTTCCGACGCTGTGGGGCGGAAAAATGAGGTTTTGTCCTAAGTTGGATCTGGTTTTCTCCTCTGTTTTTTGGGAATTCCAGCTCTGGATGTGGGATGAGGATGGAGGTTTGTCCCATCACCTGAGTCTGAGGGAAGGGTTGGGTGGGATTTTGGGAAGGAATTCCTGGCTGGACTGGAATTCCCAGAGAATTCCCTGGGAGTGTCCAATGAAAGGTTGAAGCAGCCTGGGATGGTGGGGTTGGAATGGGATTGACGGGTTCTGTGGATCCCATCCCAAACCATTCCGGGATCAAAGGCACTCAGGATCCATTCCGAGAGGTTTTTATGGAATTTGGGGATGGAAAAGGGAAGGGAGACCCTTCCTGAAGTCCCCAGTTCCCAGAGAATTCCCGAAATTCCTTCTCAGATGGAATGGAGCTGGATCCAATCCTAGGCTTGGAGAGCTGGGAATGGAGGGAATTCCCTGGGAAAGGATAGTTTGGGGTGAGATCTTGGGAAGGAATTCCCAGCTGGGCTGGAATTCCCAGAGAATCTTTGGGAGTGTCCAAGAAAAGTTGGAGCACCCTGAGAAGTGTCAAGGGATCCAGACAAAGGGACAGAGGGACAGAGAGACAAACTGACAAATAGGGGAATTACAACCCAGCGCTCCCGCACGCCCCGCGTTTTGACGAGATTTGCCCTCAGCGCGCACCCGTTGCCAACCGCAGAGGCTACCGGGAGCTGTAGTTTTCTGCATAATACAGGCACTGCGCACGCGTAGAACTGCCCCTTGCCGGAGCGGGGAAGGAGGAGACGTTCGCTGATTGGTTAAAAGGCGAGAGGTGGGCGGGGCTAGATGCTGTGGCGGGAATTTTGGCGGGGAAACGGCTGAGGGAAGCCGGGCTGAGGGAAGCCGGGCTGAGGGAAGCCGGGCTGAGGGAAGCCGGGCTGAGGGGAAGCCGGGCTGAGGGAAGCCGGGCTGAGGGGAAGCCGGGCTGAGGGAAGCCGGGCTGAGGGGAAGCCGGGCTGAGGGGAACTGGCCCGGCCCCAGCTGTTCTGAATATCGGAATTCTGAAGGGAACTGGCCCGGCCCGAGCGGTTCTGAACGCCGGAGCTGCGGAAGGGGCTGAGGAGGCCAAGAGGCTCCACCTGAGGGTGCAGAGAAAGGCTCTGAGATATGGGGAGCCTTTAGGCAAAGAGCAGGGAAAAGCTGGAAGAGAGGAAATGGTGAAAGGGCTGGTAGAACGGGCTAAAGTGAGGCTTGGCTGGGCTAGGAAGGGCTTTAGGTGAGGTGCTGGGAAGAGCTGGGGCTCAGGGGCTGCTGGAGGAGATGGGGAGGGCAAAGAGCTTCAGACAGGGAGCAGGGAAAGGGTGGGAAAAGAGGCCGGGGTGAGGTGTCCAAAGGGGCCTGAGATGGCCAAAGGGTTTTGGGTTGTAGGAGCATCCGTGGACGGCAGGGAGAAGGAACTCTGCAGACCCGAGATATTCTAGAAACACGGGGTTTTATTGCAAGGGTTGTGGGTAAAAAGGGCTTTGCCTTCAGCCACCAGCCTGGGCTGGAGGGAACCCCAAAGAGAGAGGAGAGGAGAGAGAGGGTGTGAGGTGAGGGAGATTGCAGGGGAAAGGGAGGTGAGAGAGCTAAGAGGTATAAGAGAGTGAGGACCTTGTTACAATCCATTCTATCTCCTTTTCTGTTGAATATTCTAATTTACAGTGACCAACCGGCACAAGATACAAAACCTACAGACTTTGCATGCAGCCTATGAGAACTGCTATATCACCATGTCATCCTATATTCTAAACTCTAAAGACGACTTTTCGTATCTACTTTTTCCCTGATACCTTGGAGAGGGGCTGCATTCTTGTGTCCTTTCATTTTCTATCCCTCAACCCATCTCCAGCTCATCACCATCTTCCTGCCTGCCATGGTCACATCTCAAAGCTGGATTTCATTTCTATTTCACTCACAGGTTTTACATCTCCAGTATTTCTTCCCAGGCAATCATATCTGCAAACCCTTCCTGACCCATCTTTCACCAACATTGGGTGAGAAATGAGGAAGAGCTGAGGCTGGAGTGGGGCAGAGGATGGGAAAAGGGAAGGGGAAGGATTGAGTGGGGTGTTTTTTTATTGGGGTGAATTCATGGAGAAATCAGAGTTTTGGAGCTGCTCTGGAAAGGAGTGAAGGGCTGAGAGCTGGGAGAGAAGATGGGATTTGGGAAAGGAGCTGGGCTGTGGGTTTGAGGAGGGAGGGAGATTTGGGAACTTTGGGGCTTTGAAGGCAGCCAGGAGCAGGTGGGGTAGGAAGTTTGAAGAGGGGGAAGGAATTAATTAATGTAGATTTAGGGATAAATTTGGGCTGGTGTCGAGGAGCACAGGGGGAAAGAGGGATCTGTAGGATTGCAGTGGGAATTTGTGCTGGATACAGAGAGAGGAATAAACTGAGATGGGAGGTCTGGGAGCAGGACAAGGAGCTTGAGGTGAAGTTTGGGGTCACCTTGTGAAGGGCTGGGGGAGAAGAACGAGGCAGGAAATTTGTGCTGGAAACGCAGGGACATGACACAACCACAAAAACCCCGAGCTGGGGAAAATCTTCACCACCAAACCCGGCACTCCTGGCCAACTCCACTTATCAGAAAATCGATTTTGCTGACCCAGGAGGTCCCGCCTTGCCCGTGCCCCCCACGCAGGGAACGTGCCCACAGAGCCCTTTCCCCTCCTTTCCCACCCGGGGCCAGATCGATGGCGCTGCCCCGGGCGGCCGCGTCCTGCTGAGCCGGCCCCAGTTACCATGGTTTTCTACTTCCAGTTCAAGATCCCTTTAATTAGTTTTTTTTTTTTTTCCTTTCTCAAAGTTCTGTGCTGGAGTTTGGAAGAAGGGAACTCGCAGCTCGGTCTGGTAAAGGTGTGTATTAAGTTTTTTATCTGAAGGTCGGATAAACCCAACACACTGAGGAACACCCCTCCCAAGACCACAAGACCTGGTCTCTAAGGTTTCTTAAAAGTTTTTAATTCAATTAACTCTCTAAACGTGCTATATTTACAATTTTGTACCAATAATTACTACCAATTCTAGATATGAAATTCTCTACATCACACACATTCTACCAATGTCTCTGTGCCACCGTCACAGCAGAAGAAAAGGAAGAACTCAAGACACCGCCCAAAATTCTCTACATTGCTCCAATCTCCTTCCATTCTAAAAACCCCAAAACTACAAATTTTCACCCTGTGACAAACTAAACCGCTATTTAATTTAATTTAAATTTTTGCTGTTCTCATTTCATCCACAAGCGTTGGCAGTTTTTCCCACGGGCTGAGGTCAAAGGCAAAGCTTTCCTGGGGTCCCAGCAAGGAGCCCCCAGGGCAATTTGAGGGGTTTTCCCCGTTCCCTGGACTCCAAAACCATGGATATGGCAACTCCAGCTGCCTCTCCTCAGGAAACTGTTCCCTTTACGAGAAGCTCAGTTTGAGTTTAGGTTGAGGCTTTTTCCCATCCTGATTTTTCTCCGTGCTTTTTCCCCACCCTGAATTAGGATTTCCCACCCTTTTCCCATCCCAAATCAAGATTTTTCCATCCTTTTCCCCCACCTTGAATTAAGATTTTCCATCCTTTTCCCATCTTGAATTTTCTCAATCCTTTTTTCCATCCTGAATTAAGATTTTTTCCATCCTTCTTCCCATCCTGAATTTTCCTCATCCTTTCTCCCACCCTGAATTAAAGATTTCCCATCCTTTTTCCGTCCTTAATTAAGATTTTTCCATCCTTTTTCCCATCTGGAATTAAGATTTTTCCATCCTTTTCCCCCCCACCTCAAATTAAGATTTCCCATCCTGAATTTTCTCCATCCTTTTTCCCCACCCTGAATCAGGATTTCCTCATTCTTAATTAATATTTTCCATCCTATTTTTATTTCCCATTTGGAATTAAGATTTCCCCATCCTAAATTAAAACTTCTCCTGAATTCATTCTGAATTTTCTCCATCCTTTTTCTCCACTCCGAATTAGGATTTCCTCATCCTTTTCCTATCCTTAATTATTCAGGAATTTTTTTTTTCCTCTTTTTCCTCCTTTTTTTTTTAAATTTTATTTTGTTCCACGCTGGGCTCGTTCCCTCCCAGCTGCCGGATATTTTTATCCCTCTCTGTATTTTTAATTCTTTGAAACTCCACAAATAAAAAAAAAATTGGAATTTTATTATTTTTTTTTAATCGAACATTACTTGGAATTACTTGCAGCTCCTCTTTATTTTTTGTTTGTTTTCCCAATTTTTATTTTATTTTTTTTTTTCCCCATTTTTTTCACGCCGACGCCTCTTGAATTGGGAAATGAAGGGATGCAACGACAACCTGTAATTTCCAGGGAATAATTCCCAGGGAAAAAAAAAAAAAAAAATCCCTGGAAACAACTCCAGAGTCAGGATAAAGAATGGGAGAGGAGATGATTCCACGGTGTTTTTTCCCCTTCCTTTCAAAAGCTGATGGCAACTCATTGATGGCAATTCAGCCAGGGAAAAAAAGGAGAAAAAAGGGGAAAAAAAAAAAGAAAAAAGGCAATAAAAGGAAAAAAGGGAAAAAGGAAAAAAGGAAAAAAAAAAAAGGGGAAAAAAGGGAAAAAAGGGAAAAAAAAAAAAGGAAAAAGGGGGGGGAAAAAGGGAGAAAAAAGGGGAGGGGAAGGGAAAAAGGAAAAGAAAGGGAAAAAAGGGGGAAAAAAGGAAAAAAATGGGGAAAAAAGGGAAAAAAGGGGGGAAAAAAGAAAAAAAGGGAAAAAAGGGGGAAAATGGGGAAAAATTTTAACAAAAGGGAAAAAAGGAAAATAAAAGGAAAAAAGGGGAAAAAAAGGAAAAAAAAATAAAAAAGGGAAAAAAGGAAAAAAATAAAAAAAAAGGGAAAAAGGGGGAAAAAAGGAAAAAAATTAAAGAAAAAAGGGAGAAAAAAGGGGGGAAAAGGGAAAAGGGAGAAAAAAAGGAAAAAGGGGGAAAATGGGGAAAAAAGGGAAAAAAGGACAAAAGGGAAAAAAGGACAAAAGAGAAAAAAGGGGAAAAAAGGGGGAAAAAAGGGAAAAAAGGGGAAAAAAGGGGAAAATTTTTAAAAAAAGGGAAAAAAGGAAAATAAAAGGAAAAAAGGGGAAAAAAAGGAAAAAAATTTAAAAAAGGGAAAAAAGGAAAAAAAAAAAGAAAAAAGGGAGAAAAAAGGGAAAAAGAGGGAAAAAAAAGGGGGAAAATAAAAAAAAATAAAAAAAAAAGAAAAAAGGGAGAAAAAAGGGGAAAAAAGAGAAAAAAGGAAAATAAAAGGAAAAAAGGGGGGAAAAAAGGAAAAAAATTAAAAAAGGGAAAAAAGGGGAAAAAGGAAAAAAAAATTAAAAAAGGGGAGGAAAAGTGAAAAAGGGAAAAAAAAGGGGAAAAAAGGAAAAAAAAGGAAAATAAAAGGAAAAAAGGGGGGAAAAAAAGGAAAAAAAAAAGAACGGGGGATGGGAAATCCCCTGGAAAATGACGGATTTTGGACACGGTTTCACTTCCAGCTCCTGGGAATCCCAAATCCCAAAAACTGCTGTCACAGCCGGGCCTTGGGGACTCGAGGAAGGCGTTTCCTGTTGGGAGCAACTTCTGGAATTCTCCATTTTGGGATCAGGGTGGTGCTGCAGGTGGGTGAAATTCCATTGTTTTTCCAGATTCCTGTTGACTCGGGATGTAATTCCACAATTTTCTCCACAGCTTTGCCTCTCCCGAAGAAAAAAAAGAGAGATGTGACTCCGTGATTCCTTGAATTCCGAGGTGAAGCTTTTCCAAAAAAAAATCCTGTAAGTTTTCCAGTTTTTCCATGTTTTTTTTTCCCTTTCTTGGAGTTTCC
The DNA here is from genome assembly GCF_965231275.1 of Zosterops lateralis. NCBI lineage: Eukaryota > Metazoa > Chordata > Aves > Passeriformes > Zosteropidae > Zosterops > Zosterops lateralis. The sequence continues at coordinate 112,499,261 of NC_139764.1, read as the reverse complement.
CAAAATCCTGGAGCTGTCGGGGTGATGAAATTGGGATTAGGGACACTAAAGTTCCTATTTTTCTGTGGGACAAACCCACAAAACTACAAAAAAAAACCCCCCAAAACACAAAAAAACCCCCAAAACCACAAAAAACCAAACCCACAAAACCAAACAAAACTCAAGGAGATCCAGGGTCTGGATTGATTTATCCAGGGAAAAGACAAAAATCCTGTTGGGATCCGCTCCGTCGATCCCAAATCATTCCCACCATTCCTGGGCAGATCCAGAAATCCCAGCTGATCCCAGGCAGGAGAAGGGATTTTTCCACACCAGCCACACCAGCTCCTCCAGCTGCTGGAAGTGGATTTTTTTTTGGGAATTCAATAAATTCTGGAAGGAGGAGGTTGCTGGCCCTGGTGCCACCTGAGCCCAGCCAGGAATTCCTTCCCAAGATCCCCTTTCCCAGTGGGAATTCCATTCCCTGGCTCCCATCCTTCCAGCCTTTTCCAAAGTCTCTCCATTCTCTCCTTTCCCTCCCAGGATTCTCTGGATCCTTCCCTGATCCAGCTGGACATTCCCAGCTCTCCCAGCCCTGGGATTGGATCCAGCCCTGGGAAGGAATTTTGGGATCCAGGGGCTTCACTGGGAATTTGTGACTCCAGGAAGGGTCTCCCTTCCCTTTTCCATCCCAGAATTCCATAAAAAAATCCCTCGGGATGGATCCTGAATGTCCTTGATCCCAGAATTCCCAACACTTTCCACTATCCCAGGTTGCTCCAAGCCTCATCCAACCTTTTCCTGGACATTCCCAGGGATCCAGGGATTCTCTGGGAATTCCAGCCCAGCCAGGAATTCCTTCCCATGATCCCACCCCAAGCTCCCCTTTCCCACTGGGAATTCCATCCCCTGCCTCCTGTTTTCCCAAATTCCAGCTCTCCTGGAGCTCCCTGCGGAAGATTCCCGCTGTTTTCCACCTCTGGAATTCCATCCCTGGTGGGATTTGGGGCTCTTCCCCATCCCTGTTTTCCTTGGATCTGCTGGATTTATCCCTCCCATTCCCACTGTTCCATGAATCCCAGCACAAATCCCTGATCCCTAAACCCAAAATATTCCCACAACTGGAAAAAGGATTGGAAAAAGCTCAAAGCCAAGTGGCTGCTGCAGGTATTGGAAGGGACCAAATCCATTTATCCCATTTGGAAAAGGGCTGGAGGTGATCCCAAGGATTTCAGTGAAGGAGAAATCCAGAATTCCAGCTGGGAGAAAGGGATGGATCCATGGGAAGAAGATCAAATTCCCATCACTCTGCACTTCCTTGGATACCTGACCTCACCTGAGACCCTGCCTGGTGCTCTTTGGAATTTCTGGGAAATTTTCCCTTTTTTTTTTTCCCCTGTTTCTCTCTATTCCAACATTTATCCTGGAAGTTTTGGGTCTTCCCAACCCCAAGTTTCACTTCCACAGGTTTGGGATTGGGCACATCCCACGGTCTGTTGGGTTTTACGGAGAATTTTTTTTTTTTTTTTTTTAAATTTTTTTTTGTCTTCTTTGATGTTTTAAAGAGTTGTGGGAGATCTTGTGTGGAAAAATCCACTTTTTTTTCCATCAGAAAGGAGGAGAAGAAGGGCTGGAATTTGGCTGTCAGCAGCTCCAGGCTGATATCCTATGGATAGGAATTCCTAAGAGTGGGAATTACCACAAATAACCACCCAAAATTCCAGAATGCTGGAATAAAACCCAGCTGGAAAATCCCTTGGAGCGTCTCCCGTGCAGGATATGAGGAAAACACCTCAAGTTGTCCCAAGGGGAGCTCAGAAATCGGAAATTTGGAAATTTTCCCCCAATTTTTTTTCACGGAAAGGGTTTTCCAGCCCTGCTCTCTTTGCCCTGATCCCAATCCCAGCACAGAAAACACCAGGAACAACTCGATATCCAAAATAATCCATCTCACTTCCAAACATCCCTGAGCCTGTGCGGACAAGCCCGGAGAGTTTCAGCACGGCTGAAACGACACGAAAAACGAGCCCGGAACAAGCTGGAAAATAAATGGGAAGCTAAAAATAAAACCTGGAGAAAAAAAAAAAAAAAATAAAATCGCTTTATTTCTCGATAAAGCTGCCGGTCAGCTCCGGACAGGATTGAGTTCAGACAAAATAAAAAGAAGGAATGGATTTGATATTTCCCGTTTTTTTGCCGGAGGGTCGAGCTCCTGGAAAAAAAGCCGGGGCTGTCACGGCTCCCGACGTCAGCTCCATCTGTAATTGTGTCAGCGGGGACAGGGTGACAAATTTTCCGGAAGATTTCACCCATTCCGGGCAGGAATTGCATCTCCTCCTTCGTCCTTCGCTTTTACCGTGTCGACAGCTGAGCGTGGCCCTTCTTCCAGGGGATGGAAAAATCCCGCTCGCGCAAATCCGGATTGGAATCCGTCACGGCTTTAAATTCCCGACAAAACGAGGCCCTGTGGGTTTGTCCTTCCCAGTTTTTCCTTGGATCGTCGCTGCTTGATCATCCCTGGATGTTTTGTTGTTTCTGGATCACCGAGAGCTTTCCTCATGGAATTCCTCCTCCTTTTCCCGGTTTTCCCCGCGCGTGTCCGAGCCTTTGCTGCTGGCAAAGCTTCCGAAGGTTCCTGACAGAGTTGTTTGTTACAGTGACAACCAAAATGTCACCGTTCCTGCTGGATTTTAGCCCCGTTCCTGATGGAAATCCTATAAAAAAACAGGTGGAAAAGGTCGGAGCTCCAGGCGCTCGCTCCTGGTTTGAAGTCAAAGCATGGGAATGTGGCTTCCGAAACTCTGGAATTGTGGATGTCCAAGGACACCCACCTGCCCTTGGGGCTCCTGGGCTGGGCAGAGGTGAGGGAGGTGCTTTAATTGGAGAATTCCTGGCAGAAGAGGCAATTCCATCCCATCTCCATGAGGAGATCTCTCGGGTTGGTTTTCTCACCCGAGATTCAGGTTGTTTAAAGTCCTTGGCCCTCTAAAAGCCCCGAGTCGTGTTGGTATAAAAAGCAGACTCTTCGAGACCTTGTTTTCCGGTTTCTCGTGATGTTTATTATTTGATATCTCAGAGTTTTTCTCTGCTCCCAGCCAAGGTCTGGACAGCTGAGACATGAGGAGACTGCCCCTGATGGGACATCACCTCACATTTATACAGATAATTACGTGTCTGTTATTTACAATTTCATACCAACACCCAGTGCTCACACTAAAAGGGTCATTTCTGCTTTGACCCAATCCACTCTCACTACCTTGGTGTCATCACCACCTCAGAAGATGAAGGATGAGGAAGAAGGAGAGGGACACGAGGTACCACCCAAATCCCACCATCTTGTCCCCCATTTACCTCTATTCTATGAACTCTAAAACTACTGAATTTTTCATCTTCTACTGTGCTAAACTGCTGTTTTCACTTCCTGGTGATTTGCAATTCCTCTTCTTGTGCTGGAAGTTTCTCCCATGGGCTGAGATCAAACTCAGTGTCTTCCTGGGCTCTGTGCCAACGTCTCCAACCCCCCTGGACCAGCTCCACACCCCCCTGTCCAGGGCTCAAATTCCCTTTCTTGGGTCCCAGGTCATCCAAGGGGATGTCCTGGACTCCGACAGAGATCCATGAGGAGAATCTGAGGATCTGTGGGATCCACCTTCCCCTCCATGCTGGGACCAAACGCTCCCCAAAATCAGGGATGGAGAGCTGGGAACAGCCAGGAGGGATCCACCATGGGCAGGTGGTGCTGGAGCAGTCCCAATTCCCGCTGGGATGGGATGGGATGGGATGATGGTGGCACCCTTGGGAGATACTCAGGGATCACCATCCCGACCCGCCTGGAATTCACCCTTGTGGATGTCCAAGGACACCCACCTGCCCTTGGGGTTCCTGGGCTGGGCAGAGGTGAAGGAGGTGCTTTAATTGGAGAATTCCTGGTAGGAAAGGCAATTCCACCCCATCTCCATGAGGAGATCCATGAGGAGAATCTGAGGATCTGTGGGATCCACCTTCCCCTCCGTGCTGGGACCAAACCCTTCCCAAAACCAGGGATGGGAACAGCCAGGAGGGATCCACCACGGGCAGGCGGTGCTGGAGCAGTCCCAATTCCCGCTGGGATGGGGTGATGGTGGCACCCTTGTGGATGTCCAAGGACACCCACCTGCCCTTGGGGTTCCTGGGCTGGGCAGAGGTGAGGGAGGTGCTTTAATCGGAGAATTCCTGGTAGGAAAGGCAATTCCACCCCTTCTCCATGAGGACAATCTGAAGATCTGCGGGATCCACCTTCCCCTCCGTGCTGGGAGACTCGGGGACCAAACCCTTCCCAAAACCAGGGATGGAGAGCTGGGAACAGCCAGGAGGGATCCACCACGGGCAGGTGGTGCCGGAGCAGTCCCAATTCCCGCTGGGATGGGATGATGGTGTCACCCTTGTGGATGTCCAAGGACACCCACCTGCCCTTGGGGTTCCTGGGCTGGGCAGAGGTGAGGGAGGTGCTTTAATCGGAGAATTCCTGGCAGGAAAGGCAATTCCACCCCATCTCCATGAGGAGATCCGTGAAGAGAATCTGAGGATCTGCGGGATCCACCTTCCCCTCCCTGTTGGGACCAAACCCTGCCCAAAATCAGGGATGGGAACAGCCAGGAGGGATCCACCACGGGCAGGCGGTGCTGGAGCAGTCCCAATTCCCGCTGGGATGGGATGGGATGATGTGGCACCCTTGGGAGATACCCAGGGATCACCATCCCGACCCGCCTGGAGTGGGGAGCTCCGAGATCCCTCCCACCCTCAGCTCCTCCCTGAGGGATGATTTGGATTTTTGAGGAATCTCAGTTCCTCCCACCAGCAGGTCCTGCCTTCCCAACCCTCACGGCCTCCTCCTGGGAAAGGATTGGATTTGGGATTGCTTGGGATGGACAGAAGCAGCCGAGCCCGGTGTTAAATAAATAAGCACAGAATTTATTCCCGGTTTTAATGCAGAACTCTACAAAAGCTGACAGCGTCAGGAAAAAGGCGTTTTTCCCACCAGGCCGCTCCAAAAGGATCCCAAAATTTCACCCCTCAAATGTGACCTTTGAGGCCCGTCCTGATGGGTGACAAGACACCTGGAATGTCCCCACCCTCTCTGGGGGGAACGGGACGATCCCAGGGCTGCTCTTCCCAGGGGAGATGGTGCCGTATTCCATAAAATCCTGGAAATGGGAGAGACCACCGGGATCACCAAGCCCAACTCCGGAGCTCTGGCAGAAGCAAGTCCTGGGATTACAATTCCCAGGATAAACCTTGTGTCCTTCCCGCTCCCCCAGGATCTCCGGGACCATCATTCCAGCCTTTTCACCATGTAGGGCCCTTCCAGCTCGTAGCCGATCTTCCTGTAGTAATTCCTGGTGCCGACACCTGTGAGGAGGAGAAACAACAAGGAGGTTAAAATTCCGTGGGGACGAAGCTGGAAAAGCCAGGACAGGCCATTCCAAGGAGGAATGAGGCTGGAAGGAGCTCGGCCTCTGCAGACTCGGCTGCTGTGCCAGAACGGGGGCGCTGACTCGTTAACAGCTGGACTAATTACGGTGCTGCTCAGGCAGGAGCCGCAGCTGCTCCGTCCTCCCCTGGACTGTGCCCCTTTGTCTCGGGAACGGCCCGAGAGCTCCGAGAGGGAAAAGGAACCGGAGTGGAAAAATGGGAAATGTGATCCCCGGGCACGACAAAGCCCGAGGGCCCAGCTGTGGGATCATCACCGGGAGCTGAAGGGCCCTACAAGCCCCCGGAGCCATTCCAGAGGCTCTGGGAATGAGCTCAGCTCCACTCCAGGTGCTCGAGTGGGCGCAATCCAATTTCCTCCTCCGCCAGGACGGCTCCGAGCGTTCTCCGAGAGCCTCTTCCCTCTCCTTCCTCTCCTGAGGGGCTGCCCAGGAGGAGCTTTTCCCACAGGAAAGGCAGGACGGGCCCAGCTCCTCATCCTTCCCACCTCAGTTAATTACTCACAGATGCATTAATTACTCGTCGGGGAGGGAGGAGGGATTCGGCATCACAGGATGGAGAGGACTCGGCTCTCCTGGCAGGAAGAGCAGCTCCTCTTCCCTCTGATCCCTCCCCAGCCTTCCTGGAAACTCCAGGGCTCTCCAGGAATCTGCTGGAACCTGGTAACCCTTTCCTGCCCCTGTGGCTGCTCGGGGAGGTTTGGTTAAAACAACCCTCAGCTGTTCCCTGAACGCACATTTCAGGAGTTCCTGAAGGGTTTAAGATCGCAACAAACTCCCATCCAGCATCCCCCCGGCAGGGCTTGGACATGGATGGTCCTCAAGGTCCCATCCAACCCCGACCACTCTTGGATTCATCCCACAAGTCCAAACTGGATCAATTTAAGGTGTGGAAAAGGCACCTGAACCCCCCCAGGCCTGAAATGTCCTTGTGTCCCTCTCCCCATTCCGGCAGCTGGGAAGACTCTGGAAAACCACAAAGGACCCCAAATCGGGGAACACCTGAGCAAATTCCCTTCTAAGTGGTGGTGAAGTCCCTGTGATGTCACAGCAGAAGAACCCAAATTCACTCCGATTTTGGAACCAGGAAACAAGGAAAAGCCCAAGTGGACTGCAAACACATCCATTCCCCTCTTCCTGAGCTCTGTCTGCAAGGGCTGAGACCTCTGAGTTGGAGTAAACCATGGCCTGGGTCAACACCTTGCCTAAAAAACATCCCCTGGGGTCATGAGTTGGGGTAAAAAACACGGATTTTGGCTCTGGAAGATCACAAAAATACGAAATATTGAAACATGAATTTTTTGCTCTGGAAGGTCACAAAACCATGAAAGATCACGAAAACACAAAATATCAAACCAGGAATTTTGGCTGTGGAAAGTCACAAAAACATGAAAGATCACAACAACATGAAAGATCAAAACATAAATTTTGGCTCTGGAAGATCACGAAAACACGAAAGATCACGAAACCACAGAAGATCACAAAACCACAAAAGATCACAAAACCACGAAAGATCAAAACACAAATTTTGGCTCTGAAAGATCATCCACAACCCCAAACAACCTGGACAAAGGCTCAGCAGCACCTCAAACTGAAGGACAACCAAATAATTCAGCTGATGGTTTTAAACCACCTCCATCAGAGTCCTTTAACAAAAAACTCCTCTTTTTTCTTTATCCTTTGGGAAACGTGAGGGGTTTGAAGGCAACGTCTCAAGTTGCTTCCATGAATCCCAAAAACTTTAAAGAGGTCTCCATGGAACAGGATCTCTTCCCAAATTTTTGCTGCTCTGATTTACCCCAAACACTCCCCAGAGCCGGCAGAACCTGTCCAGGCAGAACCCTTCCCACTGCTCCGAGCTGCACCCGTGTTTTCCAGGGAAAAGAAATCCTCCCAGAAATATCCCGAAAGAACTATCCTGCAGCATTGAAAGAAGATCAAAAACATGGTTTTCCAAGCCAGAACTGGCCGAATTCCTCACCCTGCAGCTTTAGGACAGGGATTTAATGTTAAATATTCCGTATCCAACCACACCAGAGCTCAGCAGAGCAGGATTCATCCTGATCCAGATCCAGCACAAGGACAGAGGCTCCGATCCCACCCACCTGGATGGAAACCCGGGAGCCAGGTGAGGCTTTTTGGAAGTGTCCCCTCCCCACAATCCTGGAGTGACACATCCTCTGACAACGGCGAATTCAATCCCCTTTTGGGAGCACCCGAATTGCGGCGGAAACCGCTGATAACCTCCCAAAAACCTGGAAGAATTTGCATCCCGAAAATGAATGAAATAGATTTTTGAAGGCTGCCTGGAGCAGGGGGGACAGAGGGAAGCAGCTCAAGCACCGGGGATAAAGGCATTGGTGGCCCAGAGGGACGGGCACGGGCACGGGAGCGTGGCAGAACCATCCCGTAAATCCATAAATCCCCGTCTCTGACTCAGCCCCGCCGCGCTGGAATTACCGACGCGGCATCCGAGTATCCTCCAAGATCCCTCGGCCACGGCTCGCCGGGCACGGAGCGGAGTGAAAATGAGATTGTTTTCAGCTCCATTAACGACCTGCTAATAGTTCATAAAATATCTGCGGCACAGACACACCGGGGACTTCATCTCCGAGTCTGCCTCGGCAGCCGCCGGGATCTTCTCCCAGGATGCGGAATCCGGGCTCATCCCGGCCCGGCAGATTCCTGCCCACAGCTCCAAATATTCCAGGGATGACCTGAGCCAGCTGAGCTTGCCCAATGCCTCACCCCACTGCGGTTTTCCAGTTTTTTTTTTAGGGAGTAACCACCTGGATCAGAGCTTTGTTGCCTGTGGGAAAGGGAGGCTGGAAATCCCAGGTGGACACCCGGAAAATTTGAGGGATCGCTGGGAAGGTTGTCCTTGGAAGCTGCTGGGAAAGGGATCGGCCAACGGGACAGGAAATGGTTTTTCCAGAGAATCTGTGGATTCTTCATCCCTGGAAATGTTCCAGGCCAGGTTGGACGGGGCTTGGAGCAACCTGGGATGGTGGGAGGTGTCCCTGCCCACAGAACTGGATGAGATTTCAGGTCCTTTCCCACCCAAACCATCCTGGAATTCTATGGAAGAACGATGTGACATTCACCAAAATGCTACGGATTTCACCCAGAATGAGCAGCGAGTCTCAAGCCAAACACAGGGATTTGGGATGGCCACGGGGATTTGGGATAGCCACGAAGATTTGGGATGGCCACAGGGATTTGGGATGGCCATAGGGATTTGGGATGGCCATGAAGATTTGGGATGACCACGGGGATTCGGGATGGCCATGGGGATTTGGGATGGCCATAGGGATTTGGGATGGCCATGAAGATTTGGGATGGCCACAGGGATTTGGGATGGCCATGAAGATTTGGGATGGCCACAGGGATTTGGGATGGCCATGAAGATTTGGGATGGCCACAGGGATTTGGGATGGCCATGAAGATTTGGGATGGCCACTAGGATTCAGGATAGCCAGAGATTCAGGATGGCCATGGGGATTCAGAATAGTCACAGGGATTTGGGATGGCCACAGGGATTTGGGATGGCCATGGGGACTCGGGATGGCCATGAAGATTTGGGATGGCCACGGGGATTCGGGATGGCCATGGGGATTTGGGATGGGTGTGAAGATTTGGGATGGCCATGGGGATTTGGGATGGCCACAGGGATTCGGGATGGCCAAAGCTGTTTCTCTTGGCACCAGTGACGCCGTGTCGGGAAGGGGAACGTTTTTCCACAGCTGGAATTCCATTTTTTATGGAAAAGCCACGGAGAAGGAAGTGACAAAAGCTTTGGCCGTCACCTACAGCATTCCAAGGACACGGATGCCACCGACACTTGTGGACATTCCAGGGTTTGCTTTGGAGCAAGACCTCACTCTTCAAGCTGGCAGAACCAATTTATGAGCTGAAATGTCAAATCCAGGCTTTCAATCCATGGAAATGTTGGAAAACATGAGGCTGTTTCATGTGAATCCCAACAAATCCCTCACTGGGAATGGGAACAACAGGGAGCAGGCAAAGGATCAGAGATAACCAAACCCTGCCTTATCAGCACTGAGGAAATGGAGGGAAAATCCCAATTTTTTAACAGTCCTGAGCAAACCCGGGCACGTCGGAGCAATCCCAGGAAAGTTCTGAATTTAAGGAACCAGGGAATGATCCCTGCAGCAAAGATTTGTATTTCAAATCAGAGAATCGGCGAAGGATTTTCTGGAAGCTCCTGAAGATACTGAGGAGATAAAAACCCTTGGAAAATTGGAGGATTTTGGAAATGTGCCTCAGTATCCCCAGGAATGGTTTGGGTTGGGAGGGACCTCAAAGCTGATCCAGTTCCATCCTTCTGCCATGGGCAGGGACACCTTCCACTATCCCAGATTGTTCCGAGCCTTGTCCAACCTCGGACACTTCCAGGGATGGGGCAGCCCCAAATTCTGTAAACCTGAGCCAGGGCCTCATTCCCTCTGAAAAACCAGGAATCCAATATTATATATTGAAAAGATAATTAAAACCCCATTTAACATCACTGAATCTGCCTTAAACCAGAGCTCCAGAAACGATTTCGGATATTTTTTTCTCCTCACCCACCAACGCCCAGGATCTGAAGCTCTTCCCTGCCGAGCGACTCTCAGCGGGATCGATATTCCCGGAGGGAATTGAATCCCGGGGATGGGAGAGAGCTGAGTATTCCGTGACCTCCTCCCGCCTCGGCAGCCACCGGGAGCTAATCAGGGCCGTGATTTAGCCACATCCTGACGCGCTCACACGCTGCTCCTCGGAGCCGCGGGATCACGGAGCGATGATCCCGGGATGAGAATCCTTGCCAAAACCGGCAGCGGAGTCAACCCCCGGCTGTGCCCAACCCCTGAGAGCCGCCGTTTGTTGGACCTGCGGGAGGAACCCGCCCCCGAAATCCTCTGGTTTTTAATGTCAAATGCAAGTCGGTTTGGGTTTTTTTTTTTTTTTTTTTTTTTTTTTTTCGTTTTTTTTTTTTTTTTTTTTTTCTCCCTCCTTTTCCTGGCTGGAACGTTTCCCGGAGATTTTAAATTACTGTTTTCACAGCCCCGGTGTCTGGCGGCGAAGGTTCTGTCACGGCACGGCCCCGAGCAGCCACGATCCCACGGCTGGGGTAATTTGAAATCGCAGGTCTGTGATGAAAAAATAAAAATTGAGCTCTCTGGGAGCCTGGGTGTCGTTCGTCAGCTCAGCAGCCACTGGAGATCCGAGATGGGACCATCTGTGACCCCTGATCCAGGGGCAGAAAACTTGGGATTGATCTGGAATCGCCCTCCAGCCTCCCAAAAAAATCCCCCCTGCTCCACTTGAATCCAGAGTGGATTTGATGGGGATGCAGAGAGGTGCAGAACATTCCTGATGGGGCTGGATTTGATGGGAATATGGAGATTCGGAATCTTCCTGATGGGGCTGCTCCGACTTCTCAGCCAGAGAAATAAAAACCAGGGGAGAAACCCGAACAGGATTTTTGGGAAAAAAAAAAAAAAAAAAAAAACCAAGGAAATAATGCAAAGTGGAACGACAAGTGATTTTTGAAGGCCGAGTCTGCAGGTGAGACCCATCCCAGAGATTCCAGATGGGGAGATTCTGTCTCATTGATCCTTTTATGATGGAAGCAACATTTCCTTAATGCCCACACCCGGCAAACCCCGACTGTGGCGCCAGGAAAAGGCAGAGCTGGCCCATCTCCCGCCTCAAATCCAAGCAAAAAGAAACATTTAGGAGGTAATTCTGTAACTTCCTCCAGGATTTAACAAACTGCTGCCCTGCTGTGGCCATGGGGCATCGGGAGAGATGGGGACAGGGAAATGTGGCAGCTCCTCACCCCCAAATCTGTCACAATTCTGGAGTTTGGGAGGTTTTTTAGCTCTTGAGGCTTCTCCAGAGGTGGTGGTTGGAATATCTGGCCCAGGAGATGGATTTGGGATGAGTCATTGAGCATGTGAGGCATCCATGATCCGTTGGTTTGTTTTTTTTTTTTTTCCCTGTGGGCTTTGGGATGATAAACTCAGCGATCCTGAGAGCCAGCCCATCTCCTCCAGCAGGGAATCACAGCATGGCTTGGCTGGGAAAAACCTTGGGATGTCCTTATCCACAGGCAGCGGACACTTCCCTGCCCCAGGTGGCTCCAACCTGCACTTGGACACTTCCAGGGATGAGGCAGCCACGAATTCTCTGGGAATTCTGTGCCAGGGATCCGCTTTGGGTGGCTCAGAACGCTCACAGAGATAACGCTGCTGGTTAAAAAGAAGCGAGGAGGTTCGGAAAAAACCCTCCACAATTTCTGTTTTTGTTTTGTTGTCCCTCTTGACAGGGCTCCTCCTTGGACTTCCCATCCCTGGAAGGGTCCGAGGAAAGGGTGGAGCAGCCTGGGATGGTGGGAGGTGGAATTTTATCCAGAGGGTGGGACAGGGGGCCTTTTAAGTCCCTCCCAACCCAAACCATTTGGGATTTGGGGACGCTCTGAGCCCGTGTGTCCCCCTGGGGCAGCACCAGGGGAGGGGAAGGGAGCAGCAGCTCCTCTGGGACCCCTGCAGATCCCTGGGAAACTTCGGAATGCAGAGAATGAAGGAGGAGTTCAGGGAGTTAAAGTCAATTAATCCCAGCTCTGGATGGTTTTCCCTCAGCTTTTCCTGGGATGAGCTCAGTGATGGAGCTGCCTGACAAAGCAGGAATTCACAGAATTAAACCAATCCCAGCTCTTCTGAATTCCTGTTCCGAGCGGAGCAGGTGAGGAACACCCAAACTCTGGATGGCTTTATCCCAACTGCTGGGAATGATCCCAGAAATTGGGAAATTTCCAGGATGATCCCAGTGATGGAGCTGGAGCTGCCTGACAAAGCAGGAATTCACAGAGTTAAAACAAATAATCCCAGCTCTTCCTAATTCCTGTTCCGAACGGAGCGGATGAGGAACACCCAAGCTCTGGATGGTTTTTCCCCAGCTCCTGGGATGATCCCAGGGATGAAGCTGGAGCTGCCTGACAGAGCAGTAATTCACAGAGTTAAATCACTTCCAGCTCTTCCAAATTCCTGTTCCGAGTGGAGCAGGTGGGGAACACCCAACCTCTGGATGGTTTTATCTGAACTCCTGGGAATGATCCCAGAAATTGTGAAATTCCTGGGATGATCCCAGTGATGGAGCTGGAGCTGCCTGACAAAGCAGGAATTCAAGAATTAAAGCAAACCAATCCCAAGCTCTTCCAAATTTCACCCACTCTGTTGTTCCAAGCGGAACACCCAAGCTCTGGATGGTTTTTCCCAGCTCCCGGGATGATCCCAGGGATGGAGCTAGAGCTGCTGGGCAAAGCAGGAACTCACAGAATTAAAACAAACCAATCCCAGCTCTTCCTAATTCCTGTTCTGAGTGGAGCAGGTGGGGAGAACCCAAGCTCTGGATGGTTTTTCCCAGTTCCTGGGATGATCCCAGTGCTGGAGCTGGAGCTGCCTGACAAAGCAGGAATTCAAGAATTAAAACAAACCAATCCCAGCTCTTCCAAATTCCTGTTCCCAGCGGAGCAGGTGGGGAACACCCAAGCTCTGGATGTTTTTTCCCAGCTCCTGGGATGATCCCAGGGATGGAGCTGGAGCTGCCTGACAAAGCAGGAATTCACAGAGTTAAACCAAACCAATCCCAGCTCTTCCAGATTTCACCCACTCTGTTGTTCCAAGCGGAACACCCAAACTCTGGATGGTTTTTCCCAGCTCCTGGGATGATCCCAGGGATGGAGCTGGAGCTGCTGGGCAAAGCAGGAATTCAAGAATTAAAACAAACCAATCCCAGCTCTTCCAAATTCCTGTTCCCAGCGGAGCAGGTGGGGAACACCCAAGCTCTGGATGTTTTTTCCCAGTTCCTGGGATGATCCCAGGGATGGAGCTGGAGCTGCCTGACAAAGCAGGAATTCACAGAATTAAAACAAATAATCCCAGCTCTTCCAAATTTCACCCACTCTGCTGTTCCAAGCGGAACACCCAAGCTCTGGATGGTTTTTCCCAGCTCCCGGGATGATCCCAGGGATGGAGCTGGAGCTGCCTGACAAAGCAGGGACTCACAGAGTTAAACCAAACCAATCCCAGCTCTTCCTAATTCCTGTTCTGAGCGGAGCAGGTGGGAAGCACCCAAGCTGGTTGGTTTTTTCCCCAACTGCTGGGAATGATCCCAGAAATTGGGAAATTCCCAGGATGATCCTGGAGCTGGAGCTGCCTGACAAAGCAGGAATTCACAGAATTAAAACAAACCAATCCCAGCTCTTCCAAATTCCTGTTCCAGTCAGAGCAGGTGAGGAACACCCAAGCTCTGGATGGTTTTTTCCCAATTCCTGGGATGATCCCAGTGCTGGAGCCCCTCCCACGTCAGAGGAATCCATCCCTCCTCCCCCCTGGTGCTGTCACTGGGCCGTGACACATCCCTGGCCCGCGGCCACGTTAATTTTCTCCTTGACGGCCCCCGAATGTTGGCCGGGGCCGGGGGAACGCCGGCTCCATCCCCAGCTCCATGGAAATGGGCTCCTGGCAGGGGCTGGGATGAGGCCACACGGAGCAGAGCCCGCCCCGAGCCTCCTCGGGAGCCAGGAATGGTTTGAGGGGATAAAAGGAGAGGTGGTTCCGAGGGGAAGGTGAGGAAAGGGTGCTGCTCTTCCAGATTCCTGTTCCCAGCGGAGCAGGTGGGGAGAACCCAAACTCTGGATGGTTTTCCCCCAGCTTTTCCCAGCTCCTGGGAATTCTCATCACTGGATGATCCCAGAGATGGAGCTGGAGCTGCCTGACAAAGCAGTGATTCACAGAATTAAAACAAACCAATCCCAGCTCTTCCAAATTCCTGTTCCAGGCACAGCAGGTGGGGAGAACCCAAACTCTGGATGGTTTTCCCCCAGCTTTTCCCAGCCTGGGAATCTTCATCACTGGATGATCCCAGCGATGGAGCTGGAGCTGCCTGACAAAGCAGTGATTCACAGAATTATAACAAAACAATCCCAGATCTTTGTAATCTCTGTTCTCAGTGGAGCAGGTGAGAAGAACCCAAACTCTGGATGGTTTTTCCCAATTCCTGGGATGGTCCCAGTGATGGAGCTGGAGCTGCCTGACAAAGCAGGAATTCACAGAATTAAACTAAACCAATCCCAGCTCTTCCAAATTCATGTTCCAGGCACCGTAGGGAACCCAAACTCTGGATGGTTTTTCCCAGCTCCTGGAATGATCCCAAGCTGGAGCTGCTGGGCAAAGCAGGAATTCACAGAGTTAAACCAAACCAATCCCAGCTCTTCCAAATTTCTGTTCTGAGTGGAGCAGGTGAGGAACACCCAACCTCTGGATGGTTTTTCCCCAATTCCTGGGATGATCCCAGCGATGGAGCTGGAGCTGCCTGACAAAGCAGGAGCTCACAGAGTTAACGCAATCCCAGCCCGGGTGGGGAGGGTTTTCAATCGGCCGTTCAGTTCAGTTCAGTTCAGTTCAGTTCAGTTCAGTTCAGCGGGAGATAAGGCAGGAGCTGTCGGAACAGGCCGAGCGCGGCTGCTCCCGCTGGCAGCGCGGGCAGATAAGGCTGACAGACGTCAGCACCGAGCCCTGCCCGGGCTTCACTGCGCGCCCCGGGCTGCTCTGCTGGAGAAGGGACCGACAGCCTGAGGCCACCCCTTGTCCTTGGGGGAGCCCCGGCAGCTTCTCCCGCTGGATTCCAGTTTGGATTTGCTGAATCCCAGTTTGGATTTCATGAATGCCAGTTTGGAATCACTGAATCCCAGTCTGGATTTGCTGAATCCCAGTCTGGATTTGTTGAGTCCCACCCAGTTTGGACTCATTGAATTGCCATTTGGACTCACTGAATTGCCATTTGGATTTGCTGAATCCCAGTTTGGATTAGCTGAGTCCCAGTTTGGATTTCCTAAATCCCAGTTTGGATCTGGTGAATGCCATTTTGGATTAATTGAATTCCAGTCTGGATTTGCTGAATTCCAGTTTAGATTTGCTGAATCCTAGTTTGGGTTTGCTGAATCCCAGTTCGGATACACTGAATTCCAGTTTGGATTTGCTGAGTCCCAGTTTGAATGTCCTGAATCCCAGTTTGTATTTGGTGAATGCCAGTTTGGATTTCCTGAATTCCAGTTTGGATTCACTGAATCCCAGTCTGGATTTCCTGAATTCCAGTTTAGATTTGCTGATTCCCAGTTTGGGTTTGCTGAATCCCAGTTTGGATACATTGAATTCCAGTTTGGATTTGCTGAATCCCAGTTTGGACTTGCTGAATGCCAGTTTGGATTCATTGAATTGCCATTTGGATTCAATGAATCCCAGTTTGGATTTGCTAAATTCCAGTTTGGATTTGCTGAATCCCAGTCTGGATTCCCTGAATCCCAGTTTGGATTTAGTGAACTCCAGTTTGAATTCACTGAATTCCAGTTTGGATTAACTGAATCCCAGTTTGGATCTAGTGAATTCCAGTTCGGATTTGCTGAGTCCCAGTTTGGATTCCCTGAGTCCCAGTTTGGATTCACTGAATGCCAGTCTGGATTTGCTGAATTCTAGTCTAGATTAGCTGAATCCCAGTCTGGATTTGCTAAATTCCAGTTTGGATTTGTTGAATCCCAGTCTGGATTCCCTGAGTCCCAGTTTGGATTAGCTGAGTCCCAGTCTGGATTCCCTGAGTTAGGGATGCCCAGGGGAGCCCAGGACAAACCAGTGGGATAAAATCACAGCGACGGTTTGTGCTGGAAGGGACCTGATGGATCGTCCCATTCCAACCCCGACACCTCCCACTATCCCAGGCTGCTCCAAGCCCCGTCCAGCCCAGCCTTGGACACTCCCAGGGATCCAGGGGCAGCCACAGCTGCTCTGGGAATTCCATCCCAACCCCCCTCACCCTCCCAGGGAAGAATTCCTTCCCAGTATCCCACCCAAATTCCCCTTTTCCCCTTCAAAGCCATTCCCTGTGTCCTGTCCCTCCATCCCTTGTCCCCAGTCCCTCTCCAGCTCTCCTGGAGCCCCTTTAGGCTCTGAGCATTCCCTGGATCCTTCCCTTCTCCAGGTGAACATTCCCAGCTCTCCCAGCCTGGCTCCAGAGGGGCTCCAGCCCTGGGAGCAGAATCTCTGAGTGGAGCCAGGCGGGAGATGTCACATCCAGATTCCAGAGCCAAGCAGGAATATCTCACATTCCAGCCCCTCAGGATTATCCCAGCCACCTGCAGATATTCCAGGTGGAGGCCACCAGAAAGGAACAAACTGGCATTCCTCAAAAAACAAACAAACAAACAAACAAACAAACAAACAAACAACCAACCCACAAAAACAACCAAACAACGAAAAACCCCAAGTTTTTCCAGAGTTTGTCATTTCACGGAATTTCCAAGGAATCTCAGACCTCTCTCCAGGCTCTCCAAACACGAGGATGACACCAGAACTGGGGATCACAAAGGATCTGGAATATCTGGATTTGTGGGAGCAGACCCTGTGTCACTGAGGAGAGGCAGGGCCCGGCGTTCCCAACGTTTCCGAATTTGCATTTCCCACAGTGGAGCTGTTTTAAGGGAACAGCTGGAAGTGTTTGCTCCCGGGATTTGGGTCAGATGGGGCTAATTATGGGATGTCAGGCCTCAAAGTGGGAATGACGGCCAGAGGAGGCATCAAGGGGACGGCAGGAAAAGGCTCCAAGGACAGAGAAGGGTGTCCTTTGTCCACCTTCACCCGAATCCAGAGGTTATTCCGTCATCCCTCCTCCTCTGCTCAAGGCAGGGTGGAAAATCTGCGGGAATTCCACGGGAAGGGATGAGGAGGGAAAGCTCAGGAGTTCTGCAGGAACAAAAAAAATCCCTGGAAAATGGTCACGGCTCTGATTTGAGCCCACTTCCATTGCTGGGAATTCCAAACACCCGGGAAGGGGAAGGGGAAGGGGAAGGGGAAGGGGAAGGGGAAGGGGGAAGGGAAGGGAAGGGGAAGGGGGAAGGGAAGGGAAGGGAAGGGAAGGGAAGGGAAGGGAAGGGAAGGGAAGGGAAGGGAAGGGAAGGGAAGGGAAGGGAAGGGAAGGGAAGGGAAGGGAAGGGAAGGGAAGGGAAGGGAAGGGAAGGGAAGGGAAGGGAAGGGAAGGGAAGGGAAGGGAAGGGAAGGGAAGGGAAGGGAAGGGAAGGGAAGGAAAGGAAAGGAAAGGAAAGGAAAGGAAAGGAAAGGAAAGGAAAGGAAAGGAAAGGAAAGGAAAGGAAAGGAAAGGAAAGGAAAGGAAAGGAAAGGAAAGGAAAGGAAAGGAAAGGAAAGGAAAGGAAAGGAAAGGAATCTCCAGGATTCCCCACATTTTCAACTCCCATTCCTACATTTTGTACAGGATTTGCCTTCACACCAATACACATAATATGAATATTGATATAAAAACTTCCTGCCAGGACACTTTGAAGAATCCCAACTTGTCCCTGCTTAAGGAGAGATGATTTTCCTGCTCATTCCAGCCCCAAAATCCCAGTTAATCCAACATCAAACCTCCAAAATTTCCAGTCCATCCTGAACCAGGGGCTCGCACACAGCAGAATTCAGAAATTCCCTGTTCCAGCTTTTCCCAAATCCCACTAAATCTATTCCTTTTCCAAAGGTCATCAATCCGGAGCAGACAAACACAATTCATCATTTCTAATTCTCTCATCAGCGGCCTTGAGATCGGCATTTCTAAAAATAACAACTCTGGGATGGAAGGAAAACTCCTTGGAAGTTTTCCCAGAGCCCATCAATCCTGGGGATCTCCTCATCCAGGAATTCCTGTCCCCATTCCTGCCAGGGCTCTTCATGAGGAGGAAATGAGGAGGAAAACTTTGAGCTGCCCTGGAGCTCTGGATTCACCAGGAAGCTTTTCCAGCTTCTCTCCGTGGAAATTCCTGGTTCAAGGTGGATTTTTAATGAAGGTGGATTTTTAATGCAGCTGGAATTCTGAGCTTCCCAATTCTCCCCTCGATGGGAAAAGGGGCAGGAGGAAAATCCCAATTTTCCTTTGGCACAGGAGTGTCTGGGAAAGAAGTCAGCCACTGGAATGAGCCATTCCAGATCCCAGAAAAAACAAGGAATTAGTCAAGTTTCTCCTTGAAATTCCTGCGGGAATTCTGAAGATTTGGGAGCCTGGAAAAACCCTCCATTCTCATTTTTTTTTGGGGATTTTGATATCTCCTGTAGTTTCACACTCCCAGGAGCAGCCAAGGATTTCAGAGCCTGGAAAAAACCCTCCATGTCCTGGATTTTTGGGATGTGGTGGCACCTCCAGTGGCTTCACATTCCCTACAACAGCCAAGGATCCGACCAAGGATTTGTGGGATTGGAAGAACTCCCCATTCCCTGGATTTTTGGGATTGTGCCACCCCAGCCTGACCACTCCACTCCTGACCTTCACCAGGAGAAAATCAGGGATTACCCCATTCCCACTCCCAGCTTTGGATCCAGGGATTTTACAGCAGGAAGACGGAAATTCCGGAATCCCGGATTGTGCCAGAAATCCTCCGGAGCCGGAAGGAAAACCAGATTTGGCTGGATGGATGAGATTCCAAATGGGAACAGCTTGGGATGCCAGGAAATGCCAGGATTTCCCTTTCCTCCCTGTTTTCCATCCGAATTCCCCTCCCTCTGGATTGAGTTTCCAAACTGGTGTCAATCCAAGGCTGTGCTGAACCATTGGCTGGAAAATCCCAAATTTCTCTGGATTTTTCCAGCTTCCCAAATTCACTCCCTAAAGGTGAGCAGGACCCAACCAGCTGCAGGACTGGGAGATGGAAAAGACCTTCCAAGATCCTCTTTTCCAAGCCTTTGGAATGATGATTTCCGCTCATTTTTAACAAAAAGCCTCAAACTTCACTCAAACCCCTCCACGCTGTCCTGTCCCAAAATTCCGTATTTCTCCTTTTGGAATAAGGAAGGAAGGAATTTTTCCTTTTGGAAAAGGAATTTTTTTTGTTGGGAATGTCCCATATTAAAAAATTCCATTTCAGATCCTAAAACTCCTCCCTCTGATGGAGAAAAAAACCAACAATTCCTGGCTGCGCTTTTATTCCGGATAAAACCTCTGGGAGGACTGGAATTCAGCATCTCCAAGGAAACAGCTGGAAAACCTGTGGATCTTGGAGAAATTGCAGGATATTGAGCTCGGCACTCCAGGGATACAAACGGAATTCCCAGTTCAGACTGACACCAAACAGCAGAAACAGGGAAAGGATTCAGAGATGGAATTCCGGAATTCCATAATCCAGGTGGAATTCCCAGTTCAGACTGACACCGAGCAGGAATAGGGAAATGACTGGGAGATGGAATCATGGAATTCCGGAATCCGGGTGGAATTCCCAGCTCAGACTTAAAACTGAGCAGGAATAGGGAAACCACTGGGAGATGGAATCATGGAATTCCGGAATCCGGGTGGAATTCTCAGTTCAGACTGACACCGAGCAGGAATAGGGAAATGACTGGGAGATGGAATCATGGAATTCCAGAATCCAGGTGGAATTCTCAGTTCAGACTGACACCAAACAGGAATAAGGAAACCACTGGGAGATGGAATCATGGAATTCTGGAATCCAGGTGGAATTCCCAGTTCAGATTGACACCAAACAGAAGAAACGGGGAAAACACTGGGAGATGGAATCGTGGAATTCCGGAATGGTTTGGGTGGAAAATAACCTTAAATCCCATCCCATTCCAACCCCAGCACCTCCCACAATCCCGAGTTGTTCCCGGTTTTTCCTTGGACACTTCCAGGGATGGAGCAGCCGCAGCTGCTCTGGGAACAACCAGCAAACAGAATCCAGAGAATTCTCCTGGAGCATCCGGCTCCTCCCGCACGTTGTTTTCCCCGCTCTCACTCTGATCCTCATCAATGAGCCATGAAAATCCCGGGATTTTAGAGCTGGGAACACACAGGGAGCTGTTCTGTTCAGCAGCTCGGATCCAAGCTGTGAATTTCTGCCTTTTTTTTTTTTTTTTTTTTTTTTTTTTGGTAGCAGCAGAAAATAAGGATTTTTTTTTTTTCCCAAAAAAATCCTCTGGATCAGAGCTCTGCTGTTAAATCCCTTAAAATCCTACAAGGATTCCTCTGCCAGTCATTCCCTAACAATATAATTTATATCAAATTATTATATTTATGTAATTTGTATTAAATGATTACATTCCAGCGGGTGGAACAGCTCCACAGGGAACGGCCACATTCCCAAGGAAATCCAGCAGGGATTGTTGGATCCCAGATATTTCCACCTGGAAAAGCTTCCCTGAGCTGCCACAGCTCCCAAAATCCCATCAGTTCCAACCCAAAGTTCTCCCTTCGCTGTCCCCCAGGGT
Source organism: Zosterops lateralis (assembly GCF_965231275.1). Taxonomy (NCBI): domain Eukaryota; kingdom Metazoa; phylum Chordata; class Aves; order Passeriformes; family Zosteropidae; genus Zosterops; species Zosterops lateralis. The sequence continues at coordinate 112,478,515 of NC_139764.1, read as the reverse complement.
CAGGAAAAATGGGAAAAGGAGGAAAAACTTTTTTTTTTTCTCCCATCTCCTTTCTCCAGGATAATTCTGGATGCATCTTCCCTAACCCAAGGAGTTTTCCCAGCAGTGGCTGTGACACATTTGGGTTATTTTCAGATTAAGATAAAAAAATATTCTAAAAATAAAAACAACTTCCAAGGGATAAAGTAAAAAAAAAAGTACCTGAAATTACAGCGATTTTCTGTGCCCCGTGCTCCTCCCTGGCGATCCTCTCCGCCTCCTCCATCAGCAGCATTCCAAACCCCTGGAATGGCAGGAACAACAGAAAAAAAAGGGAAAGTTTTGGTCAAAAAAAAAAAAAAAAAAAAGGAAGTTTTGGTCAAAAGCAGAAGCCCAAGAGCAAGGTCAGGATGTGAAGATTGGGTTCTGAAAAATCCGGATTTTTTGGCACAGGAATGATCTGGAGTTTGAGATCAACCATAAATTCCTCTGGGAATTTTTTCCTTGTTGTGGAATTTTTTGTGGGAACTCCCGGAGTTCCTGACTGGCTCTCCATGGCAGGAATGGGATAGGGTTAAATCCCCTTGATGGGAATTCACCCTGGAATTCTGAACTGGAAATTCCCAGTGACAGGTGGGAGATGGGGAAGGAATTCCTGGCTGGGCTGGAATTCCCAGAGAATTCCCTGGGAGTGTCCAAGGAAAAGTTGGAGCAGCCTGGGATGGTGGGGTTGGAATGGGATGGGATTGAAGGTCCGTGGATCCCATCCCAAACCATTCCAGGATTCTGGGATCAAGGACGCTCAGCATCCATCCTGAGGGATTTTTATGGAATTCAGGGATGGAAAGGGACAAGGAGACTCTACCTGGAGTCTCAAATTCCCAGGGAATTCCTGAAATTCCTTCCCAGAGAGGAGTCAGGATGGGGATGGATCCAATCCTAGACTGGGAGAGCTGGGAATGGAGGGAATTCCCTGGAAATTTGGAGCTTGGGAAAGAATTCCTGGCCGGGAGGGGCTGGAATTCCCAGAGAATCCCTGGGAGTGTCCAAGGAAAGGAATTTGGGTGTTGCAATTCCAGACTGGTTTAGGTGGGAAGGGACCTTAAATCCCATCCCATTCCAATCCTACAGTCCCAGGGTGCTCCAGCTTTTCCTTGGACACTCCCAGGGATTCTCTGGGAATTGCAGCCCAGCCAGGAATTCCTTCCCAAATTCCACCCTGAGCTCCTCTATCCCAGGGAATTCCTTCCATTCCCAGCTCTCCCAGCCTGGGATTGGATCCAGCCCCATCCTGACTCCTCTCTGGGAGGGAATTTCAGGAATTCCCTGGGAATTTGGGACTCCAGGAAGGGTCTCCCTTCCCTTTTCCATCCCTGACTTCCATAAAAATCCCTCGGGACAGATCCTGAGTGTCTTTGATCCCAGAATCCCAGAATGGTTTGGGATGGGATCCACGGACCTTCAATCCCATCCCATTCCCAACCCCGACACATCCCACGATCCCAGGGGGCTCCAGCCTTTCCTGGGACACTCTGAGGGATCCAGCCATGGATTCCTGGGAATTCTGATCCAGCAGGAAGAAGCCGTTCCCTGGGCAGCACCAAATCCGACCTCCCCTTCCCAGAGGGAATTAATTCCTGCAGGCTCCAGGAGCGGAATTCCTTCCCCTGAGCAGGAATTAATTAATTAACAAAGGAAGTCCGGAGGCCAATTAGCACTGCAGCTCCTGAGGGCTGGGAACGAAACAGCTCCAGGAATATCGGGAAAGGAATTTTATTTAAAATCTCATGGAATTATTTTTTTGAATCTCAGAGCTCCAGCAATGGCTGGAATGTTTCCCATTGGGAAAAAAAAAGCCTTGGAAGAGACAGAATTCCAGTGAAAAGGAGCTCAAATCCCATTCCAGCTCCGACATGTAGAGTTTTTTTATTTCTTTATTTAAATACAGGTTTGGGAATTACCTGGCGCTGGAATTTGGAAGGACTGGGAATCACCTGGTGCTGGAATTTGGAGGGATTGGGAATCACCTGGTGCTGGAATTTGGAGGGATTGGGAATATCTGGTGCTGGAATTTGGAGGGATTTGGAATCACCTGGTGCTGGAATTTCCAGGGACTGGGAATACCTAGTACTGGAATTTGGATGGATTGGAATTGCCTGGTGCTGGAATTTGGAGGGATCCCAAACACCTGGTGCTGGAATTTGTAGGAATTACCTGGTGCTGGAATTTGGAGGGATCGGGAAGAAGTGCCTGGTGCTGGAATTTGCAGGGATGGGGAATTACCTGGTGCTGGAATTTGGAGGAATTATCTGGTCCTGGAATTTGGAGGAATTACCTGTTGCTGGAATTTGGAGGGATCCCAAACACCTGGTGCTGGAATTTGGAAGGATTGGGAATTACCTGGTGCTGGAATTTGGATGGATTGGGAATTACCTGGTGCTGGAATTTGCAGGGATGGGGAATTACCTGGTGCTGGAATTTGGAAGGATTGGGAATCCCCTGGTGCTGGAATTTGGCGGAATCAGGAATTACCTGGTGCTGGAATTTGGAAGGATTGGGAATCACCTGGTGCTGGAATTTCCAGGGACTGGGAATACCTAGTACTGGAATTTGGATGGATTGGAATTGCCTGGTGCTGGAATTTGAAAGAATCCCCTGGTGCTGGAATTTGTAGGAATTACCTGGTGCTGGAATTTGGAGGGATCCCAAACACCTGGTGCTGGAATTTGTAGGAATTGCCTGGTGCTGGAATTTGGCGGGATCAGGAATTACCTGGTGCTGGAATTTGCAGGGATTGGGAATTACTTGGTGCTGGAATTTGGAGGGATCAGGAATCACCTGGTGCTGGAATTTGGCGGGATTGGGAAGAATTACCTGGTGTTCGATTTTGGAAGGATTGGGAATCACCTGGTGCTGGAATTTGGAGGGATTGGGAATCACCTGTTGCTGGAATTTCCAGGGACTGGGAATCACCTGTTGCTGGAATTTGGTGGGACTGGGAATCACCTACTGCTGGAATTTGGCGGGATGGGGAATTACCTGGTGCTGGAATTTGGAAGGATTGGGAATTACCTGGTGCTGGAATTTGGAGGGATTGTGAATTACCTGGGGCTGGAATTTGCAAGGACTGGGAATCCCCTGGTGCTGGAATTTGGCGGGATGGGGAATCACCTGCTGCTGGAATTTGGAGGAATTACCTGGTGCTGGAATTTGGAGGGATCCCGGCTGCTGACGGGCACCACGCTGCCGTAGACGTGCAATTCCCGGACGATGGAGACGCCGCCGCGCAGCTCCGGCCGGAACGATTCCGGGGAGCTCTTCCGGAGGCGCAGGAGCCCCACCAGGATGTCCTGCTCGGGGTCCTCGTAGGACAGGAACGTCTCCCAGCCCCCGTTGGCCACGTAATCCCGACGGATCAGCTCCACCTGGAAAACCAGGAGCAGGAGGAGGAAAAAGAGAGGGGAAAAAAAAGGGAAAATCTGAGAGCGAAGCGGATCCGTAAATCAGAGCAAAATTCCAGGAAGGGCTTTTCCCTAAAGGCAGTTTGATTCCAGATGGGAATTTGGAGTTGGCCATGTAATCCCGATGGATCAGCTCCAGCTGACCCACGAGGAGGAAAAGGAGGAAAAGGAGGGGGGAAAAAAAGGGAAAATCTGAGAGTGAAGCTGATTCTGTGGATCCATAAATCAGAGCAAACTTCCAAGAAGGGCTTTTCCCTAAAGGCAGTTTAATTCCAGATGGGATTTTGGAATTGGCCACATAATCCCAATGGATCAACACCTGATCCAGGAGGGGAGGGATGAGGAGGAAAAGAAGGGGAAAAAGGGAAAATCTGAGAGTGAAGCTGATTCTGTGGATCTATAAATCAGAGCAAACTCCCAGGAAGGGCTTTTCCCTAAAGGCAGTTTGATTCCGGATGGGAATCTGGAGTTGGGCACATAATCCTGATGGATCAGCTCCACCTGACCCATGGAAAAGGAGGAAAAGGAGAGAAAAAAGGGAAAATCTGAGAGTGAAGCTGATTCCATGGATCCAAAAATGTGGCTCAGAGCAAACAGGAAGGGCTTTTCCCTAAAGCCAGTTTAATTCCAGATGGGAATTTGGAGTTGGCCACGTAATCCCAACAGATCAACACCTGATCCAGGAGGGGAGGGATGAGGAGGAAAAGGAGAGGAAAAAAGGGAAAATCTGGGAGTGAAGCTGATTCTGTGGATCCACAAATCATATCCATAAACAGGAAGGGCTTTTCCCGAAAGGCAGTTTGATTCCAGATGGGAATTTGGAGTTGGGCACATAATCCCTCTGGATCAACACCTGATCCAGGAGGGGAGGGATGAGGAGGAAAAGGAGGGGAAAAAGGGAAATGTGTGGAGAGAGTGAAGCTGATTCCATGGATTCTTCAATATTCTTCAGAGCAAGGAGGAAGAGATTCCCTAAAGGAATTAATTCCAGATGGGAATTCGTGGTGACCTCATGGAATGCTTTGGCTGGGAAGGGACCTTAAATCCCATCCCATCCCAGGGTGTTCCAACCTCTCCTTGGACACTCCCAGGGATTCTCTGGGAATTCCAGCCCAGCCAGGAATTTCTTCCCAAGCTCCCCTTTCCCAGGGAATTCCCTCAATTCCCAGCTCTCCCAGCCTGGGATTGGATCCAGCCTCATTCCATGAATTTTGGGATCCAGAGGCTTCACTGGGAATTCAAGACTCCAGGAAAGGTCTCCCTTCCCTTTTCCATCCCCAAATTCCATAAAAATCCCTCAGGATGGATCCTGACCGTCCTCGATCACAAAATCCTGGACTGGTTTGGGATGGGATCCGTGGACCTTCAATCCTAACAGCTCCTACAATCCCAAATTGCTCCCAAACCCATCCAAGCTGAACTTGGACACTCTGGGGACAATTCCCTGTCCCTAAACCCTCCCTGGCTGGAGTGGTTCCCATTTTTCCCTATGAAATCCCATTAAAAGTGTGGAAATTATCTGGAAAACCCCACTGTGGATGAAACCTCTAAGCCAAACCAGCTCCAAAACGTGTTTTATTCCTCGTTATCCCAAGAGAATTCCCATTTTCCAGGAATTGGGACCAGACCCCTCTCAGAGCTGTCACTCCAATGCCTCCTCACAGCAATAATTTCATTTTTGAGCCTTTCCGACACTTCCCTGATGGAAAAGGGATCTCTGGAAATGCCCAGGATTGGGAAAACCGCCTCAAATCTGCTCCGAAAAATCAGATTTTGGTAAAAAAAAAAATCCCCACCCCGGACAGAAATTAACAACATTAATTAGGGGTGGTGGTTAATTAAGCAGAGGATCCCCTCTCTAGACAGGAGGATGTTGTTGTTTCGTTTGGAAACAAAAAATGGAAAATGGAATCCCGTTTTTTTCCGGGATTTCTGCTCCTGCCTGTCACTCACCCAGGAGTGGGGAACAAAGGGAATTTTCCGCTTGGAAAAGCCCGGGATGAGCAGATTTGCTGTGCCCTCCCCAAATTTACAATTTAAATCAGAGCAGCGCTGCCTCAGGAAAAAAAAAAAAATCGGGAAGAGATTCCCGGGAGTCTGGGCAGAAATCTGGGAAAAATGGGATGATTTATTTGAGAGGGATTTTTGTGCATTTCTGTAAAATTTTTTGTGCGTTTTGCTCCTCGCTGGAGGAGGAAAAGGAGAATAAAATTCCCTCTGACTGGAAAAAAATCTTCCAGGTGCTGAAATCTGGGAATATTCTCCAAACTCTGGCACCAAGGAGCTCCACCTCGGAGCCTGAGGAATCCAAAGCAGGAATTCCAAAGGAGGAATGAGAGGAACTTTGGGAATTTCTGGGTGATGACACTTCCAAATCCCAGAATTTGTGGCTCAGTTTGGGAATTGGGAATTGGGAAAGGGGTTTGGAAGTGGGTCCCTTATTGAGCTTTTTCCAAATATTTCTTGCTGGAATTAAACTTAATGGAAGTAAAAGGACAAAATCCAGAATTGTTTCGGTCATCCAGGAAAGGAAGATGAAATTTCCGGGATATGAATTTTCCTGGGATATGGATATTCCTGGGACATGGATATTCCCAAATTATGGATATTCCCAAATTCTGGATATTCCCAGGATGATCCCTCCCCACCCAAAGCATTCCAGGATTCTGGAATCTCCTAAATCGGATAATTCAGTCCATCAGTGGCACTTTTTCCTTTCTCTCCATCTTTTTTTTTTTTTTTTTTTTTTGGATTATTTCAGGATTTTGGGAATGGAAACCGCACCCTGTTTACTAAATAGATGTATTCACATATAAAAATATATCTAAATATTTTTTTTTTGCCTAAAAAATGTGGAAATTCACCCACCAAAAAAAAGCTTTAAATTCACTCTTTATTCCCAATAGACATGGGGTGTTGTTGGATTTCCCAAATCTGGATTTTAATAGGAAAAAAAAAATAAGAAAAATGGGATTTTTACCTGGTAGGGCCTCACTTTGTGGTGGATTTCCTGAATTCCGACCTCTCTCGTCCTCACGTCGCGGCACTGGGGGAGGAAGGAAAAAAAAAAATGGGAATGGGAAGGAGGTGGAGCTTCCAGCATGGAAAATTCCCAAAAAATCCCATGGAAGAGCTGCAGGGATGAATTCCCAAATGGGGAAATGGCTCAGTGAGACACCCCCGATTCAACTCGGGGAATGTGAATGGAAAATTGGGAAAAAAAAAATCAATCCCTGAGGAAAAAATATTCCCAACCTGCAGGGCCTGGAGGGAAAAGGAAATATCAGGGGAAAAAAACCAAAATTTTGGGATTGGGAAGGTGGAACTATTTTATCCTCAAATAAAAAGGTTTGGGATTTCAACCCAACCTTTTTCTTGATTTTCAAGGAAAAAAAATTTCCAGAAATCCCAAATATCCCATTCCAGGAAAACTCCCAGTGGTGCTCCAGGTTTTCCTTGGAAACTCCCAGGGATTCTCTGGGAATTCCTTCCCAAATCCCACCTCAAGCTCTGAATTTCCAGGGAATTCCCTCCATTCCCAGCCTGGGGTTGGATCCAGCCCCATCCCAATTCCTCATCCAGGAAGGAATTTTGGGAATTCTCTGGGAATTTGGGACTCCTGGAAGGGTCTCCCTTCCCTTTTCCATCCCCAAATTCCATAAAAATCCCTTTGGGATGGATCCTGAGTGTCCTGAATCCCAGAATTCTTTGGATGGGATTCAGATTTGGGAGTTTCTCTCCGATTGTTCCCTCGGGTAAATTTGTGGGAAAGAGAAAAAGGTGGGAGAATTAAAAAAAGGAATTTTTTTCCCTGTTTTCTCTCTGATTTCAGGGCTCCAATTCCACTCAAAAAAAAATGGGAAAAAATTGGGAAAAAGTGGGGAAAAAAAGAGAAAAAAATGAGGAAAATTTGGGGAAAAATGGGGAAAAATTGGGAAAAAAATAGGGGAAAAAATGGTAAAAAATTGAGAAAATTTTGGGAAAAATGGAAAAAAAGAGAAAAAATTGGGAAAAAATTGGAAAAATGGGGAAAAAAGGGAAAAAATTGGAAAAAATGGAACAAAAATAGAAAGAATCGGGAAAAATTAGGGAAAAATGGGGGGGAAAAGAGAAAAATTGGGAAAAAATTGGGAAAAAATGGGAAATAAAGGAGAAAAAATTGGGAAAATGGGAGAAAAAGAGAAAAAGCTGGGAAAAATTGGGGGAAAAAAAGAGAAAAAACTGAGGAAAATTTGGGGAAAAAAAGGGGGAAAAAAGAGAAAAAATTGGAGAAATTTTGGGAAAAATGGGAAAAAAAAGAAAAAATTGGGAAAATTTTGGGAAAAATGGAAAAAAAATGAGAAAAAATTGGGAAAAATAGGGGAAAAAAGGAGAAAAAAAACTGGGAAAAATTGGGAAAAAAACCCCAGAGAAAATTGGGAAAAAATTGGGGAAAATGGAAAAAAAATGAGAAAAAATTGGGAAAAATAGGGGAAAAAAGGAGAAAAAAAATTGGGAAAAATTGGGAAAAAAACCCCAGAGAAAATTGGGAAAAAATTGGGGAAAAATGGAAAAATAAGAGAAAAAATTGGGAAAAAAATGGGAAAATGGGAGAAAAAAGAGAAAATTTTGGGAAAATTTTTGGGGAAAATGGAGAAAATAAAGAGGAAAAATTGGGAAAAAATGGGAAAAATGGGGAAAAAAAAAGAAAAAAAAATGGGAAGAAATGGGAAAAATGGAGAAAAGAAAGAGAAAAAATTGGGGGGGAAAAAGAGAAAAAAATAGGAAAATTTGGGGGAAAAATGGGGAAAAATAAGAGAAAAAATTGGGAAAATTGGGAAAAAAAAGATAAAAAATTGAGGAAAAATTGGGAAAAAATGGGGAAAAGAAAAAATTGGGAAAATTTTGGGAAAAACGGGAAAAAAAAAGAAAAAAATCGGGAACAAATAGGGGAGACAAAGGAGAAAAAAAATGGGAACAATCTGGGAAAGATGGGGAAAAAAAGAGAAAAAATTGGGAAAATTTTGGGAAAAAAATAAAAAAAAGAGGAAAAACTTGGGAAAAAATGGGAAAAAAACCCCGGAGAAAAATAGGAAAAAAATTGGAAAAAATGGAGAAAAAAAAGGAGAAAAAATTGGGAAAAAATTGGGGAAAAAATTTTAAAATTTGGGAAAAAAGTGGAAAAAATGGGATTTCACCACCCACTTTCCAGGTGCATTCAGGAGAGGGGTGGAAGAGCAGCAGTGAAATTCAGCCAAACAAAAGCAGCTTTTCAGCAAAGTGTTTTTTAGTTGTTAATTTTTTTTTTATTTTTTTTTTAAAGCCAAATCTGGGGTTTTTTTGGGATTTTTTTAAGCCTTAAGGCAAATCTGTGTTTCATTTGTGGCTTCATCTCCTGATTTGGGTGGAGCCATCACAACCAGAGAGGGTTTTTCTTCTACTATTTATTATTTTTAAAAATCATAATTTAATTGAATTTATGGTGTTTTATTATAAAGAAATATGAATTATTTATAAATTTTTTTATAAAAAACATTTATATTATATTATATTATATTACATTATATCATATTATATTATGTTATATTATATTATATTATATTATGTTATATTATATTATATTATATCACATTATACTATATTATATTATATTATATTATATTATATATTATATTATATTATATTATATATAAATTTTATTGTATTGTATATATTTATTTATAAAATTATTGCGAGTGATTTTTTACAGTTCACGAATTATTTAAAAAATTATTTTAAAGTATTTGATGATGTTTTTAATTATTAAAGGAATAAAAGCTTTTTATATAATTATATAATTATATAAAATATAGATAATATATAATATATATAATAATATATAATTATTATAAATACATAAATATTATATATAAAATATATAATATAAATATGTATATATTTATATAATATAATATACATTATATTATATAAATATATATTATATATTATTATATAATATATGAATTATATAATATATATTTATATTGTATAAATATATATAAATATATTTATATTTATATATAAATATATAAAAATATATAATATATATAATATATTATATATTATAATATATATTATATATAATTATATAGTTTATATATTTATAAAAACGTTTAATAAAATGTCTTAAATTATTTTAAAATTATTTTTTAGAGATTTTTACCTGCGTCCCAAGGTCCTTCATCCTGGCCAGGGCGAGCTCCCTCAGGTTCCCGTGCTCCACCCCGGAGCTGACCAGGGGCATTGGAATATCCCTGAAAAAAAAAAAAATAAAAAGAGGAAAATCCCAATTTTTAATCAGCTGGATCAGCAGGGGATTCACCAAAAAACATCACTGGGCTCAAATCCCAAATTTGTTGAATCCCCAAATTCGCTGAATCCTAAAATTGGCCAAATTCCTTTGGTTTCAAGGCTTTTGGTTGGATTGGAAATAAAACACAACTGAAAGAAGAGGGGAAAAAAATAAAAGGAAAAGCAGCAGAAAAATGAAAAGGTGAAGATTTGAGTAAATTAATTTTTTGATTTAATTTGAGTGAAAAAATCCCTCAATATAAATCTTTAAAAATCCTAAAAAATGAGTTTTTTTCCTCGATTCTCCACTTGGGAATCTGGTGGAAAAAAACCAAAGGGATCATCCAGATGTTCTTCATTCCTGCTGCTGGAGAAATTGGGAAATTTTGGGGAAAATCCATCAAAATCCCACCTGTTCATCCCAAAATCCCTCAGAATTTCCAGGGAAATCAGGGATGGGAAATCCAGGTTGGCCCCAAACGTTCCTGAGTGAGTTTTTTATCTCCTTTCCCTCTCCCAAATCCCTCCCCTGGAGCTTGGGATGCTCATGGGAATCGGGGCTGTTAATTAAGTGATGAATTAATTAATTAATCAATTAATCAGTGTTGGTTTTTTTTCCATCCCCCCTCCCTTCCAGCAGCTCTTGTGGAATGAATTCCTGGATCTGCCCAGCTCTTGGTGGATTTTCCTTCCCACTCATGAACAATTCCTGGGTTTGGCAGGAACTGGGTAAAAAAAAAAAAAAATAAAGGAATTTAAAGGTCCTAAACCAGATTCTTGTTTGGACATTGGGAAAAAAAAAAAAAAAAAAAAAAAAAAAAAAAAAAAAAAAGAAAAGAATTTTTTCTTTATTTTCTTTTACTTTGTAGAATAAAAATAAAGGGCTGGAAAGGACCTTAAAAATCCCATCCCAACCCTGACACCTCCCAAAATCCCAGGCTGTTCCAAGCCCCATCCAACCTCTCCTGGGACAATTCCACGAATGGGAATTCCCAGCCAAGAATTCCTTCCCAAAATCCCACCCATCCCTGCCCCCTGTGGGAAAAGGAAAGGAAAGGAAAAGAAAGAAGGATTTCCTTTTTTTTCCCTATAAATCCACAGGATCTGGGGATAATTCCTTGCCCAGAATTCCAAGGAAAATTCCTTAAGTGGCGCCTTTATCCAGGGATTTCTCTGAGTCAATGAAGATCCTGCAGAGGCCACAAAATTCCCTCCAAAGAGCTGCAATTTTGGGGAAAAAAACAAGTGGAGGACACTTGGATCCACAGGGATAATCCAGGGAATAAAAATCATGGAACAGCTCCGGGAACGCCAGGCTGGGTGGATTTTCCCTCCAAGATAAAATAATCCTGACATGCTCCTGGTCTTGGGATTTTCAGCTAAATCCAAGGAATTTTAACCAAAATCCCAGGGATAAAAGGTGGATTACAACCCAGAGCAGCTCATCCAGCTGCTGGGGAGTGAAGGGAATTAAAACACTGATGAGAAAAGGAGATTTTGAAGGAAGGAAAAAAGCAAGGAATGGGTTTTCTGTCCCTATTTGGGATCTTTAGGACCATCCAGACCAAGTCCAGCCCCATCCCTGGATAATGACAACTCATTTAAATGCTAAATAAATTCAGGATATAGGGGATTAAATGCTGACCCTATTAAAGTTAATGAGCAATTTGCCAGCAGCTCCTGCCAGGTTTATTCCATCTCCTGTTTTTTCCCAAAATTTGGGGTTCCTCGTGGAGCGGCTGATTGGGGAACTCCCAGGGAAATTCTGGGATCTGGGTCTCGGCTCTGCCCCATTTTGAGGAAGAGATTTTATTTCCTTGTTTCTTCGTCATCAGAGTGAGAGGGAAATCCATAAAAACACTGAAATCCAAGGAAAAAATAAAAGCCCTGGAGGTGAGCGATGCTCCTCCTGATGATGAGGATCCCAAATATTCGGGATAAACCCGGAATTAAGGATCAGCCTGAGAGATGCCTCCTCCTCCAAGCACTCGTTTTCTATAAAAACCCCAATTCCACAGAATCCTGGAATTATTAAGCTGGGAAAAGACCTCTGGATCATCAACAATCCCAGCTTCAGGGGATCCACATCCTCAGGATTTTAAACTGCTCCAGGGATGGTGATTCCACTCCGATTTTATCCCTGAATCCTGATTTTCTTTCCCAAAGCTACCCAGTGGTTCTGGCCTTCAGCCACTTCCTCCTCTGAGAATTCCCTCTGTGCATTCCCACCCTGCCGCAATTCCAGGGAAAAATCAAGGAAAAGAGTCCAGGCAGGTGAGGAATCCTGGATGAGGCTTCCTGGGAGAGGATCATGGGATCAATCCCATTATCCATCATGGGATCAATCCCATTATCCATCATGGGATCAATCCCATTATCCATCATTGGATCCATCCAATAATTATCCATCATTGGATCCATCCCATTATCCACCATGGGATCCACCCAATTTATTATCCATTATGGGATCCATCCCATTATCCATCACAGGATCCACCCCAGTATCCATTATGGGATCCATCCCAATTAATTACCCATCACAGGATCCATCCTGATTATCCATCATGGGATCCATCATGGGACCCATCCAATTAATTATCCACAATGGGATCCATCCCAATTAATTATCCATCACAGGACCCATCCAATTATCCACCATGGGATCTACCCAAATATTTACCCACCAGGGGACCCATCCAATTAATTGTCCATCATGGGATCCATCCCATTATCCATCATGGGATCCACCCAATTAATTATCCACCATGGGACCCATCCAATTAATTATCCATCATGGAATCCTTCCCATTATCCATCACAGGATCCACCATGGGATCCATCCAATTAACTCTCCACCATGGCACCCATCCAATTAATTATCCGTCATGGGATCCATCCCATTATCCACCATGGGATCCATCCAATTAATTATCCATCACAGGATCCATCCCATTATCCACCATGAGATCCATCCAATTAATTATTCATCATGGGATCCATCCCATTATCCATCATGAGAATCAACCTATTATCCATCGTGGGACCCATCCAATTACCTACCACAGGATCCATCCCATTATCCATCATGAGAATCAACCCATTATCCATCATGGGACCCATCCAATTACCCACCACAGGATCCATCCCATTATCCATCATGGGACCCACCCAATTAATTATCCACCATGGGACCCCCATCCAATTAATTATCCATCACGGGATCCATCCCATTATCCATCACAGGATCCATCCCATTATCCATCATGGGACCCATCCAATTAATTATCCATCACGGGATCCACCCAATTAATTATCCATCACAGGATCCAACCCATTATCCACCATGGGATCCATCCAATTAATTACCCATCATGAGATCCATCCCATTATCTATCATGGCATCCATCCCAATTATCCATCACAGAATCCATCCTATTATCCACCATGAGAACTAACCCATTATCCATCATGGGATCCATCCAACAAATTATCCATCATGGGACCCATCCAATTAATTATCCATCATGGGACCCATCCAATTAATTATCCACCATGGGACCCATCCAATTAATTATTCATCACAGGATCCATCCCATTATCCATCATGGAACCCATCCAATTATCCACCACAGGATCCATCCCATTATCCATCATGGGACCCACCTAATTCATTATCCACCATGGGACCCCATCCAATTAATTATCTATCATGGGATCCATCCCATTATCCATCATGGGATCCATCCAATTAATTATCCACCATGGGACCCATCCAATTAATTATCCATCATGGAATCCTTCCCATTATCCATCACGGGATCCACCATGGGATCCATCCAATTAACTATCCACCATGGCACCCATCCAATTAATTATCCACCATGGGATCCATCCCATTATCCATCACAGGATCCATCCCATTATCCACCATGAGAATCAACCCATTATCCATCACGGGACCCCCATCCAATTAATTATCCATCACGGGATCCATCCCATTAATTATCCATCAGGGGATCCATCCCATCATCCCCCAGGATCACCCAGCCCTGTGTCCTGCCCCAGCCGGTGACGGAAGCGCCGCCTCCAGAAATTTCCAGGCATTTCCCACCTCCCAATCTCCTCATCCCTCTTGGCCTTTCCCACCTGAACAGAGCGAGCAACTTTAATATCTTTGCCTAATTAACAATTAAGACCAGGAGATAACGAAGGCTGAGTCACATCGAGCTGCGACTAAAGAAATAAATCCTGAAGCTCGTCACGGAGCGGGGAAATCATTCCAGGAGGGAATTACTGACCTCTGGACGCGGTAGACGCGTGTCCAGGGCGGCACCAGGGCCAGGATCCGGGCCACCAGATCCACCAGGGTGCTGGGAGGGTAACTCCGGTACCTCCCGGTTTTCCAGAGCTCGTAGAGCCCCGTGCCGCGGATCACCAGCGTCGGGTACAGCTTCATCCCGTCGGGACGGAACGCCGGGTTCTCGAAAAACTCCTGGAAAAAGGAACAAAAAAAATAAATAAAAGGGGTGGGGAAAAGAAGAGGTAAATCAAAAAGAGCCAAAGAAAGTCCAAAAAAAAAAGGGAAAACCAAATGTCTCCTGGGGTTGGGAGCTGAACTCATTTCCAGAGAGGTTTTAGGGCTGTAAATACGAGAATTCCAAACGTTTCCTGGGGCTGAACTCATTTCCAGAGGGGTTTTAGGGCCGTAAATACGAGAATTCCAAACGTTTCCTGGGGCTGAACTCATTTCCAGAGGGGTTTTGGGGTTGTAAATTCCTGGGAATTCCTGGCTTGGGGTGAGCTGTGAGTATTGATGGGTTTAGGGCATAAATTGGGAATGAAAACTCATGAATTTATGGGTTTAGGGCATTTTTGGGAATGAAAACTCATGAATTTATGGGTTTAGGGCATTTTTGGGAATGAAAACTCATGAATTTATGGGTTTAGGGCATTTTTGAGAATGAAAACTCATGAATTTATAGGTTTAGGGCATTTTGGAGAATGAAAACTCTGTTCTAGGTTTGAAGAGGAGGCTGCAGGAGGGAAAAAAACAAAACCACGGAGCGCCAGAACGAGGCAAATCCTTGCATTTATTCTGTGGATATTGCACCATTTATTGTCCCAGACTCTGCTAGGAATGGGAACAATACGGATGAGTTGTGCTGCTCTTCCATCTCGGCAGATTAATCAACGTGTCTGGGACACGGCATTGGAGAAAAACAGATTTTTTAACTTTTTTTTTTTCGGTGTTTTTATGGATTTTCCTCTCACTCTGATGACGGGGAGGTGGAAAAATGAGGAAATAAAATCTTTTCCTTAGAACGGGGCAGAGCCGAGAGCCAGATCCCAGAATTTCCCTGGAAGTTCCAATGAGCTGCTTCACAAGGAACCCGAGGAATGAAAATGTTGGGAAAGAAGGAGATTAAATAAATTCTGATTTTTCTATGTTAATAAAACAAAATTTAAAAACACCCAGATTTATTCTGTTTTTCTGTGTCACTCTCCACTCTGAGCCCAGGGAACGGGAAGACAAAACTGATTTCCCTGAATCCCACACGGAGCACACCCAGGCTGGGTTTCCCCCAGATCCAATTTTTGGGAATGACGACTGAAATAAAATCATTCTGACACAGGAAACGTAAAATGAGGAGCCAGGAAAGGCACCCTGAGCCAAGCAAGGACTGAACTGATTTAAGTGACGACACGGCCTCGTCACACCAGGTCTGATCCTGGCTTAGAGCCTGGATTTATTCACTTGATATCCAGGGCCTGATCCCTCTCTATTCCCAAAGGAATGGGAATTCCCAGCTGGATAAGGTGAGTTTGTGGCCGCTGTGGTTCCACCTGCTGCTGCCCCAGGGAATCATGGAATCGTGGAATCGTGGAATTGTGGATTGCTTTGGGTGGGAAAGGACCTTCAATCCCATCCCATTCCAAACCCAACACCTCCCACCACCCCAGGCTGCTCCCACCTTTCCTGGGACACTCCCAGAGAGCTGGGAATTCCAGCCCAGCCAGGAATTCCTTCCCAAGATCCCACCCCAAGCTCCCCTTTCCCAGTGGGAATTCCATTCCCTGTGTCCTGTCCCTCCATCCCTTGTCCCAAGTCCCTCTCCAGCTCCCCTGGAGCCCCTTTAGGCTCTGAAAAGCGCTCTGAGCAATCCCTGGATCTTTCCCTTCTCCAGGTGAACATTCCCAGCTCTCCCAGCAGCTCTGCTGGCTCCCTGTGCTTCCCAACCCCAAACTTCTCCAGGATAAACCCCCCCAAAATGGATCAGCTCAGCTCCAAGGCACACCAGATCCAGTACCAGGGTGGGAAGAAGGTCAGGGATCACAATAATCCAAGGTCAGGGATCACAATAATTCAGGTTTTTTTTTTTTCCCTGCCCAAGCCAGGGCTGGATCCAGCCCGGAGTATCCACACTCCTTTGGAGCTCCAGGGAAAACAGAGGTGGGAAATGGAACCTGGAAAATGGTTTTCCAGGCAGCTCAGCCCCCAGAGTCACTCAGACACAACCTGGAGTCAGTCTGGGAGATAAAACAAGGCCTGGACCTTGTTTTATCTCCCAGGACAAGGACAAGGATGTGGCATCAGAGCAGTTTGGATGGGAAGGGATGTCAAAGCTCATCCCATTCCAACCCCAACACCTCCCACACCATCCCAGGCTGCTCTGAGCCTCGTCCAACCTGGCCTTGGGCACTTCCAGGGATCCAAGAGAAGCTCCAAAGCTTCTGTTGGATTCATGGATCGATTTGGTTTCTTGGGAGAGAAAGCCCCTGATGCTCCAGATGCTCAGAGAGAAGAAAAACCCAACTCCCTGCAGGAGCAGGGGCTGTGACCCAAAGGGCCAGGAAAAACCATCCTGGCTGTCCTCAACCAACCCCAAAAAGGGGCTGAATTCCACCTTTTGTGGGAGGTTAATGGAAAACATGAAGGAACGAGGAGACGCGAGGCAGGGCAGGTGTTCCGGCGATGAATAAACCACTCCAAGGCAGGAGAAATAAAACCACTCCTGGGTTAATATTCCCCGCCATCCCCAAGGCAGGAACGGGAATGATTCACCAGCATTCCCATCTCTTTTTTCCCCCCCCCTACGCAGGCAGCAAAGCCAAGGTCACCCCTGGAGGTTGCTCACCCCACCCCGAATTCCGTCCCTTCGCCCCCTCGGCGCCTCTTGACGTCAAGAGAACGAACCCAGCTGATAATTCTGCTCCCTGTTGGCCTTTAAAAACCCGCAGATCTCCCTGTTAATTCCTCAAGCTCTTCCCCAAAAGGCTCCTGAGCTGATTCCCCGAGTAATTAATTTCAAACGAGATAAGGGAGCGGCGGCGGTGCCTGTTCTTCTCCCGCCCCTTTTCCCCCTGTAAATCCCAATATTTAAAGGCTTAACCTCTCCCCATTCACAAACAGCTTTTGATTAAGTTTCTCCTGAAACAAAGGGAGTAGAAAATGCCAACACGTGCCAAGCTTATGGGGGAATTGTAGCCTTTTCTTGTGGGTTTTTTTTTTTATTTTTTTTTAATTTTTATTTTTAATTAGACACCTTAAAAGGTGTCTCGGGCTGATAAAAACCCTCCCGAGCCGGTTTCCTGCCAAGACAAATTGAATCCCGAAAATATTTGTTCCAGAGGCCACCATCCATAGCAGCTCCGGAGGTTTTCCATCAGCTCCAGGCTGAGTCAGGGCTAATCCACGTCTGCTCTGCAGGGAGAGGTTAAAGATGACCCAGGGAGGGCAGATCCCAAATTTCTCAATGCCCCGAGGATGGAGAATATTCCAAATTGGAAGCACGACCAACTCGAAAGCTGCTAAACCAATCCTCCTTGAAGTTTTCTCTCCCTCGAGGCATTTCATAGGTTTTAGATAATTAAGATGGATGCTGAAGGAAAATTTAAATTTTGGGGTGTGGCCAATGGGCAGAGATTATTGCAGCAACTTATTTAAATTTAAATTTAATTAAAGTAAAAAAAAAAAGGTCAGCTCAAGCTCAGCCGAAACTCAAACCTGGAGGTTCAAATGGACTCCTCCATACCTTAAAATAACATTTCCAGTAACATTCCTCAATTTATGGGGTATTAGAGAAATCCTGAGGATTTCTGCACAGTAAATCATAATTTTTTTCAACTCTCACCAAAAAGCTTTCAGTGACAACATTGCAACTGTTGGCCAGGAAAATTTGGATTACAGGAAACCAAGAGTCAACCTCTGCTGGATCAGAACATCATCCCAGAATTGTGGAATGGTTTGATTTGGGAAAAGATCCTCCCATTCCAATGAGGTAACAGCAGATGGAATCGGGAGGGTGACACCCCTGAATTCCAATATTTCCACACTCCTGTGCTCTTACAAAAACCTTTTAAATCAGAAAACCCTTGAGAGACCCACAGGAAAGGCCTGAGGATTTGGGATCCCCACGGCCCCATCCCCAAACTCGGCATCAACCAACATCCCAAGATTCCACCTGGAGGTTTTAATCGGATTTTCCCGACCACGCTTGGCACACAGAGAACGGGAAACCTGCTCCAGAAACACCCCAAAAAGCCACGGGAAACCTGCTCCAGGAACACCCCAAAAAGTCATGGAAAATCTGCGCCAGAAACACCCCAAAAACCCGCAGCTCTCCAAAAGGAGAGAGAAAAAACCCAAGGTGATTTCATGGGATTCCACTCGGAACACTTCACGGCCCGGAAGATTCTCTGGCCACCTTTAATCTCCTCACTCTCCAGGTGTCCAACTGATCCCCAAACTCGGCATCAACCAACATCCCAAGATTCCACCTGGAGGTTTTAATCGGATTTTGCCTACTGCGCTTGGCACGTGGCGAACGGGAAACCTGCTCCAGGAACACCCCAAAAAGCCACGGGAAACCTGCTCCGGAAACACCCCAAAAAGTCATGGAAAATCTGCTCTGGAAACACCCCAAAAACCCACAGGAAACCTGCTCCAGGAACACCCCAAAAAGCCACAGGAAACCTGCTCCAGAAACGCCCCAAAAACCCACAGGAAACCTGCTCCAGAAACGCCCCAAAAAGCCACGGGAACACCCCAAAAAGCCACGGGAAACCTGCTCCAGGAACATCCCAAAAAGCCAAGGGAAACCTGCTTCAAGAACACCCCAAAAACCTGCAGCTCTCCAAAAGGAGAGAGAAAAAAGCCAAGGTGATTTCATGGGATTCCACTTGGAACACTTCACGAACCGGAAGATTCTCTGGCCACCTTTAATCTCCTCGCTCTCCAGGTGTCCAACTGATCCCCAAACTTGGCATTGGCCAACATTCCAATTAAAACCTGGAAGTTTTAATTGGATTTTCCCAACTGTGCTCGGCACGCAGCATATGGGAAACCTACTCCAGGAACACCCCAAAAAGCCATGGGAAACCTGCTCCAGGAATGCCCCAAAAAACCAAGGGAAACCTGCTTTGGAAACACCCCAAAAAGCCACAGGAAACCTGCTCCAGGAATGCCCCAAAAAGCCCCAAAAAATCCCCAAAAAGCTTCAAGAATACCCCAAAAAGCCACGGGAAATCTGCTCCAGGAACACCCCAAAAAGCCACGGGAAACCTGCTCCAGGAACACCCCAAAAAGCCACGGGAAACCTGCTCCAGAAACACCCCAAAACCCGCAGCTCTCCAAAAGGAGAGAGAAAAAAGCCAAGGTGATTTCATGGGATTCCACTTGGAACACTTCACGAACCGGAAGATTCTCTGGCCACCTTTAATCTCCTCGCTCTCCAGGTGTCCAACTGATCCCCAAACTTGGCATTGGCCAACATTCCAATTAAAACCTGGAAGTTTTAATCGGATTTTCTCAACTGTGCTTGGTATGCAGCGAATGGGAAACCTGCTCCAGGAATGCCCCAAAAAGCCACGGGAAACCTGCTCTGGAAACACCTCAAAAAGCCACAGGAAACCTGCTCCAGGAACACCCCAAAAAGCCACGGGAAACCTGCTCCAGAAATACCCCAAAAAGCCACGGGAAACCTGCGCCAGAAATACCCCAAAAAGCCACAGGAAACCTGCTCCAGAAATACCCCAAAAAGCCACGGGAAACCTGCTCCAGAAACGCCCCAAAAAGCCGCAGCTCTCCAAAAGGAGAGAGAAAAAAGCCAAGGTGATTTCATGGGATTCCGCTCGGAACACTTCACGAACCGGAAGATTCTCTGGCCACCTTTAATCTTCTCGCTCTCCAGGTGTCCAACTGATCCCCAAACTCGGCATCAACCAACATCCCAAGATTCCACCTGGAGGTTTTAATTGGATTTTCCGAACCGCGCTTGGCATGCAGCAAACGGAGAATCTGCTCCAGGAAAACCCCAAAAAGCCACGGAAAACCTGCTCCAGGAATGCCCCAAAAAGCCACAGGAAACCTGTTTTGGAAACACCCCAAAAAGCCATGGAAAACCTGCTCCACAAACACCCCAAAAAGCCACGAGAAATCTGCTCCAGGAACACCCAAAAAGCCACGGGAAACCTGCTCCAGAAACACCCCAAAATCCCACAGCTCTCCAAAAGGAGAGAGAAAAAAGCCAAGGTGATTTCATGGGATTCCACTTGGAACACTTCACGACCTGGAAGATTCACTGCCACCTTTAATCTCCTCGCTCTCCAGGTGTCCAACTGATCCCCAAACTTGGCATTGGCCAACATTCCAGTTAAAACCTCGAAGTTTTAATTGGATTTTCTCAACTGCGCTTGGCATGCAGCGAATGGGAAACCTGCTCCAGAAACACCCCAAAAAGCCACAGGAAACCTGCTCCAGAAATGCCCCAAAAAGCCATGGGAAACCTGCGCCAGAAACACCCCAAAAAGCCACGGAAAACCTGCTTTGGAAACACCCCAAAAAGTCATGGAAAATCTGCGCCAGAAACACCCCAAAAAGTCATGGAAAATCTGCTCCGGAAACACCCCAAAAACCCGCAGCTCTCCAAAAGGAGAGAGAAAAAAGCCAAGGTGATTTCATGGGATTCCGCTCGGAACACTTCACGAACCGGAAGATTCTCTGGCCACCTTTAATCTTCTCGCTCTCCAGGTGTCCAACTGATCCCCAAACTTGGCATTGGCCAACATTCCAATTAAAACCTGGAAGTTTTAATCGGATTTTCTCAACTGTGCTTGGCATGCAGCGAATGGGAAACCTGCTCCAGGAATGCCCCAAAAAGCCCCAAAATATCCCCAAAAAGCTTCAGGAACACCCCAAAAAGCCACAGGAAACCTGCTCCAGAAACACCCCAAAAAGCCACAGGAAACCTGCTTTGGAAACACCCCAAAAAGCCACAGGAAACCTACTCTGGAAACACCCCAAAAAGCCGCAGCTCTCCAAAAGGAGAGAGAAAAAAGCCAAGGTGATTTCATGGGATTCCACTCGGAACACTTCACAGCCCGGAAGATTCTCTGGCCACCTTTAATCTCCTCGCTCTCCAGGTGTCCAACTGATCCCCAAACTTGGCATTGGCCAACATTCCAATTAAAACCTGGAAGTTTTAATCGGATTTTCTCAACTGAGCTTGGCATGCAGCGAATGGGAAACCTGCTCCAGAAACACCCCAAAAAGCCACGGGAAATCTGCTCAAGGAACACCCCAAAAAGTCATGGAAAATCTGCTCTGGAAACACCCCAAAAACCCACAGGAAACCTGCTCCAGGAATGCCCCAAAAAGCCCCAAAAAATCCCCAAAAAGCTTCAAGAATACCCCAAAAAGCCATGGGAAATCTGCTCCAGGAACACCCAAAAAGCCACGGAAAACCTGCTTTGGAAACACCCCAAAAAGCCATGGGAAACCTGCTCCAGGAACACCCCAAAAAGCCGCAGCTCTCCAAAAGGAGAGAAAAAAAGCCAAGGTGATTTCATGGGATTCCACTTGGAACACTTCACGAACCGGAAGATTCGCTGGCCACCTTTAATCTCCTCACTCTCCAGGTGTCCAACTGATCCCCAAACTTGGCATTGGCCAACATTCCAATTAAAACCTGGAAGTTTTAATTGGATTTTCCCAACTGTGCTTGGCATGCAGCGAATGGGAAACCTGCTCCAGGAATGCCCCAAAAAGCCATGGGAAACCTGCTCCAGGAATGCCCCAAAAAGCCCCAAAAAATCCCCAAAAAGCTTCAGGAACACCCCAAAAAGCCACAGGAAACCTGCTCTGGAAACACCCCAAAAAGCCACAGGAAACCTACTTTGGAAACACCCCAAAAAGCCACAGGAAACCTACTTTGGAAAC
This sequence comes from Zosterops lateralis, assembly GCF_965231275.1. Lineage (NCBI taxonomy): Eukaryota > Metazoa > Chordata > Aves > Passeriformes > Zosteropidae > Zosterops > Zosterops lateralis. Next base: position 112,456,549 of record NC_139764.1, on the reverse strand, counting down.
ACCCCAAAAAGCCACAGGAAACCTGCTCTGGAAACACCCCAAAATCCCGCAGCTCTCCAAAAGGAGAGAGAAAAAAGCCAAGGTGATTTCATGGGATTCCACTCGGAACACTTCACGGCCCGGAAGATTCTCTGGCCACCTTTAATCTCCTCGCTCTCCAGGTGTCCAACTGATCCCCAAACTCGGCATTGGCCAACATTCCAATTAAAACCTGGAAGTTTTAATTGGATTTTCTCAACTGTGCTTGGCATGCAGTGAATGGGAAACCTGCTCCAGAAACACCCCAAAAAGCCATGGGAAACCTGCTCCAGGAATGCCCCAAAAAGCCCCAAAAAATCCCCAAAAAGCTTCAGGAACACCCCAAAAAGCCACAGGAAACCTGCTCCAGAAATGCCCCGAAAAGCCATGGGAAACCTGCTTCAGGAACACCCCAAAAAGCCACAGGAAACCTGCTCTGGAAACACCCCAAAAAGCCACGGGAAACCTGCTTTGGAAACACCCCAAAAAGCCACGGGAAACCTGCTCCAGAAACACCCCAAAATCCCGCAGCTCTCCAAAAGGAGAGAGAAAAAACTCAAGGTGATTTCATGGGATTCCACTTGGAACACTTCACTGCCCGGAAGATTCTCTGGCCACCTTTAATCTCCTCGCTCTCCAGGTGTCCAACTGATCCCCAAACTTGGCATTGGCCAACATTCCAATTAAAACCTGGAAGTTTTAATTGGATTTTCCCAACTGTGCTCGGCACGCAGCATATGGGAAACCTGCTCCAGAAATAGCCCAAAAAGCCACGGGAAACCTGCTTTGGAAACACCCCAAAAAGCCACAGGAAACCTGCTCTGGAAACACCCCAAAAAGCCACGGGAAACCTGCTCCAGAAACACCCCAAAAACCCGCAGCTCTCCAAAAGGAGAGAGAAAAAAGCCAAGGTGATTTCATGGGATTCCACTCGGAACACTTCACGAACCGGAAGATTCTCTGGCCACCTTTAATCTCCTCGCTCTCCAGGTGTCCAACTGATCCCCAAACTCGGCATCAACCAACATCCCAAGATTCCACCTGGAGGTTTTAATTGGATTTTCCCGACCGTGCTCGGCACACAGAGAATGGGAAACCTGCTCTGGAAACACCCCAAAAAGCCACAGGAAACCTGATTCGGAAACACCCCAAAAAGTCATGGAGAATCTGCTCCAGAAACACCCCAAAAAGCCGCAGTTCTCCAAAAGGAGAGAGAAAAAAGCCAAGGTGATTTCATGGGATTCCACTCGGAACACTTCACGAACCGGAAGATTCTCTGGCCACCTTTAATCTCCTCGCTCTCCAGGTGTCCAACTGATCCCCAAACTCGGCATTGTCCAACATTCCAATTAAAACCTGGAAGTTTTAATCGGATTTCTCAACTGTGCTTGGCATGCAGCGAATGGGAAACCTGCTCCAGAAACACCCCAAAAAGCCACGGAAAATCTGCTCCAGGAACACCCCAAAAAACCAAGGGAAACCTGCTTTGGAAACACCCCAAAAAGCCACGGGAAACCTGCTCCAGGAATGCCCCAAAAAGCCCCAAAAAATCCCCAAAAAGCTTCAAGAATACCCCAAAAAGCCACGGGAAATCTGCTCCAGGAACACCCCAAAAAGCCATGGAAAACCTGCTTTGGAAACACCCCAAAAAGCCACAGGAAACCTACTTTGGAAACACCCCAAAAAGCCACGGGAAACCTGCTCCAGAAACACCCAAAAAGCCACAGGAAACCTGCTCCAAGAACACCCCAAAAACCCGCAGCTCTCCAAAAGGAGAGAGAAAAAAACCCAAGGGGATTTCATGGGATTCCACTTGGAACACTTCACGAACCGGAAGATTCTCTGGCCACCTTTAATCTCCTCGCTCTCCAGGTGTCCAACTGATCCCCAAACTTGGCATTGGCCAACATTCCAGTTAAAACCTGGAAGTTTTAATTGGATTTTCTCAACTGCGCTTGGCACGCAGCGAATGGGAAACCTGCTCCAGAAACACCCCAAAAAGCCACGGGAAACCTGCTCCAGAAATGCCCCAAAAAGCCACAGGAAACCTGCTTTGGAAACACCCCAAAAAGCCACAGGAAACCTGCTCTGGAAACACCCCAAAAAGCCACGGGAAACCTGCTCCAGAAACGCCCCAAAATCCCGCAGCTCTCCAAAAGGAGAGAGAAAAAAAGCCAAGGTGATTTCATGGGATTCCACTCGGAACACTTCACGAACCGGAAGATTCTCTGGCCACCTTTAATCTCCTCACTCTCCAGGTGTCCAACTGATCCCCAAATTCGGCATTGGCCAACATTCCAATTAAAACCTGGAAGTTTTAATCGGATTTCTCAACTGTGCTTGGCATGCAGCGAATGGGAAACCTGCTCCAGAAATACCCCAAAAAGCCACGGGAAACCTGCTTTGGAAACACCCCAAAAAGCCACAGGAAACCTGCTCTGGAAACACCCCAAAAAGCCACGGGAAACCTGCTCTGGAAACACCCCAAAAAGCCACAGGAAACCTGCTCTGGAAACACCCCAAAAAGTCATGGAAAATCTGCTCCAGAAACACCCCAAAATCCCGCAGCTCTCCAAAAGGAGAGAGAAAAAAAGCCAAGGTGATTTCATGGGATTCCGCTCGGAACACTTCACTGCCCAGAAGATTCGCTGCCACCTTTAATCTCCTCGCTCTCCAGGTGTCCAACTGATCCCCAAACTTGGCGTTGGCCAACATTCCAGTTAAAACCTGGAAGTTTTAATTGGATTTTCTCAACTGCGCTTGGCACGCAGCATATGGGAAACCTACTCCAGGAACACCCCAAAAAGCCACGGGAAACCTGCTCCGGGAACACCTCAAAAAGCCACGGGAAACCTGCTCCAGGAATGCCCCAAAAAGCCCCAAAAAATCCCCAAAAAGCTTCAAGAATACCCCAAAAAGCCACGGGAAATCTGCTCCAGGAACACCCCAAAAAGCCATGGAAAACCTGCTTTGGAAACACCCCAAAAAGCCACAGGAAACCTACTTTGGAAATACCCCAAAAAGCCATGGGAAACCTGCTCCAGGAACACCCCAAAAACCTGCAGTTCTCCAAAAGGAGAGAGAAAAAAGCCAAGGTGATTTCATGGGATTCCACTTGGAACACTTCACTGCCCGGAAGATTCTCTGGCCACCTTTAATCTTCTCACTCTCCAGGTGTCCAACTGATCCCCAAACTTGGCATCGGCCAACATCCCAAGATTCCACCTGGAGGTTTTAATTGGATTTTCCGAACCGCGCTTGGCATGCAGCAAACGGAGAATCTGCTCCAGAAACACCCCAAAAAGCCACAGGAAACCTGCTCCAGAAATGCCCCAAAAAGCCATGGGAAACCTGCGCCAGAAACGCCCCAAAAAGCCATGGAAAACCTGCTTTGGAAACACCCCAAAAAGCCACGGGAAACCTGCTTCAAGAACACCCCAAAAACCTGCAGCTCTCCAAAAGGAGAGAGAAAAAAGCCAAGGTGATTTCATGGGATTCCACTCGGAACACTTCACTGCCCGGAAGATTCGCTGGCCACCTTTAATCTCCTCGCTCTCCAGGTGTCCAACTGCTGCAGGAGATACCGGCTCGGTGGAGAGGGGATAAAAGCAGCAATTTTTGAAAGCAATTTACTAAAAACGTCGGGATTTGTTCAGAGTAAAAGGTCACTCAAAAAACCCCTTTTTGAATGACCACCGGGACTGTGCCCCTTGAATCGTCTCCTTCTCCCCCTCCCTCCCTCCCTCCCGCGCGGAAAAAGAGATGATTAAATTCAAATTCTGAATAAGACCGAGCATTTATCTGAGCTCTCCATACTCCCATCCCTTATCTCCATCAGCGGGATTATTTATAGCCGTGAATGCTGGTGGCACTTGAAAAGCTCCTGCCTTGAGTGACACTTCCAGCTCCGCGGGGAAGGAACAATCACTTAGTGCTTTAATTACGTGCATTAACACAGCAGCTCGTGCCTCCGAAAAAACCATTTTCCCTCCTCACTATTTGCATTTTTTTTTTTTTTTTTTCCCCCCCACCATCACTTTTTCTTCAATGCTGGGCTAATTAAAACCCCAGCGATAGGATCTGCCTTCAGAACAATGGCCCAGTGACCGAGAAATGTGGATTCCAGGGTGCCTTTGCCGTGCCTTTGGAACACCTACGGCTGAAAATGGACATTTAAAAAAAAAATAAAAATAAAGTCGCTCGACTCCAGGATCTTTGAAGGATGTTTGACCCCGGACCTGGTGTTTTCAGAGCAGAAGGCAGGGGATATGTCTGGCAGGTTTTTGTGGAGGTGGGAAGTTGATTTTGTATCATTTTATCTTTTTTTCCATCCTCCAAGAACGAGGCTTCCTGTCCATTCCAATGTTTCTGCTAATCCTCAAGGAGCATGATTCAAGAAGGGGGTAAAAACCTCAAGATACACATGGGGAGGTTCGGGTTGGATATTGGGAAAAATTCCTGCTTGGAAAGGGTTTTCCAGCCCTGGGTAGTGGTGGAGTCCCCATCCCTGGAGGGATTTAAATCCATGTGGATTTGGGGGGACATGGATTCGTGACGGAGTCCCCATCCCTGGAGGGATTGAAAATCTATTTAGATTTGGGAGGACGTGGATCCATGGTGGAGTCTCCATCCCTGCAGGGATTTAAATCCACGTGGATTTGGGGGGACATGGATTCGTGATGGAGTCCCCATTCCTAGAAGGATTTACATCCATGTGGATTTGGGGACTCATGGATCTGTGGTGGAGCTCCCACCCCTGGAGGGATTTAAATCCATGTGCATCTGGGGGGATGTGGATCCATGGTGGAGTCCCCACCCCTGGAGGGATTTCAAATCCATTTGGATTTGGGTGCTCATGGATCCATGGTGGAGTCCCCATCCATAGAGGGATTTACATCCATGTGGATTTGGGGGGATGTGGATCCATGGTGGAGTCCCCATCTCTAGAGCAATTTAAATCCATGTGGATTTGGGTGCTCATGGGTCCATGGTGGAGTCCCCATCCATAGAGGGATTTAAATCCATGTGGATTTAGGGGATGTGGATCCATGGTGGAGTCCCCATCTCTAGAGGAATTTAAATCCATGTGGATTTGGGTGCTCATGGGTCCATGGTGGAGTCCCCATCCATAGAGGGATTTAAATCCATGTGGATTTAGGGGATGTGGATCCATGGTGGAGTCCCCATCCCTGGAGGGATTTACATCCATGCGGATTTGGGAGAACATGGATCTGTGGTGGAGTCCCCATCCCTGCAGGGATTTTAAATCCATGTGGATTTGGGGGGATGTGGATCCACGGTGGAGTCCCCATCCCTGGAGGGATTTAAATCCATGTGGATTTGGGGGCTCATGGATCCATGGTGGAGTCCCCATCCTTGCAGGGATTTCAAATCCATGTGGATTTGGGGGGATGTGGATCCATGGTGGAGTCGCCATCCCTGGAGGGATTTAAATCCATGTGGATTTGGGGGGATGTGGATCCATGGTGGAGTCGCCATCCCTGGAGGGATTTAAATCCATGTGGATTTGGGAGGACATGGATCCATGGTGGAGTCGCCATCCCTGGAGGGATTTACATCCATGTGGATTTGGGGGGATGTGGATCCATGGTGGAGTCGCCATCCCTGGAGGGATTTAAATCCATGTGGATTTGGGGGGATGTGGATCCATGGTGGAGTCGCCATCCCTGGAGGGATTTAAATCCATGTGGATTTGGGGGGATGTGGATCCATGGTGGAGTCCCCATCCCTGGAGGGATTTAAATCCATGTGGATTTGGGGGGATGTGGATCCATGGTGGAATCCTCATCCCTGGAAGGATTTACATCCATGTGGATTTGGGAGGACTCATGGATCCGTGGTAGAGTCCCCGTCCTTGCAGGAATTTACATCCATGTGGATTTCGGGGGATGTGGATCTGTGGTGGAGTCCCCATCTCTGCAGGGATTTAAATCCATGTGGATTTGGGGGGACGTGGATCTGTGGCGGAGTCTCCATCCCTGGAGGGACTGAAAATCCATGGATCCGTGGTGGCCTTGGCAGTGCTGGAAATGGTTGGATTCCATCATCTCCAGGGGCTTTTCCAACCTGAACAATCCCAAATCCCCTCCTCTTGATGGTCTGCACTCATGGCATGACCTCCCACGGATGTGACCGAGGGGAGAAACTCTTTACTAAAGACCCAAAAATTTCCATCTCCTGTACAACATTCCGTGACCAAGGGAGGGAGGACAATATTCCAGGGAATTGCTGCAGCTTCCCTGACTGTCCACAGCCACACAACGAAACCCTTTCAGCTCCTGGCATGTCCAAGCTGCCACATTTCCCATGATGGAAACCACCAAGCCAAGGAAAGAAGAGGCTCAGCCCTCTGAGAGTCACCAACACCTAAAAAATCCCTCTGATTGTTCTGGGATTTCCCATGTTTTGAGCATCAGATAAGAAAACCTTGGAGCTGCAGGAAACTCCTTCTCCATCTCCTCCCTTTCTCCAGCAGCCTCAAAATCCTCAAATCATCAGATCAAAGGGAGCTTTTCCAAGTGAATCCTCACCAAGGTGAAGGGATGAATCCTCACTGGATTTGGATAATTTTCCACATTAAACCCAGGAATAATTCAGCTCCTGCCTCCCATCCCGGCCCTCCCATGGTTTGTTCCCCCCTGGAATATTTGGATCCACAGCGTCCAGCATTGCTGGGCTTCTCTCCTCTCCCAAACCAGGAGCTGCTGGCCCTGCTGGGACACAAACCCAGTGATCAGGAGGGACACGGGAACGCTTGGAAAAGCTCCTGGAGCAGCAGGAGGAGGAGCAGGCTGACCTTGGAGGCCCAGACAGATCTCTCCAGATTGTGCTCAGTGCCCCGAGCAGCCCCATCTGCACCGGTGGTGCAGGTGCTCTCCGAGCCAGCCTCCATCCATCCCGGAAAAACCCGGGAGAATTCCTCCATCAATCTGCTCTCCAGTTCCACCTTCGCTTTTTTCCTCAGCGCACGACTCCTGGTTTTCCTTTTTTTTTTTTTATTGTTTTATTTTTGGAAAGGGTCAGTGTTGCCCTCGGGCTCAGCACAGGAAATAAAGCATTTTTCATTGTCTTGAGTACTGACCCCTCAAAAGTCTCCTCTCCCCTAAAAAAACCCCAAAAAACAGTAACTCCATCCTGGTTTTGATATCCCAATCAAAACAACCTCGTGCTCTGCCCCCCACTTCACTCAGACCCCCCAAAATGCTCACAGCAAAACCATTCTGCTTTTTAAATTTAAAATAAAAATACAAAACCAACAATCAAGCCCTTGAAAATGTAATTTGTCCCTCGTGGTGTCTTCACTCAGTAGCTGATGGTGATCTGCGCTAAAATGTGTGTTTTACACAAAGAGAGTGATGCTCTCTTTGCCCAACTGCCTGAGGAATTTGCACTCTCTATCCCTCTGTTCCTTTATTTTTGGCTGCCTGTTCCCCGGCCATATGTTCGTTATTGATCTCAGCAGCAAGGGGCCTCAGTGAAAAAAAAAAAAAAAAATCCAGAAAACAATTTCTGAATGGTAAAAGAAGAAGAAGAAGAAGAAAAAGAAGAAGAAGAAAAAAAAAAAAATTAAAAAAAAGAAAAAAAAGAAGAAAAAAAGAGAAGAAAATAAAAAAAGGAAGAAAATAAAAAAGAAGAAAAACATAAAAGAAGAAGAAAATTTGAAAAAAAAAAAAAAACCAGAAAACAATTTCTGAATGGTAAAAAAGAAGAAGCAAAAGAAGAAGAAAATTAAAAAAGAAGAAAATAAAAAAAGAAGAAAAAAAGAGAAGAAAATAAAAAAGGAAGAAAATAAAAAACAAGAAAAACATAAAAGAAGAAGAAGAAAATTTAAAAAAAAATGAAAAACCAGAAAACAATTTCTAAATGGTAAAAAGAAGAAGAAAAAGAAGAAGAAAATTAAAAAAGAAGAAAATAAAAAAAGAAGAAAAAAAGAGAAGAAAATAAAAAAAGAAGAAAATAAAAAAAGAAGAAAAAAAGAGAAGAAAATAAAAAAAGAAGAAAATAAAAAAGAAGAAAAACATAAAAGATGAAGAAAATTTTTTAAAAAAATGAAAAACCAGAAAACAATTTCTAAATGGTAAAAAGAAGAAGAAGAAGAAGAAAAGAAGAAGAAAATAAAAAAAATAAAGAAGAAGAAAATAAAAAAATAAAAAAGAAGAAAATAAAGAAGAAAATAAAAAAAGGAAAAAAAAGAAGAAAAAAAATTAAAAAAGAAAAAAGAAGAAAAATAAAAAAAAGGAAAAATAAAATAAAAAAATTAAAAAAGGAAAAAATAAAAAAAAGAAAAAATAAGAAAAGCATTAAAAGTAATAAGAAAAAAAATTAAAAAAATAAGAAAAAAAAAGAAGAAAAAAAAAAGAAGAAGGGAAAAAATAAATTAAAAAAATTAAAAATATATAATAATAGCAATAACAAAAAAATCTGTCTCTTTCTGGTGTAAAAAAGCCCCAGAACAGAGAGTGGCTGAACACAAACCCACAGGGTCTGGAGGGGCTGCAAAGTGCAGAAATCATTGCTCAGTTCAGGTGGAGAAAGGATCAAAACTCCTTTTTTTACTGAGCAGGAGCTTTTTGTGAATGGGAGGCTGCTGGCAGCCAGTGATTGGAGTTATCACAGCTCTGTGCACTGCAGGAAAATGAGTGTGAGGGGAAAAAAAAAAATCCTGATTTTTTAGGGACAAAGACAGCGGAATAAAGGCAGCTTTTCCCACCCTGACATGGAGTTTTTGGGATGGTTTGGGTGGGGAGGGGACTTTAAATATGATCCTATTCCAACCCCAATACCTTGTCCAGGTTGCCTGGGGATTAAAAGCCGAGGGATCTCCAAGGGCAGCCACAGCTTCTCTGGGAATTCCATCCCAATCCCTCACAACCCTCACAGGGAAGAATTTTTCCTTAATATCCTGCTCAAATTTCCCCTTTTTTCCATCTGAAGCCATTTCCTGGTCCTGGCTATCCTTCCCTTTTCCCAAATTCCAGCTCTCCTGGAGCCCCTTTAGGCTCTGGAAGCTGCTCCAAGGATTCCCTGGATCTTCCCCTTTTCCAACAGAACATTCCCAACTCTCCCAACCTCTTTTCCCCACAAAATCCCAAATTTCTCTTCTTCTGTACAACACAAAAATATCTCTTTACTACCAAAACCCCATCCTTGGGCTTTTCCTGATTTAAACCCTAAAATTTTCTGAGCTCACAGAAATGGGCAAAAACCAGGGGTCTTTCTGTGGGTGTTTTTTATCCACAGAAATATGAGAATAAATTGGGCGTGAAAAGAGTTTCCAGAAATATCCTTTTAGCTCCTTTACTACCAACCGTCCTCATTATCATCAAAATTACCCCGGCCACGGTCACAGTTCATGGAACCATAATTGTTTCTGAAGCCCAGGCAGCTTTTTTGGAGCAGGAATATTTTTCCCTGAGATTTCCAGGAGAAGCTTGAGGAACTGCATTAAACACTTTCTTCGTGGATGTGAAAATAAATAAAAAATAAATAGAAAAAAAAAATTTAAAAAAAATAAAAAAAAGGAAAAAAAAAAATCTGCGTTTTTAGACATAAAACCACCCGCAAATCAAAGCTTTTCATTGAGATGTTTAGAAGGAGCTGAAAGGAAAAATCGTTTAGGCCACTAAAACACTTCAGAGCTATATTTAAAAACACGGGGAACTGTCTCCCCAGAGGAGGAAAAAAAATCAATGCAGATCAGCAATTTAACTGCCTTTTATTACAGTTATTAAAAGCCCCTGATGGAGGTGCAATATTTTAGTTTTGTTATGGATTTTCATCTCCTTGAGACAAAAAAAAAACCAAAAAAAACCCAGAGCCCCTCAGGAAACGCAAGGCCTTATTTACAGCTGGAAATATTTGAAGTTTTGAGGTAACATCATCCACTTTGTTAAAAGAAAATATGGTCAGATTATTCCACTCTCATTTTCCCTCTCAGATTATTTTAGTCTCATTTTTCCTCTCAGATAAATTTCACTCTCATTTCTCCCTTTGGATTATTTCCCTCTTATTCCCTTCTCAGATTATTCCACCCTCATTTTTCCCTTCAAATTATTTCACCTTCAGATTAATTCACCCACATTTCCCCAAAATTTTTTCCCCTCATTCTCCCTTAGATTATTTCACCCTCATTTCTCCCCTTTAGATTATTTCACCCTCATTTCCCCCTAAAATCATTTCATCCCAATTTCCCCCTCATATTATTTCACCTTCAGTTAATTTCACCTTCATTTTTCTCTCAAATTATTTCACTTTTATTTTCCCCTAAAATTATTTTTCTCTCATTTTCCTTCACATTATTTCATCCTCCTTTTCCCCCTCAGATTATTCCACACTCACTTTTCTCTCAGATTATTTCACCCTTGTTTTTCCCCTCTCAGATTATTTCACTCTCATTTCCCCCAAATTTTTTTCCCCTCATTCTCCCTCAGATTATTTCACCCTCATTTCTCCCTAAAATAATTTCATCCCCATTTTCCCTCAGATTATTTCACCTTCAGATTATTCCACCCTCATTTTCCTTCATATTTTTTCACCTTCAGATTATTTCACCTTCATTTTTCTCTCAGATTATTTCACCCTCGTTTTCCCCCAGATTATTTCACCCTAATTTTTCCCCTCTGATTATTCCACCCTCATTTTCCTCTCAGATTATTCCACCCTCATTTTTCCCTTCAAATTATTTCACCTTTAGATTATTTCACCCTCATTTCCCCCAAATTTTTTTCCCCTCATTCTCCCTTAGATTATTTCACCACCATTTCTCCCTAAAATCATTTCATCCCCATTTTCCCCTCAGACTATTTCACCTTCAGATTATTCCACCCTCATTTTCCTTCATATTTTTTCACCTTCAGATTATTTCACCTTCATTTTTCTCTCAGATTATTCCACCCTCATTTTTCCCCTTGGATTATTCCACCCTTGTTTTCCCTCAGATTATTTCACCCTCATTTTTCCCTAAAATAATTTCATCCTCATTTTCCCTTCATATTATTTCACCTTCAGATTATTCCACCCTCATTTCTCCCCTCAGATTATTTCACCCTCATTTCCCCCTAAAATCATTTCATCCCAATTTCCCCCTCATATTATTTCACCTTCAGTTAATTTCACCTTCATTTTTCTCTCAGATTATTTCACTTTTATTTTCCCCTAAAATTATTTTTCTCTCATTTTTCCTTCACATTATTTCATCCTCCTTTTCCCCCTCAGATTATTCCACACTCACTTTTCTCTCAGATTATTTCACCCTTGTTTTTCCCCTCTCAGATTATTTCACCCTCATTTCCCCCAATTTTTTTTCCCCTCATTCTCCCTCAGATTATTTCACCCTCATTTCTCCCTAAAATAATTCCATCCCCATTTTCCCTCAGATTATTTCACCTTCAGATTATTCCACCCTCATTTTCCTTCATATTTTTTCACCTTCAGATTATTTCACCTTCATTTTTCTCTCAGATTATTCCACTCTCATTTTTCCCCTTGGATTATTCCACCCTCATTTTCCCCCAGATTATTTCACCCTCATTTTTCCCTAAAATAATTTCATCCTCATTTTCCCTTCATATTATTTCACCTTCAGATTATTTCACCCACATTTCCCCCCATAAATTATTTTCCCCTCATTCTCCCTCAGATTATTTCACCCTCGTTTCCCCCCAGATTATTTCACCCTAATTTTTCCCCTCTGATTATTCCACCCTCATTCTCCTCTCAGATTATTCCACCCTCATTTTTCCCTTCAAATTATTTCACCTTCAGATTATTTCACCCTCATTTCCCCCAAATTTTTTTCCCCTCATTCTCCCTCAGATTATTCCACCCTCATTTCTCCCTAAAATAATTTCATCCCCATTTTCCCCTCAGATTATTTCACCTTCAGATTATTCCACCCTCATTTTCCTTCAGATTATTTCACCTTCAGTCAATTTCCCCTTCATTTTTCTCTCAGATGATTTCATCATTATTTTTCCTCTCAGATTATTTCACCCTCATTTCCCCCCCATATTATTTCACCCTCATTTTCCCCCAGATTATTTCACTCTTATTTTCCCCTCAGATTATTCCACCCTCATTTTCCTCTCTGACCATTCCACCCTCATTTTTCCCCCTCTCATGATGTTCTGCACAAACCCCAAGGAGGTCTCTGCATCACCCAGATCCCAGATGCATCAGGCCTGGCACTAAAATTAGCTCATTTCTGAGAAATTGCTTATTTTGCAATTCCTCCAGAAATTAAAAAAAAAAAAAAAAAAAAAAAAATCCCCATCTTGACACATGACTAAGAGAAGGAATTTTCAGGCTGAACTCATCCAGTGATTGTGTTTTATTTAAAGAACACAGGAGGGGCTCTGCAGATGGGGATCAAAAATCTCCTTAAGATGAATATTTGTCCCCATCAAACAGCTTTGCCTGGATGTTTTTTGTTCTCGTAATTTTATTTATGTGAGATTTTAGACGGACAAAAAAGGGAAAAAAATAACTTTTTATCAACTGAGGGTCCATCTGATGGTTCTGGGGAGAATCCACCAGACCCCAGCTGCCTCCAGAGTCACAGCAACTGCTTCAAACTCCCAATTTTCTGCCTCCTTTCCTTGTTTTTCCCTTTTTCCCAGATTTATTTCACCTCTGAGGGGTCTGTGTGAGGAGGGCTCAGGGCCAGGAGGAGGAAGAGCACACCAATAAACCACAGTCAAGCAAAAAATCCATAAAAATAAAATTAAGGCAGACACAGCAATATTCTCTCCTCGTTAATAAATCTGTTATTCATAATGTATAAATATATATGTTATAAATAACAGATATACACGTATTTTATACACACAATATTCCTAATGTGCATATAAAATAGGAATATTAGGAATATTCACCCCAGAGCAGCCCAAAGTTGGGATTCTCCTAATGCCATAGGAATGAGGAATTGATACCAAGAATTCTCCGGCCTCACAAAGTTTTGGGTTTTTTTTTTTTGGTCTAATCCTAAATTCTTCTCAGTAAATGTGATTCATGAACCCTCCCAAGCATTTCCCCCCCTCTCCCTTCTCCCAGAGCAGCAGCATCCCGAAGTTGGGATTCTCCTATTGCCACAGGAGCGAGGAATTGACACCAGGAATTCTCCAGCCTCACAAAGTTTTGGGGTATTTTTTTGCTCCAATCCTAAATTCTGCTCAGCAAATGTGATTCATGAACCCTCCCAAGCATTTCTTCCCCTCTCCCTGCTCCCAGAGCCACTTCATTCCTTCTCCCAGGGGCAGCAGCATCCCAAAGCTGGGATTCTCCTACTGCCACGGAGTGAGGAATTGACACCGGGAATTCTCCAGCCTCACAAAGTTTTGGGGTATTTTTTTTTGCTCCAATCCCAAATTCTGCTCAGTAAATGTGATTCATGAACCCTCCCAAGCATTTCCCTCCCTCCCTGCTCCCAGAGCCACCTCATCCCTTCTCCCAGGGCAGCAGCATCCCAAATTCCTGCCACGGAGTGAGGAATTGACACCGGGAATTCTCCAGCCTCACAAAGTTTTGGGGTATTTTTTTTTTTTTGCTCCAATCCCAAATTCTGCCCAGCAAATGTGATTCATGAACCCTCCCAAGCCTTTCCCCCCATCCTGCTCCCAGAGCCACCTCATCCCTTCTCCCAGGGCAGCAGCATCCCAAATTCCTGCCACGGAGTGAGGAATTGACACCAGGAATTCTCCAGTCTCACAAAGTTTTGGGGTATTTTTTTTGGTCTAATCCTAAATTCTGCTCAGCAAATGTGATTCATGAACCCTCCCAAGCATTTCCCCCCCTCTCCCTTCTCCCAGAGCCACCTCAATCCTTCTTCCAGTGGCAGCAGCATCCCAAAGCTGGGATTCTCCTACTGCCACAGAGCGAGGGATTGACATCGGGAATTCTCCAGCCTCACAAAGTTTTGGAGTATTTTTTTGGGGTTTTTTTTCTCCAATCCTAAATTCTGCTTGGCAAATGTGATTCATGAACCTTCCCAAGCATTTCCCCCCCTCTCCCTGCTCCCAAAGCTGGGATTCTCCTACTGCCATGGAGCAAGGAATTGACACTGGGAATTCTCCAGCCTCACAAAGTTCTGGGGTATTTTTTTGCTCCAATCCCAAATTCTGCTCAGCAAATGTGATTCATGAACCTTCCCAAGCATTTCCCCCCCTCTCCCTTCTCCTGGGGGCAGCAGCAATCCAAAGTTGGGATTCTCCTACTGCCACAGGAGCGAGGAATTGACACTGGGAGTTCTCCAGCCTCACAAAGTTTTGGGGTATTTTTTTGGGTTTTTTTTTGCTCCAATCCCAAATTCTGCTCAGCAAATGTGATTCATGAACCCTCCCAAGCATTTCTCCCCCTCTCCCTGCTCCCAGAGCCACCTCATCCCTTCTCCTGGGGGCAGTGGTGGATCCGAGTGCTCGTCGCGTTCCGCAGGATGAGGTGTCTGCTCCGGTAACAATTCCATTATTCCCGCTGAGCCCTTGATTTATCCTGACCATTATTCTAATTATTTTCACCGACCACCTGCCTGGTGAGGCTCTGCTGGGTTCTGACTGGCTTTGGGAAGAGGAGTTGTGGTGTTTTTTTGGGGTTTTTTTTAAGTGTTTGTGTTTTTTCCGGGAGCTGCCCCGAGGTGTTTTCCTCCTGTGGAATGGGGTGGAAAAGACCTGGAGGAGGAGGAGGGAACTCCTCTGAGGATATAAAAAGAAATCAATAAGCAATGGGGAGGAGGAGGAGGAGGTGGGGGAAGAGGAGAAAAAAAAAGCACAGTGGAACTGGGACATGGGATTGGGGTGAAAAAAAGGGAAAATTTCACACTGGAGGACGGGGGGAAAAAAAAAAGCTGCTTTCTGGGAAAAATCATGGAATTGGAGAATCCTGGAATTATTTGGGACCTTAAAGCTCATCTCACTCTCATGGGCAGGGACACTTTCCACTATCCTAGATGCTCCAATGGACAGGGACACCTCCAGGGATGGAATCCACAGGGATGGAATCCACAGGGACAAAATCAACAACCTCTCCGGGCAAAAAAAAAAAAAAAAATTACAGACAACACGTTCACCCTTACCCATCACAACCTTTTGAATTATTGTGAAGAGAAACCAGCTCTGCTGACCACACACACACACAGAGCCTGGAGAAGCCTTGCCAGAGAGGTGGGAGCAGCAGGAAGGGCTGGGAAATCGATAGGTCGGAAGGGACGGCGGGAATGTCCCTCCTGGGGCTCTCGTCACCTGCCCAGCAGTTTCTGGGACAAGGTCAGCACCATCAGCAGTTATTCCCTTCCCAGGAGAAACCCCTGGATTTATGATTTCAACTGGTGATGAAGGTGCTCAGAAATCCTAAAGTCAGCCCTTTGTGCCTGACCTTTTCCCGAGCTGGAGAGGAGGAGGATTCACAGGAAATGGAGTTGTTTTGTCCAAACTACCCCAAAATCCAAGGTTTATAAAGATCCCTGGAAAGCCACGGGTGTGTTGTCCCAAAAAGAGAAAGAATTGGAGAGCTGAGGGTGTTCAGCTGGAGAAAAAAAGGATCCAGGGAAATCCTGGAGCCTTTTCCAGGGCCTAAAGGGGCTCCAGGAGAGCTGGAGAGGGACTTGGGACAAGGGATGGAGGGATGGGACACAGGGAATGGAATTCCCACTGGGAAAAGGGAGCTTGGGAAGGAATTCCTGGCTGGGAGAGTGGGGAGAGGCTGGGATGGATCCCTGGGAGTGTCCCAGGAAAGGCTGGAGCAGCCTGGGATCGTGGGATGTGTCGGGGTTGGAATGGGATGGGATTGAAGGTCCGTGGATCCCATCCCAAACCATTCTGGGATTCTGGGATCAAGGACACTCAGGATCCATCCTGAGGGATTTTTATGGAAGTCAGAGATGGAAAGGGGAAGGGAGACCCTTCCTGGAGTCCCAAATTCCCAGGGAATTCCTGAAATTCCTTCCTGGAGAGGAGTCAGGATGGGGCTGGATCCAACCCCAGGCTGGGAGAGCTGGGAATGGAGGAAATTCCATGAGAAAGGGGAGTTTGGGGTGGAATTTGGGAAGGAATTCCCGGCTGGGCTGCAATTCCCAGAGAATCCCTGGGAGTGTCCAAGGAAAAGCTGGAACACCCTGGGACTGTAGGATTGGAATGGGATGGGATTTAAGATCCATGAATCCCATCCCAAAGCATTCCAGAATTCCAGGATTGTCAGAAGATGCCTCCCCTCCGTTCCTGGTTAATTTTATGCAGCAGCAGAAAATGTTTAAATATTTACCAGCCTGGACTAACATTTGCACAGCCCAACAGGTAAATAAGTCGTTTTATCAACCCCAAACCAGGATGTGAAATTTCAAGGCAGGAAGCAGAGACTGAACTCTCTCCAGCTGAATCCTTGGGAATGAAGGGAATTTTTTAGGGAATTTTATCTGGATATTTCTGTTAATGTTCACCAGGGCTCTGGGGGAAAAAAAAAATCAATAAATTTGGTTTGGTGTTTTAATCTCTGGTATTTAAAAGGATTTTTTTTAAAAAAAAAAGAATTATAAAGTATTTAGATGAGGATGAGAAAGGGACAATGAGCTTTTTTTTCCTTCTGTTCCTCTTCCATCCTCAGCTCTTCTTCCCCACTTTTATTTTAATTCCTCCTCTCCCAGTTCCAGCCTCATTCCCAAATTTCCTGCAGTGGATCAGGAGCAATTCTAGAGCCAGAAGTGAAAATTCTTTAACCACTCATCATCACCAATAAGCAGCAAAAATTAATTATTAATTAAATTAATTGCAAAAACCTGAATTAATTCCTTCCACCTTGAAAACACCTCGGGGATTTTGGTCTCCTCTTTCTTTGAACCTGCCCAGGCTTGGCTCTTTCCATTTTTAATTTTTTTTTTTTGGGTCATTATTCCCATTTTTCCACCACAAATTCCAGCTCAATCCTACAGAATTCCAGCTGAAATTCCCGAGGGAAGGATTCAAGGATTTTGCTGTGGAACAATTCCATGAAAATTCAGTGTCAGGTCCAAACTCTCCTTCCCCAGAACATGGTTAAAAAAAAAAAAAAAAAAAATTTTATAATAATAATTCCTGGAGCAGGAATTTGGAGTTTTGTGCTCAGCACTTCCAGTCTCTCACTTTGACCAAGAACCAAGACATTTCACTCAGGAAAAACTCAAGGAATTCTGCACAAAACCCTTCAAAAATAAAGTTTCCTGTGCCAAGTTTCAGGATTCCCTTCCTGCCCTGTACAGCTGCCATTTCCCAGTTTGTTTTTCCCCCAGATGTGCCTTTTTTTTTGCTTTCTGCCTGTGTTTTTAATCGATATATTTCATTACACTGCTATTTTTTAGCTCCAGACAGCACCCAGCCCAACCTTCCCCAGGATTCCCCTTGGGATTCCTCTGTCACGACTCCAATTTTTGCACAAACCCAAAAAAAAAAACCAACCCAATTTTGACTCAGGGAAAAAAAAAAAATAAAAAATAAATAAACCAACCCAAACCTGAAAAAATCTACCAAAGTGGTTAAATCACTGCACTGTTCACCACTTGCTCTTTATTCCTCTCATTCCAATTTTCCCCAGGAATAATTTTATATATTTCCTCCTAGATCATTGACAAAGAAATTGAAACAGCACTGAGCCAAAACACTTTGTGTAAAACACACATACACAAAAAAAAAAACAAAAAAACATGCACAAACTCTAATTTTGCAATTAATTGACTTCCAGAGAAGATCTTTTCAACTTGGAATTGTGTCCTACACTAAACCCAAGAGGGAAAACCACCTTGGTGGAGAAAAAAATATCAGTAAATAGAGGGAAGAGCTGTTTTCCACAGGGACCTGAGTGACTCAGGCTTGCATGAGAACAGGGATATAATTTTCTGGATGAAGTATTTCAACAAATCTCTATTTTATTTCTTTTTTCACCTTTTCAAAAAAAAAAAAAAAAAAAAGAGTTTTAAATCGTTTGTCCTTTGGAAACAAATCCGGTAACTGAGAAATAAAATAATAATAAAAAAAAAAAAAAAAGAAAAAGGGAGGTTTTCTATGGGAAAAAAACATGGAAATTGATTTTTTTTTAAGGAATACTCACATAAAACTGGTCCATGTCCCTTTCCAGCCCCATGTTGGGAAGGTCTGGCATCATGTGGGCCACCACCTTAAACCCGGCGTCCTTGGCCAGGTGGAAGGACTCACACACGGCCTTGACTGTGTGACCCCTGGGAAAAGAGGGGAAAAAAGGTCAGGAAAAGGCAGGAAAAACCATTTTTTGCCATGTTTGATTGGGATTATCCACCTGGGAGGCTGAGTTTGGAGGTAAAACTGGGCCTAAAAGGGGTTTGAGAAATATCTGAAATTGTTCATTCCATGGCAAAGGAGCACACGGCGTTCATAACGTGGCCACTGTAAAGGAGGGAAAAAGGGTCAGGAAAAGGCAGGAAAAGGCAGGAAAAACCATCTTTGCCATGTTTAATTGGGATTATCCACCTGGGAGGATGAGTTTGGAGGCAAAACTGGGCCTAAAAGGGGTTGGTTAAATATTGAAATTGTTCATTTAATGGGAAAGGAGCACACGGTGTTCATGGTGTGACCACTCGAAAAGGAGGGAAAAAGGCCAGGAAAAGGGTCAGGAAAAGGGTCAGAAAAAGGCAGGAAAAAGTAGGAAAAGGCAGGAAAAGCCATTTTTGCCATGTTTGATTGGGATTATCCACCTGGGAGGATGAGTTTGGAGGTAAAACTGGGCCTAAAAGTGGTTTGTGAAATATCTGAAATTGTTCATTCCACAGGCTCCAGGTTTTCCAGGCTCAGAGAGGAATTTGGGAGATCTGCTGGGATCCAGTTTGGGAAATCCAGTTTGGTGTCACTGTTATCCCTCAGGACAAACAGGGAATAAAAACAGCAGGAAAGGAGAAGGGATGGGAAGGGAGGAAAGTGAGCCAACCTGAAAAATCACCCAAAAATCACCCAAAAATCACCCAAAAATCAATTTCCTTCTGGAGAAATGCAGAACTTGCCCAACTTTTTGGAGGTGCCAAAGGGCTGGATTGGGATTCCAGGAGGATTTTCCTCACTGACATGGATTTGCAGGAGCCTGGGGGGGATTTGGAGCCCAAAAAGGGCTGAATTTCCCACAGTTTTGGAGAAAATTTTCCATTTTCCTCCCACCTCCACAGCTCCAACCAGGAGATTCCCACCTGAACATTCCCAGGGAATTCCATCCCCTTCCCTTTCCCTGTTCTCCTCCCAACTCCTGGAATTCCTGGAACTCACATGAGCTCTGCAGGTGAATTTCTTATTTTTTTACTCCAAATAAATCCCTCTGGATCAAAATAATAATAATAATAAAATTAATAGAATTATTATTATTAATATTATTAATAATAATAATAATAATAATTCCTACTCCTTTTGGGCATCCCTGTCTTCATTTACCCCAAATTCTGACCCTCACAAAAATCAAACCAAAGCTGCTCCCCATTTTTTATTTAATTTTATTTATTTTATATTTATATTTTTATATTCATTTATTATATTTATTTATATGTTTATATAAATATATATTAAAATATATTTATATAATAATATTAATGTTTTTATTTTTATTATTCTTATTTTATTTTTATTTAATTTATATTTATATTTTTATATTTATTTATTATATTTATTTATATGTTTATATAAATATATATCAATATATATAATAATATTAATATTAATGTTTTATTTTTTATTTTTATTTATTTTATTTTATTTTTATTTATTTTATTTTTATATTTTTATATTTATCCATTATATTCATTTATATGTTTATATATATATATAAATATATATTTATATAATAATATTAATGTTTTATTTTTTATTTTATTTTTATTTATTTTATTTTTATTTATTTTATATTTATATTTCTATATTTATCCATTATATTCATTTATATATTTATATATGTTTATATATATTTATATAATAATATTAATGTTTTGTTTTTTATTGTTTTTATTTTATTTTATTTATTTTATATTTATATTTTTATATTTACTTATTATATTTATTTATATATCTATATATATTTATATATATTTATATAATAATATTAATATTTTTATTATTTTTATTTATTATATTTTATTTTTAAAGGATCTTTTCCTCCCTCCCTTCCAGACGATTCAACCCCTCCACACAACTTTAAACTCAAGTTTTATTTATGATTTTTATTTTTTTTTTTACAGCTTTTTCTGCGACTGTTCAAGGACAGCATCACTCAAAGAACCCCGAGCAGCCCGAGGGGGAACAAACAAGGGGGAGTTTTGCTTCATAAATAAAAATTATTTTCTTATTAAGAAGCAAAATCCGAGCTGCATCAATAACTTGATTATTTGAATATTTTTTTTTTTTTTTCTGCCTCACAGCCAGCCAAAAGCAGAAAAAACCTCACTAATGACTTGTGGAACATAATAGAAAGTCATTTCCAAACGAGTCGCCCTAATTGGTTGTAATCTGACATTCTGCTACCGGCGAAATATTAAAAAAAAAATAAATTCCCAGAGCTCCAAAAAACACATTTTCCTCCCCCTCCCTTGGTGGAAAAAAAAGCGAAGTAAAGGATAGAAGTGAAATGAGGTTGTTTAGATACAGAAGGGGGAAGAAAACTGGAAGAAATGAAAATAAAATGAAAAAACTGAAAAAAATTTGAAAAAAAACTCAAAAAAACTGGAAAAAAACCCCCCCAAAAAACCTGAAAAAAATTGGAAAAAAAAAAAAGAAGAAAAAAACCTGAAAAAACCCTGAAAAAAACCCGGAAAAAAATGAAAAAAAATTGAAAAAAATCCCGAAAAAAAACCTGAAAAAAAGAAGAAAAAAATCTGAAAAATTTTGAAAAAAATCTGAAAAAAATCTGAAAAAAACCTGAAAAAACCCTGAAAAAAAACCCTGAAAAAAACCTGAAAAAAATCTGAAAAAAATGAAAAAAAAAAAACCAACTGAAAAAAACTGAAAAAAAACCCCAAAAAAACCCTGAAAAAACACTGAAAAAAACCTGAAAAAAATGAAAAACAATTGAAAAAAAACCTGAAAAAAACCTGAAAAAAATTTGAAAAAAATCTGATAAAAAAACTGAAAAAACTGAAAAAAAAAAGAAAAAAACCTGAAAAAAACCTGAAATTTTTTTGAAAAAAACCTGAAAAAATTTGAAAAAAACACTGAAAAAATCTGAAAAAAACACTGAAAAAACCTGAAAAAATGAAAAAAAATTGAAAAAAAAACTGAAAAAAAGCGAAAAAATTTTGAAAAAAATCTGATAAAAAACTGAAAAAAATGAAAAAAAAAATTGAAAAAAAAACTGAAGTGAAAAAATTTTGAAAAAAATCTGATAAAAAAATTGAAAAAAGGAAAAAAACCTGAAAAAAACCTGAAAAAATTTTGAAAAAAAAACCCCTGAAAAAAAGTGAAAAAAATTGAAAAAAAACCCTGAAAAAACCTGAAAAAATTTTGAAAAAAATCTGAAAAAAACCTGAAAAAACCTGAAAAATAAAACCTGAAAAAAGCCTGGAAAAAAACCCTGAAAAAAACTGAGAAAAAATTGAAAAAAAACCCTGAAAAAAACCTGAAAAATTTGAAAAAAAAAAATCTGAAAAAAACCTGAAAAAAATTGAAAAAAAAAAAATCTGAGAAAAAATTGAAAAAAAAATGAAAAATTTTTGAAAAAATTTTTGAAAAAAAAAAAATGAAAAAAACCATAAAAAAAAGAAAAAGAATTGGAAAAAACCTAAAAAAAAAAAAAAAAAACCACTAAAAAAAAAAAAAACCCTGAAAAAACTGTCCCTGCCTTTTCCTTAAAGTGGATTTTTCTTTTTTTTTTTTTTGGATGCTGCAAAAATCAGGAGGAGTTCGAGGAGAATTTTCGGAATTCTGGAAGAAGCTCCAAAAATCAAATTTGAGGTGGGGGAGAAAAAAATAAAAAATGGATTTTAAGAGGTGATGAGGAATTAACTATTAAATTCACCTGGATAGAGGAGCTTTAAACCCTGAATAAATTAATTTTCTTGGGTTTTGGGACCACAGAAGTGACACCCAGATCTTGATATTTTTGGGATTCCTCTTTGGAGCCTCTGAGAGGAAAATGCCCAAATGTTTTTTTGGCTTTGTTTTGGTGCCCCTGAGGTGGGAATGAATAAAAATGTTCATTTTGGGGGGAAAAAAAAAAAAAAAAAAGGGAAAAAATGCTTTCTTTATTAAAAAAAAATGTCAGAATTATCAGGCTTGAAATAAATAAATATTTATTGGGATTGGGGGTTTTTTGGGGGGGTGGGGTGAAGAAAATATCCTGAATTTTCCTTCAAAATGATAAAAAATTAATCATATTTCCTCTTGGAAATGCTTTTTCCCCAATCCCTGAGGGTTCTGTATGTCTGGAATGACTTTGGGGAATCTCTCAAGGGGAAATTCCTGGCCAGTGTCACCTCTCCTGTCCCAAAAAAAAAGGGTAAAAGGTGGAAAACACCCTAAAAAAAATTACACATTTGTGATTTATGTGGAAGGGAAAGTGCAGGATCTCCCTGGGCAAATGTTCTGCCTCCCAAAATGGAATTTATTGATGGAGTCATTAGGAAAAGAGGTGCTCAACGTGGGGAAAGAATGAATAAATTAAATTTTAAAAAAATAAAAAGAAAAAAAAAGAGGTGAGCAACACAGGAAAATAATGGATACATTAAAAAAATGAGTGTAAAACACAGGGAAATAATTATTACATTTTAAAAAATGAGTGCAAAAGGGAAAGAAGAGATATATTAAAAAAAAAAAAATAAAAATACGGACAATGCAGGGAAAAAACCCAAACAGATTAAATTAAAACCCCGAATGTTACAACACAAGAAAAGAATCCAGGCCCCAACTAAAGCACCACAATTCCCTCCCCTCCTGCTGAGGAATGGAACCCACAAAATCCCATTTTTTTGGCCCTAAAATGGCCCAAAGGAAGCCCAAAGCCTCGAGGGGCTCCAGGAGAGCTGGGATTTGGGACAAGGGATGGAGGGATGGGACACAGGGAATGGAATTCCCACTGGGAAAGGGGAGCTTGGGGTGGGAGCTTGGGAAGGAATTCCCAGCTGGGCTGGAATTCCCAGAGAATCCCTCGGGAGTGTCCAAGGGTGGATTTGGATCACCCTGAGATCATGGGAAGTGTCCATGGGATGGAATTGAAGGTCCATGGATCCCATTCTGGGATTCTGGGATCAAGGACACTCAGGATCCATCCCAAGGGATGTTTATGGAATTTGGGGATGGAAAAGGGAAGGGAGACCCTTCCTGGAGTCCTGAGATTCCCAGTGAAGCCCCTGGATCCCAAAATTCCTTCCCAGAGAGGAGCTGGGAATGAGCTGGGAGCTGAGAGAGCTGGGAATGTCCAGCTGGATCAGGGAAGGATCCAGAGAAATCTTGGAGCCTTTTCCAGAGGGAAAGGAGAGATGGAGAGGGACTTGGACAAGGGATGGAGGGTCAGGACACAGGGAATGGAATTCCCACTGGGAAAGGGGAGCTTGGGGTGGGATATTGGGAAGGAATTCCTGGCTGGGCTGCAATTCCCAGAGAATCCCTGGGAATGTCCCAGGAAAGGTTGGAGCACCCTGAGATCATGGGAGGTGTCGGGGTTGGAATGGGATGGGACTGAAGGTCCATGAATCCCACCCAAACCAGTCTGGAATTCCAGGATTCCGTGGGCTGGAAAACCACCGGAGCAGACAGAACCCCTGGGTGCAGGAATTGCTTTTCCAGGGGAAATCCTGGAATTTAGGATAGCAGTAAAATTCCATGCCCATGGAAGGGTTTGGAACAGGAGGAGCTTTAAGGTTCCTGAAGGAGGGAGGGAAAAATTCCCACCCCAAATCCTTCCCTTCCTGACCTTTTCCCAGCACAGCGATGAAGCCCCGGAGGGAAAAGTGGGATTTGCACAGGGAAAAGCTGCTCTCCAAATTTCAGGAAAAAATCCCAGTGTAGCTTGGAAAGGGGATGGGAAGGGAAGAATCCAGGGAAATCTTGGAGCCTTTTCCAGAGGGAAAGGAGGGATGGAGAGGAACTTGGGACAAGGGATGGAGGGTCAGGAGACAGGGAATGGAATTCCCACTGGGAAAGGGGAGCTTGGGAAGGAATTCCTGGCCAGGCTGCAATTCCCAGAGAATCCCTGGATTCCTGGGAGTGCCCAAGGAAAGGCCGGGGATGGCTCGGATCACCCTGGAAAGGTGCTGGGGTTGGAACGGGCTGGGATTTGAGGTCCATCTCAGCCAGGATTCCCTGGAATTGTGTGTTTCCTTATTCCTTTGGTGTCCCTGACCTGTTGGTGTCCCTGGCCACGTCCTCATAGACGCTCGGCAGTGTCCCTGCCCTGTTGGTGTCCCTGACCTTTCAATGTCCCTGCCTTGCAGTGTCCCTGATTTTTTGGTGTCCCTGCCCTGTGGGTGTCCCTTCTCTCTTGGTGTCCCTGCCCTTTAGGTGTCCCTGCCCTGTTGCTGTCCCTGTCCTGTTGGGGTGTCCCTGCCCTGTTGCTGTCCCTGCCCTGTTGGGGTGTCCCTGACCTGTTGGTGTCCCTGGCCACGTCCTCGTAGACGCTCTGCAGTGTCCCTGCCCTGTTGGCATCCCTGCCCTGTGGGTGTCCCTGACCTGTTGGTGTCTCTGGCCACATCCTCGTAGATGCTCTGCAGTGTCCCGGCCCTTTTGATGTCCCTGCCTTGCAGTGTCCTTGCCCTGATTTTTCGGTGTCCCTGCCCTTTAGGTGTCCCTGCCCTTCTGGTGTCCCTGCCCTGTTGGTGGAAGGTTGATGTCCCTGCCCTTTTGGCATCCCTGCCCTGCAGTGTCCCTGACCTGTTGATGTCCCTGCTCTGCAGTGTCCCTGCCCTGTGGGTGTCTCTAATTTTTTGGTGTCCCTGAACTGTTGGTGTGCCTGCCCTTTTGCTGTCCCTGTCCTTTTGTTGTCCCTGCCCTGTGGGTGTCCCTGGCCACGTCCTCGTAGACGCTCTGCAGTGTCCCTGCCCTTTAGGTATTCCTGCCCTGCAGTGTCCCTGATTTTTTGGTGTCCCTGATTTTTTAGTGTCCCTGGCCACGTCTTCGTAGACGCTCTGCAGTGTCCCTGCCCTGTTGGCATCCCTGCCCTGCAGTGTCCCTAATTTTTTGGTGTCCCTGCCCTTTAGGTGTCCCTGCCCTTTTGGTGTCCCTGATTTTTTGGTGTCCCATACCTGTTGGTGTCCCTGGTCACATCCTCGTAGACGCTCTGCAGTGTCCCTGCCCTGTTGCTGTCCCTGCCCTGCAGTGTCCCTGCCCTGTGGGTGTCCCTGCCCTTTAGGTGTCCCTGATTTTCTGGTGTCCCATATCTGTTGGTGTCCCTGCCCTTTTGGTGTCCCTGATTTTCTGGTGTCCCTGACCTGTTGGTGTCCCTGGCCACGTCCTCGTAGACGCTCTGCAGTGTCCCTGCCCTGTGGATGTTCCTGCCCTGTGAGTGTCCCTGCCCTTTAGGTGTCCCTGCCCTGCAGTGTCCCTGCCCTGTTGCTGTCCGTTCCCTGCAGTGTCCCTGCCCTGTTGGTGTCCCTGCCCTTTTGGTGTCCCTGATTTTCTGGTGTCCCTGACCTGTTGGTGTCCCTGGCCACGTCCTCGTAGACGCTCTGCAGTGTCCCTGCCCTGTGGGTGTCCCTGCCCTGCAGTGTCCCTGATTTTTTGGTGTCCCTGATTTTTTGGTGTCCCTGCCCTTTTGGTGTCCCTGATTTTCTGGTGTCCCATACCTGTTGGTGTCCCTGGCCACGTCCTCGTAGACGCTCTGCACGCCGATCTCCAGGCGGGTGCAGCCGTAGCTCAGCATGGAGCTCAGGTGCTGCTTCAGGCAATAATCTGGCCGAGTCTCAATCGTGATCCCCACGCACTTGGTCAGGCTCCTCTCTGAGTACCTGCAGGACAATAAAAAAATAAAAATAATAATCCCATTCTGGCTCAAAATCCACGAGTTTTGGGTTCAAAGTGAGCTGGGGAAGAGTTTCTGGTGTTTTCCAGGTGAGAGCCTTTTTAGCCTTTTAAAAGGTTAAAATTCCCCGCGGTGTTTTGGCGGGACGACGCGTGAAAATGCACATTAATGCAATCTGGGTTGTGTTAATTAATAGGGGTTGTAATTAATACAGTCTGGGGGTTGTTTCGGGTCTGTGGCAGCCTGGAGGGGGATTCACAGGGAGATGCACCACAAAAAATCCTACAAAATCCCTTCAGGAGTGAGCAGTTCCCAACCTGGCTGAAGGAATCCGACAAAAGCAGAATTCATTGTTTTAGACTTTTTTCTCCTTTCGTGCCCTTTATCACTGGAGGTCTAACGAAGACTAATTACTCCAGCTGGTAAAAAAAAAAAAACCACTCCCCATGACAAATGGGAAGTCACTGCCTTGGGAGAGAGGGGGGAAAAAAACCGGAAAATAAAGAAAAAAAAGAACCTGAACCGAAGTTCACAAAAGGAAACCATCGATCCCCACCGTCACCAGCGAGGAGAAAAATTCCTTTCCACAGGGGAATCAATTCCCTGGAGCGTTTTCTCTGAACTTTAAGGTGGTTTTGTAATAAAACCGCAGCACAAATTTACAGCAGGAAAGAGAGGAAGGAGATTCTTTAGGAGCTGCAGAGAGAAGCTGGAGAAGTCCCAAGGCAGGATATTCCAGGGGACATCAGTCTCTTTAACGGCCCCAAATGATGATTTTTGGGTGTTGACAGGAAATGGTGCTGAAAAAAAAGGGGACACCTTGAGGGAGAGAGGGATGTTATTCCCAAACCTGCACGGCCAAATCCAAAGGATGACTAAGTTCAGCTCTTTATTAGGAGTCTGTAAGGATTCATCACCCCATTGCTGGAAATTTCCGAATGGAAATAAAAGCTCTCGGAGCAGCGTGGAACACAATTCCCTCTCCTTAAAAAAATTAAAAAAATCCCGATCAAAATCCTTCAAACCTCCAAAAAAATAAAAAAAGAAATAGCAAAAAAAATTTCCCCAGACTCATTAAAAAAATATTAACTCCCTTCAAACTGTTCAAATCTATATAAAGATAGAGATATTTGGGGGACAGGCTGTCAAGAGAAGCATTTATAAAAAATAAAATTTAAAAAAAAAACAACAAAAAAACCCACCCCAATAAAAACTACGTGAAAACATTTCCAAGTTTGTGGCTCACTAATCTGACAGCCCAACGGCACCAATTGTTTACCACGTCAGGGCAAACACTGCCAAAGTGTGATTCATTAACAGCAGACTCCCAAACACCCACTTTGGAAGACGTGATTTGCAAAAATTAAAAGAGAGAAATTCGAGCGAAAAGAGAGAAGGGGGAGAGAAAAAAAATAAATAAATAAAAAGTCTTTAGATGACTTGGGACAAATTGAACCTGCTCCTATTAACACCTAAAAATCAGGGTAGAAATACAAAGGGGAGCTAAAAATAATTAAATCGCCGTTTGAAGAATAAAGAAAGAGAAATTTGATTTTTTTTTTTTTGGTGTCTTTTCTCCGCTGGCGAACTCCAAAAGTTCACTTGGATATTCAAGGTTTTCTACTATTTGCAAAAGGAAAAAAGTCTATTTCATTCAAAACCTGCTGCCAAAGGCAGGGATCTCATTGGTTCAGGAGCCAAACACGAGAAATATCAGAAGTGGACACGAATTAAAAGCTTTAAAAGGATTTACATAACCTGCCATTTTCTGCAGGGAATTATCACAGAGCGCCCAGAAAAGCTGAACTGGGTATTATTACCCAGCACAAAGCTGCATTATACAACTAAATTACATTTGATATTTTATTTAAAAGAAAAAAAAAATATAATCTATCTGACGCTGTTTTATATTTAATTTCCACATTTCTCAGTGCCAGGGGTTGAGCTGTGAAACAGAGCTCGGAAGGGCAGGAAACACTGGACAAGGAGCAACTCCTAAATATGGATTTAGGAAGGGATTTAAGGGTTTTTTTAACCAAATTGTGAGGATGTCTTAGTTTAAAGCATGGCCAGATCCAAGACAGCAGGGGGAAAAAAAAAAAACCCACAGGAAAAGTGATGTGTGCTTAGGAATAACACCTTGATCAGAGGGAAAAGCTTCTAAATCCCCAAAAATTCCAGAATGGTTTGGCTTGGAAGGGACCTTAAAGGTCTTTTCAGACACCTTCCACTATCCCAGGTGGCTCCAACCCGGCCTTGGACACTTCCAGGGATGAGGCAGCCCAAAATTCCCTGAGAATTTTATCCCAGGGCCTCCCCACCCTCATAGGGAGGAATTCCTTCCCAATATCCCACCCAAACCTGTCCTTTCCCAGTGGGAAGCCATTCCCCACCCTTGTCCCTCTCCAGCTCTCTCTGGATGAGCCAAGAATCCACCAAAATCCCCTCCAGGAATCTCCTAAATTTCAGGTTGTGCTGTCATGGATCAGGGAGTCAGATCCAAGGAGTTTTGTCGATTATTCCCAAAATCCCGGGAAGGTTTGGATTTGGGTTGGAAGGGCCCTTAAAAGCTCATCCCATCCCGACCTCTCTCAGATTGGAATTCTTGCTCTCAGATTGGAACTCTTGCATCATCCCCACCCCTATTCTCAGCTCTCCTCCAGCTCTTTTTTTTGTGGCCTTTTTGCTACCAAAAAAAGCTGCCCGTCTCCGCAGCCGCGCCGTCACCGCCGCATCCAGCTGGGACATGATTTGCCTATTCCCATCCAATTTCCCACTATTTATGCAGCCAGGGGTAATTTGGTGGCTGAATCATACAGAAAGCTCATGATTCTGTGACTTCAACCCAATTTATTTTTTTTTTTTATTTCCAGAGATTTCTGGGCGCTGCTCAGAATAGAATCCTGACCCGTTCCTAGAAAAACTGCCGGACGGTTTTTTTCCTCTTTTTATCCCAGTGTGGTTTACACAGAACGTGTGGATTTGTCCCTCATCTCTCCCTCAGCTCTGGGATGGATGGATGGATGCTGCCAGCCCTGAGAAATGAGGCTTTGAACACAATTTTAAAACACGAGCCCAAGGGCAGGAACAGCAGAATCCCATTAGAAACCAGCGGGGTCAATGACAATCATTTCCTGCTCTGGAAATCCGCGGAACGGGTGAAACCTTGTCCCTGCTCCTGGGTCAAAGCTCCTGCAGGATTTTAGGGATATTCCACATTTCTGTGAGCTTCAGGAGCAGGACCCAGGGGATTTATGGTGGCAGTGGACACGGTGGGTTTGCCAACACTGGATCTTTAAAGACAACAGAGCTCCAGTCACGGATCCGGCACGAATCCTGTGGTTTTATGAAGAGGGAATTGCCTCTTTCCAGGCAGGAAAATCTGAAAAGTGGACATGGAGAGCTCTGAGGGGAGAGACTTCAGGATACCCACACACAAAAGGTCAAGACTTGATGAAGAATTCCTGATGGAACTTTAGTAATTGGATAGAGAAAACCTGGAGAGATTCGATGGACTCGAGCTGAGAGCTCCACCCATGACCAGGAAATTGTGGAATCCTGGAATGGTTGGGATTCATGGACCTTCAATCCCATCCCATTCCAATCCCGACACCTCCCATGATCCCAGGGAGCTCCAACCTTTCCTGGACACTCCCAGGGATTCTCTGGGAATTCCAGCACAGCCTTGAGAATTCCTTTCCAAGATCCCTTTTCCAAGCTACGTTGGGATTTTTCCTGAAATTTGGAGAGCAGCTTTTTCCCTGTGCAATTCCCACTTTTCCCTCCAGGGTTTCATCCCTGTGCTGGGAAAAGGTCAGGAAGGGAAGGATTTGGGGTGGGAATTCTTCCCTCTCTCCTTCAGGGACCTTAAAGCTCCTCCCATTCCAACCCTTCCATGGGCACGGAATTTTACTGCTATCCAAATTGCAGGATTTCCCTTGGAAAAGCAATTCCTGCACCCAGGGGTTCTGTCTGCTCTGGTGGCTTCCCATCCCACGGAATCCTGGAATTCCAGACTGGTTTGGGTGGGATTCATGGACCTTCAGTCCCATCCCATTCCAACCCCGACACCTCCCATGATCTCAGGGTGCTCCAACCTTTCCTGGGACATTCCCAGGGATTCTCTGGGAATTGCAGCCCAGCCAGGAATTCCTTCCCAAAATCCCACCACCCCAAGCTCCCCTTTCCCAGTGGGAATTCCATTCCCTGTGTCCTGACCCTCCATCCCTTGTCCCAAGTCCTTCTTGATCTCTCCTTTCCCTCTGGAAAAGGCTCTGAGGATTCTCTGGATCCTTCCCTGATCCAGCTGGACATTCCCAGCTCTCTCAGCTCCCAGCTCATTCCCAGCTCCTCTCTGGGAAGGAATTTTGGGATCCAGGGGCTTCACTGGGAATCTCAGGACTCCAGGAAGGGTCTCCCTTCCCTTTTCCATCCCCAAATTCCATAAAAATCCCTCAGGATGGATCCTGAGTGTCCTTGATCCCAGAATCCCAGAATGGATCCATGGGGATCCCAGAATCCCAGATCCATGGGGACCTTCCATCCCATCCCAGGGACACTTCCCACGATCTCAGGGTGATCCAAATCCACACTTGGACATTCCCAGGGATTCTCTGGGAATCCCAGCCCAGCCAGGAATTCTTTCCCAAAATCTCACCCCAAGCTCCCCTTTCCCAGTGGGAATTCCATTCCCTGTGTCCCATCCCTCCATCCCTTGTCCCAAATCCCAGCTCTCCTGGAGCCCCTTGAGGCTCGGGAAGAAGCTCCGAGGATTCCCTGGATCCTTCTCCATGTGCACATTCCCAGCCTGGCGCTCCACAGGAGACCAATTTTCCCTTCTCAAGCACCAACAAACCCCCCTGGAATATTTCTCCTCCTCCTCCCCTGGAACACAGGAATTATTTGGCATTTGAGGATCCCCCGCATCATCATCATCCGAGGAGGATAATCAGGAATCAAGACAAGAGAACAGCACGAGATGAGAGAGGGGCAATTTTAATAATAGGCTGACCACGGAGGTTCATTATGCAAACGAGGCAGCTGCTAAGTCATGCAAATGAAGATCCAAAGATTTTGTGCAGACAGATTTTAGTGAAGTCAGTGATTACAGAAATAAAGGTGAGATAATTAATTTTAATCACTGCCAAATCTGCTGCATTGAACAGAGTCTCAGATCAGAACCTGCCTCTTAAATAAACTAATTTTTTTTTTTTTTTTTTTTTTTAGATTTAAAAGGCAGCTACTCCTCCGCCAGACACGGGGTCCCGAACACGACAATCGTGGTTCTGGCACGGAACAGCTCCCGTTAACAAAGCCTCTCCATTAAACTCTGCTCTCCTGACAAAAGCCTCGTCAGCTGAGAGACCTGAAGATCAAAAGACTCAATTATTTACAGCAGGAGCTGGGGCAGCTTCCCAAATCCCCAGCCGGGATGGGGATGGCCGGGAGCCAGGAGACGCCGGAGCAGCGCGGAGAACTCCGGCAGCAAAGCAGGTGGGGATCACACCGAGAATATCACACCTGGAAACCAATTCTTAGCTCCTTTTGGGGCAGCAGAGAACAGAAAAAATAAATAAAATAAATAAATAAAAATTTTAAAAAAAGAGCAGAAGGAAGAGGTGCAGGAAGCTGCAAGAAGAAGAGGCTGAAATGGCAAAGCGAAGAGAAGCGATCGTCATAAAATGTTTAGGAAAAAAGGAGCTAAACCAGCTAAAAAAGTTGTCTTTAGGACATTCCAGCCCTGCTCCACTCCTGGAAGTGTCCAAGGCCAGGCTGGGCTTCCACCTGGTCCAGTGGAAGGTGTCCCTGCCCATGGCAGGGGGTGGGATGGGGTGGATTTTAAGGTCCAAACTGTCCCATCGTTTTGGGATTCCTGAAGGCAAAGATGGGATGAATTGTACAAATGTTTTATAATGGTAATGGTTTGGATTGTAATTCCCATCCAAAAGTGGTGCTCCAAACCCAAATCCAGCACGGGGAGTGCTCACAGCTGGGCAGGAGAAGGTCCTACTGCTCATCCACCCTTGTCCTATCCCAGAAAAATCCCGGACAAAAACAAACCAGCAAAGATCTGCAAACTCAGAATCACAGAATTATTTCAGTTTGAAAAGAGCCCCAGGATCACGGAGTCCAGCCATCCCCCAGCACTGCCAAGGCCACCACTGATCCGTGTCCCCAAGTGCCAAATCCACAGGGATTTTTAATCCCTCCAGGGATGGGGACACTGTCACTTCCAGCCCTTTCCAGGCTGGAATTGTTCCCAATATCCAACCTGAACCTGCCCTGGCACAGCCTGAGGTAATTTCTTCTCATCCTGTCCCTGTTCCCTGAGAGAAATCCCCGGCTGTCCCCTCCTGTCAGGGAATTCCAGAGAGGAAAATTCCCACTGGAGTCTCCTTTTCTCCAGGCTGAGCCCTTTTTCCAGCTCCCTCAGCTGCTCCTGGTGCTCCAAACCCTTCCCTGGACACGTTTCAGCCCTTCCATGTCCTTCTGTGTCCTTAGAAAAGACTCTCAGAGTCTTGTGGAAAGACTGGAATGTTTGGAGGGTTGGGTGAGAAAAAAAATGAAGAATTTTAATCATCGACCAAAGGAATCCTGGGCAAGGAAATTTCCTGGTCTGGACTTGGGGAAGAGCAAAGACCAGGAACCCGAAACAGATTTAACAATAAATAAACCCCTTGTGGTGCCCTGGAGCAGCAGCAGCACAGTGACACTGCTCAGTGACATCTATAATTGTAGAATTAAGTCCAAAAATGACCCCACAGGTGGTTCTGAAGAGGAAACTCACTACAACCCACGAGGATCTCGTGTATCTTTACTTAAATTACCTCCTTGATCCTGATCTTTAACACCTCTGCTTTCTCACAGGGGCAGCCTGTGAAACAGAGATTCATTCAGCATCCACAATTCCCTGTGAATAAACCCAGAATCAGGGAATATTCTGACAAAGCAGGTGGCATCTCACTCAGCTGACGTGTTTTCCAAAGCCCGAAGGTTCCATGATTGCATTTCTGAAAGCTCAAAATGCCAATTATTTGACCTTCTGCTGCTCCCTTTTTATTACAACATTTTTTTATTACAACAATGTTTCAGTGCTTTCTTTATCACCAACGACAGAGCAGTTTGGTTTCTTAGCAGCATCAGCCTCCCAAGGTTTCAAGCTTTCAAATCTTGAAAAAAAGTTACTAAAAATACACCCATTTATTGACTAAAACACCTTTTTTTTCCGATTTTGATAAGGTAACAGTATCTCTGCCTGCTAAAAGATAAGGGAGAACAACTTTTTTTTTTCTCCAGGAGATGCCACCAACAGATAATTGTGCTCCTTCCTGCTGTGTAATTTGGTTCAAAATCCAAAATGGGATCCAGTCTGAGGTAAAAACCTAAAACACACCCGTTTTTCCCTCTTTCTTGATATTTTTAGCCCATTTTAACCCCCAAGGAATGGCTTTGCCAACCAAAAACACTCCCAAGAAAAGGCACAGCACAAGCAAAAGTGGCTCAGTTAAGAGACGCTTCAGTTCCAATCCATTCTGAATTTAAAAAACCCTAAAACATCCCCATTTTTCTCCAGTTTCTCAATATTTTTACCATATTTTAAGTCCAAGGAATGGCTCTGCCACCCAAAATTCCTCTGAAAAAATGGCACAGCACAAGCACAAGTGGCTCAGTTATGACACACTTCAGCTCAAATCCATTCTGAGTTAAAAAAACTAAAACACACCCATTTTTCTCCTCTTTCTCAATATTTTTACCACATTTTAACTCCCAAGGAATGGCTCTGCCACCCAAAAACACTCCCAAGAAGAAAAGGCACAGCAGAAGCAGAAGTGGCTCAGTTATGAGACACATCAGACATAATTCCTTCTGAGTTTAAAAAACGTAAAACACACCAGTTGTTTTCTCCTTCTCAATATTTTTACCCCATTTTAGCGCCCAAGGAATGGCTCTGCCACCCAAAATTCCTCTGAAAAAATGGCACAGCACAAGCACAAGTGGCTCAGTTATGACACACTTCAGCTCTAACCCATTCTGAGTTTAAAAAACACTAAAACATATGCGTTTTCTCTCTTTTTTCATGTCTTTACCAAGTTTGAACCCCAAGGAATGGCTTTGCCACCCAAAATCCCTCTGAAAAAATGGCACAACAGGAGAAGAAGTGGCTCAGTTAAGAGACACTCCAACTCCAATCCATCCTGAGACACATCAGACATAATCCACTTTGAGTTTAAAAAAACTAAAACACACCAGTTTTCTCCTCTTTCTCAGTATTTTTACCACATTTTAAGATCCAAGGAATGGCTCTGCCACCCAAAATCCCTCAGAAAAAATGGCACAGCACAAGCAGAAATGGCTCAGTTATGAGACACTTCAGCTCCAATCCAATCCCTAAAACACACCCATTTTTTTCTTTTTTCATGTCTTTTTTCTCTCTTTTTTTGATGTCTTTACCAAGTTTTAACCCCAAGGAATGGCTCTGCCACCCAAAATCCCTCTGAAAAAATGGCACAACAGAAGAAGTGGCTCAGTTAAGAGACACTCCAGCTCCAATCCATCCTGAGACACATCAGACATAATCCAGTCTGAGTTTAAAAAACCTAAAACACATCAGTTTTCTCCTCTTAGTATTTTTACCCCATTTTAACCCCCAAGGAATGGCACTGCCACCCAAAATCCCTCTGAAAAAATGGCACAAGCACAAGTGGCTCAGTTAAGAGACACTCCAGCTCCAATCCATCCTGAGACACATCAGACATAATCTATTCTGAGTTCAAAAAACCTAAAACACACCAGTTTTCTCCTCTTTCTCAGTATTTTTACCACATTTTAAGATCCAAGGAATGGCTCTGCTACCCAAAATTCCTCTGAAAAAATGGCACAGCACAAGCAGAAGTGGCTCAGTTATGAGACACATCAGACATAATCCAGTCTGAGTTAAACCCTAAAACACACCCATTTTTCTCCTCTTTCTCAATTTTTTTACCACATTTTAACCCCAAGGAATGGCTCTGCCACCCAAAAACACTTCCCAAGAAAAGCTGAGCACAAGCAGAAGTGGCTCAGTTATGAGACACATCAGACATAATCCATTCTGAGTTAAAAAACATAAACCACACCCGTTTTTTCCTCTTTCTCAATATTTTTACCACATTTTAACCCCCAAGGAATGGCTTTGCCACCCAAAATCCCTCTGAAAAAATGGCACAACAGGAGAGGAAGTGGCTCAGTTATGACACACTTCAGCTCCAATCCATTCTGAGTTAAAAAAACTAAAACACACCCATTTTTCTCCTCTTTCTCAATATTTTTACCCCATTTTAACTCCCAAGGAATGGCACTGCCACCCAAAATCCCTCTGAAAAAATGGCACATGCTCAAGTGGCTCAGAGACACCAGCTCCATTCCATCCTGAGACACATCAGACATAATCCATTCTTAGTTTAAATAACCTAAAACACACCTGTTTTCTTCTCTTAGTATTTTCACCACATTTCAACCCCCAAGGAATGGCTCTACCACCCAAAACCCCTCTGAAAAAATGGCACAGCACAAGCCGAAGTGGCTCAGTTATGACACACTTCAGCTCCAATCCATTCTGAGTTTAAAAAACACTAAAACACACCCGTTTTCTCTCTTTTTTCATGTCTTTACCAAGTTTTAACCCCAAGGAATGGCTCTGCCACCCAAAATCCCTCTGAAAAAATGGCACAAGCACAAGTGGCTCAGTTAAGAGATAATTCAGCTCCAATCCATCCTGAGACACATCAGACACAATCCAGTCTGAGTTTACAAAACCTAAAACACACCAGTTTTTTCCTCTTTCTCAATATTTTTACCAAGTTTTAACCCCAAGGAATGGCTCTGCCACCCAAAATTCCTCTGAAAAAATGGCACAAGCACAAGTGGCTCAGTTATGAGACACTGCAGCTCCAATCTATTCTGAGTTTAAAACACACTAAACCACTCCCGTTTTCTCTCTTTTTTCATGTCTTTACCAAGTTTTTACGCCAAGGAATGGCTCTGCCACCCAAAAACACTCCCAAGAAAAGCTGAGCACAAGCAGAAGTGGCTCAGATATGAGACACATCAGACATAATCCAGTCTGAGTTAAACCCTAAAACACACCCATCTTCTCCTTTTTCCTCAATATTTTTACCCCATTTTAACGCCCAAGGAATGGCTCTGCCACCCAAAACCCCTTGGAGCAAAGGCACAGCACAAGCACAAGTGGATCAGTTATGAGACACATCAGACATAATCCAGTCTGAGTTAAAACCTAAAACACACCCATTTTTCTCCAGTTTCTCAATATTTTTACCATATTTTAACCCCAATGAATGGCTCTGCCACCCAAATTTCCTCTGAAAAAACGGCACAGCACCAGCACAAGTGGCTGAGTTAAGAGACACTTCATGCCTAACCCAAGCAGGACTGTTCTGCCTGGACTAATTAACCCCCTGGCCGTAACGAGGAGCAGGAATGGTGTCTTGCTGGAGAGGGAAGAGTGGTTTGGTTTATTTTTATTTCCCTCACAGCTTCCTTCCATCCCGAGGACCTCTGGGCAAGGTCTGGAGGGATCCTGCCCCTCCTGACAACCCGCCCTGCCACGCTGGGCTGATAAATGCGTCATTATCCCAAAAGCCGTAATCACTGCCTGCTCTCAGAGACGTCCAAAAGCAGGTCCTGAAAGCTCTGTCTTAGCAAAACAAAACAAAACAAAAAAAAAGGACATTGAACAGAAAAAAAAAAAAAAACCCTGACAAGACCTTCTCACGCTGTTGGGTTTTTCAAGCCCGCGGTGTTTTCTGAGCTCCCATCCGTCAAGTTTGCGGCAACAGCAATTCAGAACTTGGTTTTTTTTTGTTGTTTTTGTTTTGTTTTGCAGCAACAAATTATTAGCCAGCTGTAACAGCAAACACCAGGATGAATTAACATATGCTGGAGTGAAATATTTCCAACGAGGAAAAATGCGTGGCTGGAACAAGAGTCGAGTCGCAACATTTTTTTTTTTTTTAAACCACCCCCATAAAAAAATAAATGTTTAGAGGGGAAAAAAAATAATAACAAACCAATGAAACAAGGCTAATTTAGGCAAAACAGTGCTTATCTCCTCCTCCCTTATGCTTTTCCCAGTGAGCTGAGCCAAATTACAGTTTGGAAATTATGGTTTCATGTTTCTCCCAGCAGAGAAACAGCAACACGAGGTCCCAGATTCCTGACAGGGAAATTTAGGGAGACCTGAGTCTGGAATTGGAGTCCCTGATGTTTTCAGGATCAGGGCAGTTCCCACTGGATATTTTTTTCCCAAGAATGTGTTTGGCTCACTCTCAGCCCAACCATGGCCTGCACAAGGCAATTAGTCCTTTGGATTTAATTCCCATTTCGCCAGATATCCCCAGTTCTTGTTGTGCCAGAGAAAAAAAATCAACATTTATCCTTCTCTCCTCTGCGCCACTCATAAATCTCTATTATATCTCTCTCAAATATCTTTTCCCTGCTTCCACAGCATCGTTTTCCTCCCCTCCCCTGATTTTTAAAGGGAAGAAATGAGCAAAGGTTCAAGCTGTGAAGGAGGCGGCTCCGCGACACCATTTCCCAGTTTTCCCTCTAATTCCCATCCCTGCAATTCCTCACACTGAGCTGGTTTCTTAACTAACACCAAGCACCAGGGCTGTGTTTCTCACAGTTATCAACTGAAACTTCAACGTCTTATTCCCGAGTGGCATCAGCCAACTTGGAGATTGTTTGTTCTGTAGTAAAAACAGGGAAAAATCTCTTTTATAAACGATGCTTTGTATCTAAACTGATTTTTTTTTCCTGCCCTTTTACAACAGGTCAAAACAACCTGTTCCAGCTCAAGGACAGCCCTAATGACTTCTCTCTGTTGTGTTAATTGATAATTTAATCCATCCCTTAATATCTTTCAGTAATTTCTGCACGCAAAAATAGTAATTTCTCCATGCAAAACCTCCACTCTTATTCCCAACCCGCTGAAGGGTTTTTAAAAACCCAGAGACAAAGTTACAGAGATTTGTCAAAGTGCTTCAAGAGAAAGCTACAACCTCAATGTGTTGTTGAAAGCGTTTCTTGTAGCCAGAGGGCAGGAATTCATCTGCCACAGGATGGGAACGAGCTCTGTGCAAACAAGAACCTCTCTGTACTCCATCTAGTGAGGAGGGAGGTGCTCTGGGCTTTTCAGCAGCTGAAGAAAACAAAATCTTGTCCTGATAAATACAAGCGAGGCCCAGCACATCAGCAAAACACGTTTTGCAATGTGTCCTGGAAGAGGGAAAGGCACAGAGGGCTTGTAAAATGCCCCATAATTCGATTTATCAGGTGAGGAGGGATCATGTTTTGCTTCGCCACGAGCCAGGGAGTTTTTATGTCTTGGATTAGTATGTGAATGTCAGTAAAAAAAAACAACACCAACAATTTGTCTTAGATATGGGGAATCCAGCTGAAATCCACCACTGATCATCCCAAACAGATGAAACCACGGGATGGTTTCAACCAGACATCCCAAAACTCCTGTCCTTGCACTCAGGATGCTCCCACAGATTTCCCATCCCCTTTAATCCCCACCGACAGCACTTGGCAATGACACACAAAGAAAAGAAGCCCCAAAAAGTCGTGCTGAAAGATGTGACAAAGCTGTGAAAAAAGGAAGGGATGGCTCAGAGCACCAGAAGTTTGAGAGCCCTGGGAAGATCTGGTTCCCTGTGCCAACCTCCAGCTCCTCCCCAGTCCAGAATCACAAAATTAGGAATTTATTAAGCTTGGAAAAGCCCTTTAAGTGCACCCATCCTCTGTCCCAAGCACTTCTAAACCAATTTCTTTTTAAAAGTAATGACCAGCCCTGCCAGGCTACCAAACCCACGCCCAACTGGGGAAAAAAAAATAAAATCCCATTTGTGAGGGATAATAACCCCAACCAAGATGATTTTCCAAACCAATTTTTTTTTTTTTGGCTCGTGATGCAGAAGGAAAGCTGGGAACAAAGCGACGCCCAGCACACAAAGGGAGAAAATTGGAGATGCTTTTTGGAGCCCTGGTGTTTCAGAAAGAACCAAAAGAGTTTCTCAGGAATGATTTGGGGATTTCACAGAATCGAACAATCGCCAAGAAGGTTTGGGTTGGAAAGGACCTTAAAGATCATCTTGTCCCCACCTCCTGCCATGGGCAGGGACACTTTCCACTCCCCCAGGCTGCTCCAAGGCCCATCCAATCTGGCCTGGAACACTTTTAGGGATGAGGCAGTGTTGGGAAAGATGGGACAGGAAGGGCTTGTGGATATGATTGCCTGGGAAGAAATACTGGAGATGTAAAACCTGTGAGTGAAATAGAAATTAAATCCAGCTTTGAGATGTGATCATGGCAGGCAGGGAGACGGGGATGAGCTGGAGATGGGTTGAGGGATAGGAAATGAAAGGACCCAAGAATGCAGCCTCTCTCCACCCTGCCAAGGCATCAGGGAAAAAGTAGATAAGAAAAGTCATCTTTAGAGTTTAGAATATAGGATGACATGGTGATATAACAGTTCTCATAGGCTGCATGCAAAGTCTGTAGGTTTTGTATCTCACGCTGTTTGGTCACCGTAAATTAGAATATTCAACACAGAAGGAGATATAATGGATTGTAACAAGGTCCTCGCTCTCTCTTTTACTGCTCTTACCTCTTTTACCTCTCTTACCCCTCTCACTGCTCTGACCCCCTGCCCTCTTACCTGCCCCAGCTCTCTCAGCTCTTTTACCTCCCTCACCTCACACCCTCTCTCTCTCTCCCTCTCTCTTTGGGGTTTCCCTCCAGCCCAGGCTGGTGGCTGAAGGCAAAGCCCTTTTTACCCACAACCCTTGCAATAAAACCATGTATTTCTAGAATATCTCAGGTCTGCAGAGTTCCTTCTCCCTGCCGTCCATGGAGTAATTCCAGTGCAGCAATCCAGGAGTGTCTCTTTGCTTTAAGCACCTCCTCTCAGGGAGTGAAAAGCAGGAGGTTTGGGCAGCAAATATTTTATTTTAGTCTCAGTTTTGCCAAGCTCTTCACCACACTGACCTCAGAGCATTCTCAGCCTGCACAGCCACAAAAAATAAAAAAAAACCCAACCCAAATCATGGTGGAAAATTTCCATGAGGAGATGGCCCAACATTTGTCCTTGATTTTTCTCATCTTTGCTGTGCAATTACTTCAGGAAAAACTTGAAAGAAAAAAAACCATTTTGCTGCCTGTTGCCCAATCAATACAATCAACCATTAGGTCATAATTATAAAGACAAGTTTCCCAGGGAAGAGTCAATACCGAGTTGCAGGCGTGCGCTAACAAAGGATGCAGGAAAGAAAAAAAAAAAAAAAATAAAAGAAAGAAAAGAAAAATCTTTACATCTAAAATTACGGAAGAAACGACACGACAGCCTCTTTTATTAAATCCGCCCTGAAATTCGAATTTTTGTTTTTTCTTGGTGAGACTGACACGGGTTCTCAAAACACCCAACTCCAATTTCAGCCCTGATATCGACTCGCTGCAGCCTGAGGAAAGTTTCACATCCTTAGGAACAACCAACTTCTGAGCAACAAAACACCACAAACTCAATGTCCCTAAAAGCTGCGTGGATAAAATGTCCAGTCCAGCCCAGCCCTTTGCTTTTTAGTTTCTTTATCCACCTCTGGAAATGAGATTGAGCTCGTCCCCATCTGACTCCGCCAGGGAAAAAACATTTAGCTCGAGGAAGGAAAACAGCTTGATTGCTGCTTTGAGGAAACGAAGGAATTGTATCCATAAAATTATAAAGAGGGATAATAAAAAGCAGCCATCAGCCAGAAGTGCCAGTGGAGAGAGAGAGCCGTGGTGCAGCTCATCTTGATCTCTTGCCAAAGCAAGTCCCTCACCTATAAAGCTGCGATGGGACGGCGCTCAAAAAAAAGTGGAAAAATGTGAAAATCCTTGTTTTTCCCTCACAAAAAACATTCCTGGGTTTGCTGCAGCAGCTCCAGGAATTCCTGGTGCCTCTGCCCCAGCTCCTTGTGCTCCCTCCTGTAGCTCTGAGGTGCCCACGGCTCCTCCTCCAGGGCACGGGGTTAGAATGAGATCCTTCAAGCCCTGGCCAAGCCAATTTTTATGATTTTACTCAACTTTTAATGGTGGTTGAGTCATCGTTCGGAAAATGATTTCGGCTTTTAGCTGCTGCAGTGGCTCGGAACTGCATCATCCTGGGGGCACAGCCATCCATCCCTCACAGCTCCAGGGGACTCTGTGCTGGCCCAAGGAGGAACTTCCTGGGATGGGCTGAAGGGGAAATGGATAAAAACCCCTCATTGAATGGCACAGCTTGATTTTAATCAGAAATACACGGGGAGGAGACAGCTGAAGGTGAGTGAGCACCTGTGTCCTCCCAAAGGTGGAAAAAGCACAGGTTGAAGGTGTTGGGCTTCTCCTCCCGAGGAACAAGTGACAGGATAAAAAAGGAACAGCCTTGAGTTGTGCCAGGGGTTGAGTATTAGGAATAATTTCATCCCTAGAAGGGTTGGAAAAAGGTGCCCAGGGCAGTGGTGGAGTCACCAAGCCTGGAAGTGCCCAAAACCACGGATGTGGCACTTGGGGATGTGGTTTAGTGCTGCTGGTTGATGGCTGGACCTCGACGACCTTAAAGGTCCTCTCTAAACTTAATTATTCTGTGATTCCAGGAGCTGGAGAAAGAGAATGGAACCAAACACTGGAAGATACAGGAGTATCTTCCATAAAGCAAGGACTGGCAGGAGCTCAAGGAGCCAGAAATGGGAGGTGGAGGTGGGAACTCCTCCTGTCCCAGCCCTCGAGGGAGCCAAGGCTCCTGGGGTGGGATCCTCTCACCTCTCACAACATTCAGAACAGATGGATTTCACCCCCTGTAAGGGCTCATCAGGCACCCAGGAACATCTGAGCTGAGCTCTGAACCCGCCAGCTGAACCCACAGCTCACCCAAGAGCTGCCAGAGAGAAAAAAAAAAAAAAAAAAAAAGGGGAGGTTGTTTTTACCCACAAAAGAAATTCCCGCTGATTCCCGAGTTTTCAGAGCACAGACCATCTCCGGAGACGAGGCAGGCAAAGGTTGTGCAGAGAGAGTTAAAAAATGAGGTCGTTGCACAACCCAAGGCCTGGACAGAGGGTGAGCAAATCAAGGCTGCACAAACACCCACCCCCAGCTCTGCATCCCCAGCTTTTGGAGCATCCAACTTCCCGAACTTCTGAGCCATGGAAAGTATTTCAAACCAAACAATCCCTTCTCTGCCTGGCACAGAGCTCCCCAAACCCCCTGCTCGACCCTCTCCAGGAAAAAATATGAAAATTAACCTTCCTTTTTTTATTTTCTTTTCCTCTCTTTTTTTTCCCCCTCGTTCCGCGCCGATTGCGCCCACCATGTCACCAGAAAATGAGTTTTCTTTCAAATTAATTTAGCGCCGTTGAAAGGCGGGCGGGCTCCGGGTTTAACAGCGTCAATGAGGCGAGCAGAGCGCAGCTGAGGGAACCATAAACCACATCTCCCTATTTCACCAGCTCATTGTCAGCCGGGCTGCAAAGCAATCTCTGCTGAAAGCCAGAAAAAAAAGGGGAGTGCAGGTCCTCAGCGCTGCGGGGATCGGTTTGGATCGTTCCTATCCTTCTGCAGCTCAGTGAAATCGGAATTATTTGAGTTTGTGGCTGCTTGGAAAGTCAGAATATAATAGTGACAGCTCCTGCAAGCAGCAGGGTGGTGTAAAGGATGAGGAGATTTAACCCAAGGATAATGTGAACGATGCAGGAATTAACCCAAAAAATCTTACGTTCTCTCCGCGACATCACCGGCACAACTGGAATTAAAACCACGTAACCACCAAGTTCAAACTCACACAGGTGGCCAAAGCCCTGAAGAAAAAAAAAAAAAAAAAGAAGAGCTCCATCTCCAGGCACCAAGCCCCAGCTGGCCACTCGGATCCCATCCCGCCATTAACATTTTAGCGCGGGTCACCGGAGAACTTGTTGTGCTTCGCCAAAATTACACAGGCAGCGGCGGCCGAGCAGCAGAAACGAGCAAAGAGTTCCCTCTGGCAGGTGTTCAGCAGTAATTTGCTGAAAAACGTCCAGGAAAGAGAGGGGGGGAAATTCATTATTCAGCTCTGACAATGTCATGACCGCTGAGGCCCGTGACGCTGTTTCCACCAGCGCGGGGTAAAACGCGGATTTACGAATTTCGCTGGGGTTTGGCGTGGCTCAAATTCTTCAATTTTGAGTAAACACCTCGAAATCTTTGGAGGATGATGGGTTTGGTTCCAGCATCCCTCTCGGAAAACCCAAAACCACATGGCCGAGAAGGCGTGGGTTTGGCTTTCTCGTGTGTTGGAACATTTCGCATGCAGGAGGAACAGTCATAGGGCAGATAATGGGATAAGCAATCCCATTCCATGGCTGAGGAAGGAAAGAAAATGGAAAACTCCCCTGCCATGAGATTAGGATCTGATGAAATGACTTTTTTTTTTGCTCTCAAAGCTTCCAAATAACATCAACTCCAGGGCAGTTAAAAGTTGGAAAATGCAGCAGGAAATGAGCATCGAAGACCACATCAACTTCGGGGTAAAACTCCTTAAACTCTGCAGACAAGGGATAAACACTCAGTGACAAATGGGTTTTAATGGCAAATATAGGATGGCTTGGGTGGGAAGGGACCTTAAAGCTCATCCCATTCCAACCTGGACACTCCCCACAGCCCCAGGTTGCTCCAACCTGGACATTTCCAGGGGATGAGGAACCAGAACCTCTCTGAGAAATCTGTGCCAAGCGCCTCACCACATCCAAAGCTGGAAAACAAAGAAAACCTGCCTGGTTTTCCAGAATTATTAGGAGCTAGGCTCCAAATCTCTGGGAACAAAAGAAAATTTAGGCAGATTTTCTGCTCTAAACGATCTGGCACTGAAACAACAGCCACTTATCTACTGCCTGGCCCGCTCAGGATGTCCGGAGGGATTTGACAGACAAGCTCTGATGGATCCAGCCACGGCAATTTCCAACGCTGCTGCCTCCTGCTATTCCCTTCCTCCTGCCAGGAGCCAGGCACAGGAGGGGACACGGGGCTGGGTGAGTCCCCACATCCCAAAATTGCCGCTGGAATGGGAGCTGAACCCGGCAATTTGGAGCTTCAAGAGCCTCCCTGTCACTGCACCCACTCATTATGG
This sequence comes from Zosterops lateralis, assembly GCF_965231275.1. Classification (NCBI taxonomy): domain Eukaryota; kingdom Metazoa; phylum Chordata; class Aves; order Passeriformes; family Zosteropidae; genus Zosterops; species Zosterops lateralis. The sequence goes on along the minus strand of NC_139764.1, from coordinate 112,412,424 downwards.
CAGGGCCAGGGGTGGGGAGCTGACTGTCAAACCCCTGGCAATTTTTAATTTCCCACTCCCCCCCCCATCCCTGGGCAGAGAAGGAGCTTCTTAACACTCTGCTCTCCTCCTCAAAATTCCACGAATTTGCCCCGGGGTGAGGAGCTGCCTGCTCTGGAAGGGGTCACTTGGAGTAGAGGGTCAAGGTAGATAAAAGGAGAACTGGCATGAATCACTGCAAGAGTGAGTCAAAGCCCGGCTTGTTGGTTTGATTTTTTTGTGTTTTTTTAATTTTTTTTGCTGGAGTCACAATTAGCAACTCGGGGAAGCTCAATTAAGAGACATTAGTGGAACGAGCTCTGTGTGGCAATTGCGACTGCAGGGCAGCTTCTTCCCTGCCTGCAGGAGTGGGGAGGTGGAATGGGTTTGCTCCAACCTCTGCCCAGGAGGATTTTTCATTCTGGGGTCAGTGGAATAGTGGATTTCTCACTCTGGAGTCAGCACAGGCTCGACGTGCTCCTTTCTTACCCCACAGATTTCACAGCCAAGCAAAAAGGCTGAATTTTGGTTAAAATACAGCACCAGCCAAGCCCAGAGATCCCTGCAGGAACCTGTCTCCCAGAAAAGACCCAGAAGGTCTTATTTGGGTAGTTTAGAACAGACTTCAGCTTTATAAAGCACCACTTTTTTTAAAAGCAGGTTCGTTCTTCGATATTGAGAAGCAAATCCAGGGGTTGCTGAGTTGTGAACCTTCACAATCACAGAATTCCAGACAGGTTTGGGTGAGAAAGGACCTCAAACCTCATCCAGTTCCAACCCAAAAACCTTCCCCTAATCCAGACTGCTCCAACCTGGCCTTGGACACTTCCAGGGATCCAGGGACAGCCACAAATTCTCTGGGAATTCTGTGCCAGGGCCTCCCCACCCTCCCAGCCATGAATTCCTTCCCAATATCCCATCCATCCCTGCCCTCTGCCTCCAGCCACCAGGATTTCCTGGAGCAGCTTCCTGGTACCTGAAATTACTCTGGGAATTTGAGAATGGAAGAGACAACCCAGCCTGGAGCAGGAGGCACAGGATCACACATCCAGGTGGGATTTGAGGATCTCCAGGCTCCACAACCTCTCTGTTGTGTCATCCTCCAAGTTTTCCCTTGATCTTTCACACAAATCCCACCCTCTGATAATCACACACAGCACGTCTGGCACGGCTTGCTCTGATCTGGCCTCTTCAGGACCGATTTCCAGCTGGGATTTAAAAAGGAATCTGGAGCTCCACATCCCAAACCCAGCACTGCAGGAGCTGCCAGGGCTGGAGGTTTGTTTTTCTCCCTCAGTGGATTAAGAGGTCCTAAACTCTGATTATTTACAACCTGTGCTTTCTCTTCCAGCAGAGCTCGGATTTGTCCTCTTCCCAAAAAAAAAAAAATCCAATCTGGCTTTTGGGATACCTGAAGGAAACTTCCCTCCCTGCCAGGATAATTGTGGGTAACAATTGTGGAGGACACAGAAAATGCTGGAACACAAAAGGACTCCTGGCACAGGCAATCGATGGAAATCCAGGGAAAAGGTGGAGTCGGGAGCTGCGGATGCTCCACCAGGAATCAAACGCAGCGATCTCTCCTCAAAATTCTGGGATTCCATATGGAAAATGAGCTTTTTGAGGGACTGATGGGTCTGTTTGGGGAATCACTGTATCTGCTCTGCACCTGGGGGTTGTCTCAGGAATACCAGCTGCAGGAGAGACCTGAACTGCAGACCCCTGACTTGTCAAACATCAGGCAGCCCACCACACCCTTTAAACAAACTATTAAAAATCACAAATTATTTCCGTGACTCTTAAGATGCTTAAGAAATCACAGAAATCACAGAATGGTTTGGGTGGGAAGGGAGCTTCAAGATGATCTAATTCCAACCACCTGCAGGCACCTTCTGTTGGATCCAGCCTGGCCTTGGATGCTTCCAGGGGCAGCCACAGCTTCTCTGGGAATTCCTTCCCAATATCCCATCCATCTCTGGCAATGGGAAGCCATTCCCTGTGTCCTGTCCCTCCATCCCTAATCCCAAGTCCCTCTCCAGCTCTCCTGGAGCCCCTTTAGGCTCTTGGAAAGGACTCTGAGCTCTCCCTGGATCTTTCTTTTCTCCAAGTGAGCACCCCCAGCTCTCCTCAACAGGAGAAGCCAGAGTTGCTGTTGCAGCCCCAGGAGCTGCAGGGCCGCAGATTCCTGATTTTCCCTGCTCTCCCCAAAGCTCTCCTTGGGCCCGGTTCCCTCATTAGGAGTCAGCTCCCGGTGGCTGCGGTGACTCACGGTGGTGGCAGCAGCTCAATGAGCCCAACACCCCGTCCATGACTCACGGGGGTCAGGTGAGAGGAGCAGCAACTCTTCATTTGCATGTGCATTTTTACACCTTCTCAGCCTCTGATTGTCCTCGCCAAAAAAAAAAAAAAAAGAGCAAAAGCAGCCGCAATCAACTCTCAGCACTCGGGGGGGTTTTTGATGGGAGCAGCTCCCAGGGGGAAAAGATGAGTTTATTCCCAGAGGGAGGGAAAAAAAAAAATTCCATCTTTGGCAAAATTCCTGATAATTGCAAAGCTGCTCCTAAGGAAGGGGAAAGCTTATCGCCAAGCTCACAACCCGGCCTGACAGGCACCCAGAAATTCCAAAGTGGTGCTCTCAGGGAGAGAAATTAAAACTTCTCCGTCTTCCCTTGCGTGCAAAAACAAAGATCCCCCCTGGCTCTGCAATTCTTTACCGCTCTTCCTATTTCTCAAACAAACCCGAGCACCTCGAGCTAAGATTGCTGTGTCTGAACGCTCTAAAAAAGCGTTTATTACCCCCAAAAAAATGGGGAGGTGCTGCAGAAATATTAAAACCCAGCAGCGCTTTCTTGGGGAATTAATTCCCTTCCTCTGCTCTTGTTGCGAAAAGCCTCGAAGTTTCTCAGTTTATCTTTGCAAAAAGAAAAATAAAAAAAAAAATCACACTTTTTGGTCGACGAGTTGGTGCATTTACCTGCAAGAAAACTTGGGATTTCAGGTGAAATCCAAAGGCCAGCCCGGTTGGAGGGATAATTTCTTTATCCAGGTCCCAAGTGAGGGACAGGACGGAGCTCCAGGGAAGGCTCTGGCCGTGCTGCTCTGCTCGGAACTGCACGGAATCACATCCTTTTGATCAGATTAGCCGGGGCCAGCAGCCTCAGAGGGCTCGTGGAGATGAAGCATTGCAAGAAGAAAATTGAAAATTACGTTGGGAGGAGGATGGATGCCGGATTGATGAGCCCTCAGCTCGGGTGGGTGGGTGTGTGGCCATGGCAGAGCAGAGAACGGGTTTGGGACAAAAAATAAATAGAATTTATTGGGTAAAAAGGGGGGAAATTGGGGTTTGGAGCAAGTTGGGAGAGTGGAAGGTGTCTCTGTCCATGGCATGATGGGATGGGATGAATGAAGGGATGAATGAAGGGATGAAGGTTCCTTCCAACCCAAACCACACCAGGATTCTGTGATTCTCCCCTGGGTGAAGGTCCTTTCCCAAGTGAAGGAATCTCTGTACAGAATCTGAACTTAAATCATGATTTGCCCAAGAAATAAAACCTCCAGAATCCTGCCTGGAGTGAGGGGTGAGAGAGGCAGATCCCAGGGCCCTGCTGAGTGCAGTGCCTGCATCACAGAACAGGGAAAAACGCTCTCAGAACTCCTCACAGCCTCTGCCTGCCTCAGAATCCTCCCTTGCCACAAAAAGAAACAAATTCAACCTTGACTGTTTATTCCAGGTGTCACTGGCCACCCCAACCGCTGCTGCAGTGACACAGTGCAACAACCACGCTCCACAAGCACAAAAAGCAACAGCTGATTCATCTCCAAAAGCCCCTTTTTCTCCACCTTTCCAACATGTAGGAAATGCAACTCGAGCAACTCCCACAGAACTCCATTTACCGAGCACTTAGCCTGAGTTTTATGTTAAAAAAACCACACAACAAACCTTTATTTATCTGCTGAAGAACCCACACGTTGCCAGGGCAGGCTTTTCTTGTCACCCTGCTCTATCTGTGCTGCTCTGACTCCACTTTGGAGTCACTCTGGGTTTAAAATTGCTGTGGCAGAAATAGTTGTTCCCTTATTATCTGCAGAGCAAAGGCCAGGCTGGTTGAAAAAAAAAATTATTTTAGGTCCAATAAAATCAGCTAAGACACCTGCAGCAGGGGGGGGAAAAAAAAAAAAAAAATATGGACTTCCCACACCATGAATCACAGCAGTGATTTTGAATGGACAACCTGAAACCACCACCCTCCTTCCCCTGTGTCCTTCAGAAACTCTTTGCCCAACTTGTTTGCTCTTTTATCTCGATAAAACCCACTTGGAAAGAGCAGCAGGGAGCTTTTTTCCTTTGGTCTTTGAGCGACAAGAGGCGAGGGAAGGAAAAAAAAAAAAAAAAGGTAAAGAAAAGCAGCAGAAGCGTTTGCTGCCCTCCAGAGGAAAAACCAAATTAAGCCGCAGCTTTGAGATACAAAGGGCTGGCTGTAAAATCACTTCTGTTGGGAGATTACAGCTCTAAAATCGCTTCTGTTGGAGATAAAAGTTCTAAGATCACTTCTCTCAGAGGTGACAGCCCCAAAACCACTTCTCTTGTTGATGACAACACCACAAATAAAACCCCAAGACCACAAGGCAGCAAACTGAATACTCACTCCTTTAACAACTCCAAAACATCAAACCTCTCTTTTTATTTTCCTGTCCAAACAGCACTGAAAATTCAGTATTTGCTGCCCATGAATGGATCAGGCTGTGGTTTATGTTCAAATGCAGAATGTGGCACCCAGGAGCTGCAGGTTTGGGGCTGGAAGGGGCCGGGAGCTCTGACGCTCTGCGGGGCTGAGTCATCCCTGACGTCCCAGGCAGGAGCAGCTCCCCCTCCCCAGCTGCAGGGAATAAATCAAAAAGAACAAACCCCCGTGGCCCTGGCATTCGTCACAACCCCGAATCGAGGTGATGAGGCGTGACAAGAGGCCCTGGCTGCAAAGTCAAAAAAAAAAAAAAAAAAAAAAAATCAGGGAAAAAAAAATTAAAAAAAAAAAAAGTTTGGCTTTTTTCTGTTTTTTCTAGTGGGGTCTGCCTGGGTGCTGCTGCTCTGCAAAGCTCTAAATATTCCTAAAATACATTTAGATGAACAAAATAAAAATATATATAATTCCACCTGATTTTTTTTTGCTTTTTTTTTTTTTCAAGGAATAAATAATTTAAACTGGAAGCAATCCCTCCTCACCTGACGGCCTCAGCCACGTTGTTGGAGGTGTGACCCGACAGGGCGTCGTGCAGGTTCCTGATGAAATAATCCCTGTAATCCTCGGGCAGAGCCATGAAAGTCCCTCCCATCACGATAAATTCCACCTTGTCCACGCTGTGGCCCAGCTGCTTCAGCTGAAAAATATTAAAATTTTAAAAAAAATTAAATATTGAGGGGGGAAAAACCATCAGGAGGAGAAATCTCTCTGTCACTCTCAATTTTCTTACACCACATTTCCTTCCTCCATTAAATGAATGACAATTTTTTTTTTTTAAATAAAAAACTTCCCCTTGCAAAAAGAAAAAACCCTTAAAAGTCTTTTTTTTTTTAAACTCAGTGCAGATATTGAACCCATTTTACTGAAAAATCAGAATTATTTGAGTTATTGCATCTGTTGAAATAACCGAAATTCGGCCAAAAGAGGCCAAAAAAAATTTTCCTTGAATCTCCTTCAATTCTTAAAATCTTGAGGGAGAAAATACTGAATTCATGGAGAATTTGGAAATTTGGAGATAAAGAGGAAACTGATCAAAGCAGAACAAGATTGAGAAACTTTTCCACATTCAACTCTCTGAGAAACACTTAAATAAAGTAATTTTTGGAATTATTATTAAAAATCAGGTATTGCACAGGAGAGATCTCAGGAGGGGGCTCAAAACTCACTATTTATTTAATAGAAATGAGAACTGCACAGCTGAAAATTGTATCAATTTAATTTTTGCAGCCCATCAGTCCAAGAAATTGAAATAATTCTCTTTTTTTTTTTACAAAAAAATAAATGTACCTGCTCCACTCTGTGCCTGGTCTGGAGGTAGGGATCGTATCGAGCCCGGATGGCTCTCATGGATGTTGGCTGAAAAAAACCCAAAAAATTCATTTTACAAACTTTTTACCCCCTAAAGAACAGTGTAAAATAACAAAATTCAATTTTTAATGTGCTGAAAACTTTAAATCCTGATTGATTTAAAAACCAAGACTCTGTAAAATTGTAAATAAGAACTTGGTCCCTTAAATTCTTAAAAAGATACAATTTTTTTTTTGCCCTGTGATGGCAACGTGACCTAAAAACACTGAAATTATCCAACTTTTAGTGTTGTCCAACACCTAAAACATCCTTGCAGTGAGTCAAAGAAATATTACAAAAATCACAAAGTGTTTTCACAAATTACTCAGAGGCAGCATCCTCCAGGCTCAGTCTGGCCTTCAAATATTCTCTAAATTAAATTTATTCTTTCAATTTAAAATCCTTAAAACTTTATTTTTTTTTTTCCTGTCACCAGTTGATGGAAACCTATTTAATTTTAAATTATTTAATTTAATATTTTTTTTAAATTTTAGGAAGGTTTTTCAAGCACCTTTTGTATCCTGGATTTACTTGGCATTTCCCATTTTTCCCTTCGTGGGAAAAGATTTAAATCACTGAGATAACAACAGACAAAATTTTCTATTTAAAAGGAATTTTCACCGAATTAATCCAGTTTTTTTTACCTCATTTTTACCTCATTATCCAGGATTTTTACCTCATTTTCCTACTTCACACCCCTACCACAGCCTTGAGTTTTTTGATTAAATCCAGTCACAATAATTCAGTCACAAACTGCTGTTAAACCTTCTCCAGACAACTGGGAGGAAAATAGTTTGGAAATATAAAAAATTTAGGGAGATGTCACTGCAGATAAAAGGGAATTAATGTAATTTCAGAGGCATTAACAGCTAAAAAAATGGTGGTTTGTTTTAAACCAAAATTTATATTTTTTTTTAATGCTGTAGGAACCTCTCCACATCTCCAGCGTTTGGAGAATCTTCTTAGACAATTTTTAATATTTTAATTTTTAATATTTTAATTTTTCATTAATTAGTGTAATTGAGAATTTCACTCCAATTTTGAGCTCCTTTAGAACATGAAGTTCATGAGAATCATTTTTTATTGGTTTGATTTTTGGTTTTGGTTTTGTTCTTGCAGCAGGAGTGAGCTGCAGAAATGAAGCTCAGCCTAAAAGCCAAAGCCAGGCTTAAGGAACGTTGGAATTCCCCCCAAAAAAGGGAAATCAGTACCTCATATCCTGTGTAGGACTGGGTGGAATATTCAAAATCAGAGTCAGGCCCACCTGGGCAGTACCTGCAAGGTAAAAAAAATAGAGAAAACAGGAATTAAATTCTCCAAAATCCAACTTTTCTGTGATTATTTAATATCCAGGAATGATGGGGGGGAGCTGAGCCCTATCAGTGATTACAAACTCTAATTTTACAGTGCAAAAAGAGAAGTTTTAATTAATTTTAATGAGAATGGGATGTCCAAAACCAGCTCAGAGCTCACCTAGAGCAACCCAGTGAGAATTTCTGGAAGCAAAATCCATAAAAATATTCCTGGGATGCTGCATTATTTTAAGGAGCAGCCTTAAAGTTTTGGGCCAACAGCTACACGTGGATTATTCAGTATTTAAAAAAAAAATAATTTCACAATTTGAATGTTTTCCATGATTCTCTCAAGAGCATCACTTTATTTGGTGCAGAATATGATTTTTTTTTTTTTTTTGGCATGGAGAGATGTAAAATTTGGATATCACTCCTGTCCCACCACGGATTTTCTCAAAAATTTAGGGAATTTAAATATTTTGATGGTGAAGAAAGCTCAGCTGCATTTTTATTTTTTTTTCCCTGAGCTTAGGGATGTGTTATTTAATAAACTAAATACCCCAAAGTGCTCAGAGATGGATCCAGACTCCTCCAGCTCTGGCAGGAAAGCTGTGGGAGCATCCAGGGAATTTTCCTGATGGAGCAAATCCCACCTCCACCAAACCAGCTCTGTCTGCTTCCCGGGATAATTGATTTATTTCCTCACTGCCAGCTCATCTCGAGTCATCTGCCATCCTTTATAAAATTAATTATAAATTAATCATCAAATCATCACATTTGGCAAAGGGCTTGTGCAGCCCAAGGTGTTTCAGGCAGGGAATTTACCTGGAACAGCTCAAGAGGAGCTAAAATTAAACCCTGATAACTTAAGAAATTAATGATAAATTTAATAATCAGGAGGGTGGGAGCTGAATATGGAACGGTGGGTTTGGGTGACAATAAGTTTTCCCTCCTTGAGAAAAAAAAAAGGTGGAAAAAAAGCAGTTTTTGGTGTGGTGTGGGAAAAATCCACAATGCAGCCCCAAAATGCTGCTCCTGAAGGCTGGGATTGTACAGGAATGCTGGAAAAAATCAACTTTTGGGTCATGGAGTCACAGAAAAAATGAGGAAAGACCTCCAGGAGCATCCAGTCCCACCATCCCCAGCAGGAATCCGTGTCCCTGAGTGCCACATCCACAGGGATTTTCAATCCTTTTGGGGATGGGGGCTCCAGCACTGCCCAGGGATGGAAATTCCAGGCAGGAATTGCTCCCAAAATCCAAGGATAAAAGGCTGTTCCCTTTTATCCTGCCCTTCATTCCCTGGGAGCAGAACCAGGAAAAAAATTCCTTTTGTATCCTCCTTTTCTCCAGGCTGATCCTTTTTCCCACCTCCAAACCCTTCTCTGGACACTCCCCAGCCCTTTGGGGTCCCTCCTGGAGGTCAGAAATGTCCCCCAGGGCTGGAGCTGTCCCCTCCCAGGGCCACATCTGGGCACATCTGGGCACAGCCCGTACTCACACGCAGATGTTGCCCGTGAAGTTGATGTGGGGGCACCGGTGGGGTTTGCACATCACGGCCACCACGGCGATCTGCCAGGGGGGGAAAATCACAGGAATTATCTCTGGAATCACCAAAATCAGCTTCCTGCAGGGCTGGGGGGCATCTGTGGGATTTGTGGGATTATTTTGGAATGTCCCCTGTGCTAAAACAGCCATGGGTTTAACCTTTGAAGGGGAAAACGAAACCGGCGAGAAATTGGAGCTCTTAATTTATCCCATTAAATTATTGTTTAATTGTTTTCAGGTTTGGGTGTAAATAGGATTTTTGATATGAAAGAATTTGGTGTCTTCGGGGTAAATTAGAGTTTGATGTAAAGAATTAGGGGGGTTTCAGGGTAATTTGGGGCCTGATATGAAGAATTAAGTGGTTTCAGGATAAACTGGGGTCTGATATTAATAATTAGATGATTACAGTGTAAATTGGGGTCTGATACAAAGAATTAGGTGGTTTCTGTATAAATCTGATATGAAGAATTAGGTGGTTTCAGGGTAAATTGGGGTTTGATATGAAAAATTAGGTGGTTCCAGTGTAAATTTGGTTTCTGATAAGAAAAATGAGATGATTTCAGGGTAAATTTGTGTCTGATATGAAGAATTAGGTGGTTTTTGTATATACTGGGGTTTAATATAAAGAATTTGGGGGTTTCAGTATCAACTGGGTCTGATATGAAGAATTAGGTGGTTTCTGTATAAATTTGGAGTTTGATAATGAAGAATTAGGTGGTTTCAGTGTAAATTGGGGTCTGATACGAGGAATTAGGTGGTTTCAGTATAAATTTGGTTTCTGATATGAAGAATTGGGTGGTTTCAGTGTAAATTTGGGTCTGATATTAATAATTAGATGATTTCAGGGTAAATTGGGGTCTGATATGAAGAATTAGGTGGTTTCTGTATACCCTGGGGTTTGATATAAAGAATTAGGTGGTTTCTGTAAAAATTGGGGTCTGATATAAAGATATAAAGAATTGGGTGGTTTCAGTGTAAATTTGGTTTCTGATATGAAGAATTAGGTGTTTTTAGGGTAAATTGAGGTTCAATATGAACAATTAGGTGGTTTCAGTGTAAATTGGGATCCGACAGGAAAAAAATAGGTAGTTTCAGGGTAAACTGGATTAACTACTCTGCTGAACAGACCCACAGTGACGCTGACACAATTCCCCTTTTTCCTCAGGGGCAAAACCCCAGGACATTTTGGGCTGGAAGCACCTTAAACCCCATCCCATCCCAACCTCAACACCCTCAACTATCCCAGGCTGCTCCAGCTTTTCCCTTGGGACACTCCCAAAGGAAAAAAAACCCTCCAAGGAAGGAAGATCTTTCCCTGTGGGCGCGGAAAACGCAACTGAGTTCCCCATCCTGGTTTTGGGCAGGAATTCACCCCAAATTTTGTGCTGGGAGCAGGGAGGGCTTGAAAGGAGGAGGGAAAATGTTTTGTCTCACCCCACTGGCCGTTCTGACGGGCTTGGCCTTGAGCTTTGGCAGCAGAACCTTCCGGAACTGCGGCGGGACGGCGGCGATGATGTCGACGAGCCGCGGCTGTGCCGGCAGCCCGTACTTGGCCGAGGTCCTGGTCTTCAGCCTGGAGCCAAAAACAACCCAAAAATCACCAAAAACAGCCCAAAAATCACCAAAACCAGCCCAAAAATCACCAAAAACAGCCCCTGGTCCTCATCTCTGACACACAGAGCCAAGCCAGGCTCGCCAGGCAGGAATATTAAAGAGCAAATGGATGAAGAGTGCTGGGAAATACCGAAAAGAAACTCAAAAAGTTTTTATTTTCTGTGTGTTTCCCTTTTAAATTTTAATTGTCTCATTTCCATCTGAATTATTATTATTTTAAATCTAAGTTATTATCTTCATAATCTAAATTATTATTATTGAATTATTAAAATATTATTTAAATTATTATTAAAATTATTATTAAATGCTGTCCTAATTTTTCTTAAATTTCCCTTAAATTTTCCCTAAATTTGCCTAAAATTTTCCTTCTAAATCCAGATGGTTTTGCCCTCTCATTCTACATAAATAAAGGAGGAAGAAATTCCTGTACACACCAAATTCAGGTTTTCCTGCTCCACATAAATCAAGGAGGAAGAAATTCCTGTGAACTCAAACTCAGAAATTCTCACTCCACATAAATAAAAGAGGGACAAATTTCTGTAAACGACAAATTCAGAATTTCTCCCTCCACATAAATAAAGGAGGAAAAAATTCCTGTAAACATCAAATTCAGGTTTTCTTGCTCCACACAAATTAAAGGAGGAAGAAATTCCTGTAAACAACAAATTCAGAATTTCTTGCTCACATTAATCAAGGTGGAAGAAAGTCCTGTAAACAACAAATTCAGCTTTTCTCACTCCACATAAATAAAGAGGGAAAAAAGTCCTCTAAAAAACAAATTCAGGTTTTCTTGCTCCACATAAATTAAGAGGGAAAAATTCCTGTAAACAACAAATTCAGATTTTCTTGCTCCACACAAATAAAAGAGGAAGAAATTCCTGTAAAAATCAAATTCAGGTTTTCTCCCTCCACATAAATTAAGGAGGAAGAAATTCCTATAAACATCAAATTCAGGTTTTCTTACCCCACATAAATAAAAGAGGAAGAAATTCCTGTAAACAACAAATTCAGAATTTTTACTCCACATAAATTAAGGGGGAAAAATTCCTGTTAACAACGAATTCAAGTTTTCTTGCTCCACATAAATTACAGAGGAAGAAATTCCTGTAAACATCAAATTCAGGTTTTCTTGCCCCACACAAATAAAGGGGAAAAATTCCTGTAAACATCAAATCCATGTTTTCTTACCTCACATAAATAAAGGAGAAAGAAATTTCTGTAAACAACAAATTCAAGTTTTCTCACTCCACATAAATAAAGAGGGAAAAATTTCTGTAAACATCAAATTCAGAATTTCTTGCTCCACATAAATAAAGGAAGAAAAAATCCTGTAAACAACAAATTTAGGTTTTCTCACTCCACATAAATAAAGAGAGAGAAATTTCTGTAAACATCAAATTTAGAATTTCTTGCCCCAAATAAATAAAGGAGAAGAAATTCCTTTAAACAACAAATTCAGGTTTTCTTGCCCCACAAAAATAAAGAGGGAGAAATTTCTGTAAACAACAAATTCAGGATTTCTCATTCCACGTAAATAAAGGAGGAAAAAATTCCTGTAAAAATCAAATTCAGGTTTTCTCCCTCCACAAATACAAAGAAAAAAAAAAGTTTCTCTGAACAAATTTGGGGAGCACACATTGCTAAAATAATCTGATTTAATATTATTCCTATATAAATGTTTAATTTATATAGGAATATAAATTTATAATTTAACATTATTCCTATATTAATGTTTCCCTTCCTTTCCCTGATGGATTTGGGACTACGGAAGAATGAAAAAAAAAAAAAAAAAAAAAAAAAAAAAAAAAAGAAGGAGTTTTTTGGAGTTTTTCAGCAATCCCACCCACCTGAGGCTCACCAGCCCCGAATTTACCGATCTCGGGCGCTTTTATCACCCAAAAACGTGAGAGAAACGGTGTGAAAATGAAAGGCGAAAGTGCCCCTGAGGGACTCACTTGTTGAGATCCACATCCTTGCCCTGCTCGTGCGCCTCCAGCAGCTGCTTTATGATGTCGGCGATGGTCATCACCATCAGCTCGGCCTGGCTCAGCTCCCCTGCAGCGGGAACGGGGTAAAAATAATATAAAAATAGGAAAGAATCAGAGATTTTGGGGTTGGAAAAGCGCCCTAAGAGCCCAAACATTCCCAGCCCTGAAAGGCCACCACGGAGCCGTGTCTCCCCAAGTGCCGCATCCACAGGGGTTTTAAACCCTTCCAGGGTTCCTGGGCAGCCCTTTAGGTGGAGAAATTCCTTTTAATATCCAGCCTGAACCTTTCCTGGCACAATTTGAGGCAGTTTTTCCCTCATCCTGTCGCTGCTCCCTGGGCTGTCCCCTCCTGTCAGGGACTTGTGCAGAGCTACAAAGCTCCTTTTCTCCAGCCTGAGCCCCCTCAGCTCCCTCAGCCGCCCGTCCTCCAGCTCCACTCCCTCCCCTCACGTCTCTTTTTTTTTTAATTTTTATTTTATTTTTACCTTTCGCATTTTTCCTTTTCTGCTTCATCCCGGCGGATCCCGCGGCCTGACCCGCCGTGCTGCCGTAAAGCGACGCCGCCGAGCGCCGTCGCGAAAGCGCCGTAAAGCGGGGTGCAGTTCCGCCGTCAACCACCGGGGGGCGCCGGAGCCGCACCAATAACGGGAGACCGGAGACATCCCGCCGGTTTTTTTTTGTTTTTTTGGGGGGAAAACTCCAGTTTTGGGGGAAAAAAATCGGGGTTTAGGGTGTTTTGGGAGTGTCTCCGAGTTTGAAGGGGTTCTAGGGTTTTGGGGAGGGAGTTTGGGGTCCCCTTGCCTGTGCTGCCCCCGGTGAGATGCTCTGTTAGGATGGTGCTTGTGGGAAGACTCTGAATGCAGAGTCTCCTAGATCAAGGAATCAATCAAGGAATCAATCAAGCAATCAGTCAAGGAATCAGTCAAGGAATAATGGAATTAGGGAATCAAAGAATCAGGGAGAATCGCTAAATCACGGCGTCAGGGAGTCACGGAATCTGGGAAGTGCAAGATGATGGAATTGGGGAATCACAGGGTGGTGGAATCTCAGAGTCACAGAGTGAGAACCACAAAATCGTGGAATCGCAGACTCTCAGAATCCCAGAACTGTGGAGTGGTGGAGTCGTGGAATCGCAGAGTCACAGGAGTCACGGAATCTCAGAATTGCACAGGGATGGAATCGTGCAATTACAGACTCTGGAAATCGTGAAATCATGGAATCATAAAGTCACGGATTCACAGAATCTCAGGATCATAGAATCACAGAGTCATGGAAACACAGAATATCAGACACACAGAGTCACAGAATGAGTCACAAGACTCGTGGAATCACAGAACCAGAAAATCATAGAATCACTCAGTCACAGAATTAGAATATCGTGGACTCACAGAATCAGAAAATCAAAGAATCATGAAATCATGAAATCATAAAGTCATGGATTCACAGACTCACAGAATCTCAGGATCATAGAATCACAGAATATCAGACACACAGAGTCACAGAATCAGTCATAGACTCATGGAATCACAGAATCAGAAAATCGTGGAATCACTCAGTCACAGAATTAGAGTATCATGGAATCACAGAATCACAGAATCGTAGAATCATGAAATCATGGAACCATAAAGTCATGGATTCAAAGAATCTCAGAATAATAGAATCACAGAGTCATGGAAACACAGAATATCTGACACACAGAGTCACAGAATCAGAAAATCATAGAATCACTCAGTCACAGAATTAGAGTATCATGGAATCAGAGAATCATAAAATCGTGGAATCATGAAATCATGGAATCATAAAGTCACGGATTCAAAGACTCCCAGAATCTCAGAATCATAGAATCACAGAGTCATGGAATCACAGAATATCAGACACACAGAGTCGCAGAACCAGTCATAGACTCGTGGAGTCGCAGAATCAGAGAATCATGGAATGACTCAGTTACAGAATTAGAGTATCGTGGAATCACAGAATCACGGAATCATGGAATCATGGAATCATAAAGTCACAGATTCACAGGCTCCCAGAGTCTCAGAATCATAGAATCACAGAGTCATGGAATCACAGAATATCAGACACACAGAATCACAGGATCAGTCATAGGCTCGTGGAATCACAGAATCAGAGAATCATGGAATGACTCAGTCACAGAATTACAGTATCATGGAATCACAGAGAATCACAGAATCATGGAATCAGAGAATCACAGAATCATGGAATCAGAGAATCACAGAATCGTGGAATTACAGAACTTCAGAATCACAGAATCATGGAATTACGCGTTCACAAAATGACAGAACTACAGAATTAGAGAATCGTGGAGTCAGACTATCATGGCATTACAGAACCACAGACTCTTAAAATCACAAAGTCACTGATTCACACACCCACAGAATCCCAGATTTGCAGATTCTTGGAGCCCCACGGGTGGGTCAGGCTGGAGAGGACCAGAGGGGTCACTGGTGCCACCTTCCTGTTCCAGAGCACAGAACATGGAATTGTGTCCAGAGGGCTCTGGAATATCCCACTGAGGAGACTCCAAACCCTCTCTGGTCTCTGTTCAGGGCTGGTCACTGCCCAGGAAAGAAGTTGTGCCTCCTGTCCAGGTGGAACTTGCTGGGCTCAGTCCCTGCCCGTCCCTCTGGTGCCATTGCTGAGCCCCTGGAGCAGAGCCTGGGCCCTGCTCTGAGCCCTCCCTGCACACAGGGACACCCAGGGATGAGGTTCCCTCTCATTTATCTCCTCCCAAGGCTGAACAGCTCCACGTCCCTCAGTTTTTCCTGGGCAGGGAGATGCTCCAGGCCCTTCCTCATCTTTATTTATCTCTGTGTGCCTCCTGTCCTAATGATCCCAGACCTGGACACAGCATTCCCAGGCTATAAAAACATCCTGGTGGCTGCTCTTACAGCTGATCATTAAAAGGGGACAAAATCTGAATTTCCCAGTAATGGGATCATATTGTTTCCCCATTAAAATAATTTCTTTTCTCGAGGTCTTGTTCCCAAATTCCTACTTTTGCTGGGATCCCACAGGGGCCTGAGGAGGAGGCGGCTCCTCAGCACTCGATGGTAGCAGTGCATCGGTTCCAGGAGGAATAAAACGATTTTAATTTATGATTGAAATTCTCAGAAGTGGGGTCATCCTGTTTCCCCGTTAAAATCCATTCTTTTCCTGGGGTTTTGTTTCCAAATTCCCATTTGTGCTGGGGATTCCACCCTGAGGGATCCCACAGGGGCCTGAGGAGGAGGCGGCTCCTCAGCACTAGATGGTAGCAAAACATCGGCTCGAAGAAGGAAAAACTATTTTAATTTCTGATTGAAATTCCCAGATCATCCTGTTTCCCCATTAAAATCCATTCTTTTCTCAAGGTCTTGTTCCCAAATTCCTGCTTTGGCTGGTATCCGCCCTGAGAGATCCAACACCGGCTGAGGTCGCCGCGGCTCCTCGGCACTAAATGGTAGCAAAACATCGGCTCGAAGAAGGAAGAACTATTTTAATTTTTGATTGAAATTCCCAGTAGTGGGATCAGCCTGTTTCCCCGTTAAAAACCATTATTTTCTCGGGGTTTTGTTCCCAAATTCCCGTTTGTGCTGGGGATTCTGCCCTGAGGGAATGTAACACCGCGGCCCCTCAGCACTAAATGGTAGCAAAGCATCGGCTCCAGGAGGGAAAAATTATTTTAATTTATTATTGAAGTTCCCATTAGTGGGATCATCCTGTTTCCCCGTTAAAATCCATTCTTTTCCCGGGGTCTTGTTCCCAAATTCCCGTTTGTGTTGGGATCCCACAGAGGCCTGAGGTGGCCATGGCTCCTCAGCACTAGATGGAACCAAAGCATCGGTTCCAGGAGGGAAAAACTATTCTAATTTATGATTGAAATTCTCAGTAGTGGGATCATCCTGTTTCCCTGTTAAAATCCATTCTTTTCTCAGGGTCTTGTTCCCGAATTCCCGCTTTTGCTGGGATCCCACAGAGGCCTGAGGTGGCCATGGCTCCTCAGCACTAGATGGAACCAAAGCATCGGTTCCAGGAGGGAAAAACTATTCTAATTTATGATTGAAATTCTCAGTAGTGGGATCATCCTGTTTCCCTGTTAAAATCCATTCTTTTCTCAGGGTCTTGTTCCCAAATTCCCGTTTGTGCTGGGGATTCCACCCTGAGGGATCCCACAGGGGCCTGAGGAAGAGGCGGCTCCTCAGCATTAGATGGTAGCAAAACATCGGCTCGAAGAAGGAAAAACTATTTTAATTTATGATTGAAATTCCCAGTAGTGGGATCATCCTGTTTCCCCATTAAAACCCAGTCTTTCTTCGGGGTGTTGTTCCCAAATTCCCGTTTGTGCTGGGATTCCGCCCTGAGGGATCCAACACCGCGGCCCCTCAGCACTAGATGGAAGCAAAGCATCAACTCCAGGAGGGAAAAATGAGCTGAGTTTTCCTGACAAAAGCAGAAAAATCCCTCCCGGAGACCCGGGAGTGCACGGAGAGGGGAGATGGGGATGGTGGGAGGGAGCAGGGAAGGGGAAAAGGGGAGAAACAAACCCAGCACAGCCGAGGGTGAGGCTGGATACAGGGAAAAGGTTTATTGGGATTATTTGGTTCTTCCCCCAAAGGGTTGGGCACTGAACAGGATCCCCAGGGAATGGTGACATTCCCAAAGCTGCCAGAACTCCAGGACAACACTCCCAGGGTGGGATTTTTGGGGTGTCTGTGCAAGGACAGGGGTTGGGTTTGATGATCCTTCCAACACAGGATTTTCCATAATTCCTGAAGTGTCACCATGTCCTACACACAGCAGTTTGTGCCCTCTCCTCCTTGGGAGGATTTGCAGCCCAAAAAACCCTCGGCAGCTCGGGAAGATCCCAGATCTGACCCTGCTTACAGCTGAGGGTTGGACCAGAGTTCTCCTGGAGTCTCTTTTATCCGAAATTCTGCAACAATCCTATAGAATCACCTCAGGATTCTCCTGTGAATAATCAGTGACTTCCAAAACTCAACTTCTGGAGATGGGGACTTATTTCCTCAGCTCTTGTTTGGGGAATTGGCACCTGTTTGGTTGTTGCTGTTTGCCAGGGCCTCGCTGATGCCACCAGCTCCTGATTTTCCATGATTCTTGAAGTACCACAATGTCCCACACACAGCAGTTTGTGCCCTCTCCTCCTTGGGAGGATTTGCAGCCCAAAAAACCCTCAGTGGCTTGGGATGATCCCAGACCTGACCCTGCTTACAGCAGAGGGTTGGACCAGAGATTTCCTGGGGTCTCTTGTGACCAGAGGTTTCCTGGGGTCTTTTCCATCCCAAATTCTGCAGCAATCCTATAAAATCATATCGGTAACCTTCTGTAAATAACCAGTAACTTCCAAAACTCAACTTCTGGAGACAGGGATTTATTTCCTCAGCTCTTGTTTGGGGAACTGGCAACTCTTTGGTTGTTACTGTTTGCCAGGGCCTTGCTGATGCCACCAGCTCCTGATTTTCCATGATTCCCTAAGTGTCACAATGTCCCACACATAGCAGTTCTGCCCTCTCCTCCTTGGGAGGATTTGCAGCCCAAAAAACCCCTCAGCAGCTCGGGATGATCCCAGATCTGACCCTGCTTACAGCTGAGGGTTGGACCAGAGGTTTCCTGGGGTCTCTTGAGACCAGAGTTCTCCTGGGGTCTCTTGCATCCCAGATTCTGCAACAATCTTATAAAATCACTTCGGGAACCTTCTGTGAATAACCAGTGAATTCCAAAACTCAACTTCTGGAGACAGGGATTTATTTCTTCGGCTCTTGTTTGGGGAATTGGCAACTGTTTAGTTGTTGCTGTTTGCCAGGGCTTTGCTGAAGCCACCAGCTGCCAAATCTCCTTCCTGGTGACAAATCCTGGTCAATCCCTGGATTCTGGTGGGTCACGAACCTACCTGTGAGCAGAGAGGAAATGCTGCCTGGATAAAAAAGCAGGACTGTGGAAAAGGAGAGAGCAGACACCAAGGGAAAAAAAATTCCTAAATTACAGCTAAAACTGAAGGCAGATGCTGGCAACGGCCATGCAACCTCCTCTGGGGATTTGTGGGATGGTCAAAAACTTTCTTGGAAAAATCTCTGGATCCAGAGGCTGTTCTGAGGATTTTTGGCATCACTTTCATGGGCTTGCAGGGAGGGAAAAGGGCAGGAGGAAGGAGCTCTTCCCACTGGGGGGTTGATTTAAAAGGCAGCCAGAGCCTGCTCCGGTGCCTGAGGTTGGCTCGAGGGTGTTTGGAAATGAGATCCCGGGGTGGAACAGGATGAAATAGGGTTTAAACCATCTGCTCCCACCTCTGCCTCCTCCAAGAGGCACAAGGTGATGGATTCCAAACCCATTCTCATATCCTTGTGCCTCCCCAAAAACAACTCCTCACACCCCGTTCTGCCTCCTCATCTCAGCCCTGGAGCCGAGCTCTGCTCCCTGCTCCTTATCAGCTTCATCCACGCATTGCAGCAACTTTTTATCTCGCGTTTATTTCCTCTCGCTGGCTGCTCTCCCTTTGCCACAAGGACTCCACGCTCTTCCACAGGAATTTATTAACCCCTTTATCCCCCCCTTTGCTCTCACTTCCCTGGCACAGCTCATGTTCCCTCCACATGAAAAATGGAATTTGGGCATTTCCAAAAATCATCCCACCTGCTGCCCCCCGTCCACGTTCTCTTTCCCCAGATTTCTGCTCCTTTAGCTCGGAACCATCAGGAAAATTCCATTTTGGCTCCCGAATCCTGAACTCTGCCATCTCCCCGGGGGCGAGGAACACCAGGGAAGCGCAGGTGGAGTTTTGGGATAGCAAAGCTCGGCTCAGAACAGCGCGGCGTGTTTGGGTTTGTTCCCCACATCTGAGCCGGGCTGTAGCGCCCAGGGCTGGCGTTCTGATCTCTGCTCCTGCCGCTGGAATTCAGCTGCTGCTGATTCAGTGGCCCCTGGGCTTTGAGAGGTGCCTTTAATCCCCATTCCAGTCGGGCAGGACCTGGAAACGCCGAGCGGGGCAAGGGAAATGCGCATCTCCAAAGGCGCGAGTTTGCAATTTGGCAATTCTTTATCTGGGAACTCGCTCTGAAGTGGGGCAAGGACCATCTGCAGCCCCAGGCACGAAGGGCAGATGCGTTCTGCCCCCAGGGAGGTGATGGAGATCTTTCTTTTCCTCTCCCGTTTCAAATTCCAGCCCCGTTTCGTGACCTCAGGAATGATTGTAAAATATGTTTACAGACAAGTATAAGTACATCTGATTTTATTCTGATTAATCGGGTTTCTGTAGGTCTGCTGGTATTCCGAGGATAATTGGCTTGGCTCCACACCTTCCTGGATGTTTCTGTTTGTTACTTTGCAGCATCGTAAATACAAAATAAAATTTACAAATCAGAGAAGGTTTAAGCTTTAAAATGTGCAGTGAGCACTTAAGATGCAGCAAAAGGCACAGAGCCTGTCCAAGAGCCACTGCCAAGAGCACTCAGATCCTGGGAATTGTACAATTCCAGGGAATATTGATGGGAAAAGATAAACCACTTACATCATTTCCATGCTTGGAATGTGGCTCTAACCCTCAACTGCTGCCCAATGGAAACAAAACAAAACAAAAAAAAGCTTGGATTTAGGAAGCACCTCTGGAGTGATTGGTTTAACTTGATTTATACATTAAAAAAATAATTTAAAAAAAGGACTGGAGAGGAGAGATTTGCAATTCCAGGGAACGATGCTGGTGAATGCTTTGCTTTGCTCCACCTCACTTTAAATTCTCAACATTTCACTTTCTTAATCAAAATCCATCGGTCTGTTCTCCTGCATAATTAACAGCTCTGAAGGTACGGGAGATAATTACCATCTACAAGTTCCTGGCTGATTTTTTTTTGGGAGGTGGCAGCTCAGATTTATCAGGTTTTAGGCCTTTGTGTTGGCTGGGATGAACTCGTCCTTCCAAGCACCCAGGAAAACCAGAAAAAACCCCAAAGTCTGGGAGAGGGAGCTGCACTGAGTTGTCAAATCAATTATTTGGATGCTCTCAATCTGTGGGATTGCCAAAATCCACAAAACCCTAAAGTGTCACGGATCAATCTGCTCACAGAGCAGGAATTTCCTCCTAATCCACACTGAAACAGCCTCGAGTTGCACCAGGGGAGGATTAGGTTGGATATTGGGAGCAATGTTTTGATGGGAAGAACAGAATCTTCATTCCACCAAATGGGGAATCGCCATTCCTAGGGGGATCTGGAAAACCTATAGATGTGACACCTGTGGGCATGATTTAAGGAATATGAGCGTGGTGCTGGATTTGGAGATCTAAAAGGTCTTTTCCATCTTTAATAGTTCTGTGAGTCCGTGATTGGTGGTTGGAATTTCCCCTGAAATTTGGGTTTTGTCCATGAATGCTGAGATTCGTGTGTTTGCCGTGATTTTTCCCCACATGTGGAAAGGTTTGGTTTTGTCCCAGCTCTCTGAGGTGAATTAAAGTCACCGTGCTTTCAATCCCTTTATCCTCAAAAACTGCTCCTTGTTACATTTTCTGGGAATTTCCCAAACTGCAGAAAAGACCAATGAGAAAGAGAATGAGGATGGGATTCCCAGTCTCTTAAATTATGAATTCCAGCTCCTCATGGATCCACGTGCAAATCTGGAGTGTGGGATTTGATTTCCTTCTCGCTGCCACGATGGAAAAGATGGAATTGCTTCCACGTGAGAAAGGAATTCTGTCTCCAGGTTTTCCACGAGATGTGTCCCAGGATGTCCAAATGATCCACAGGCAACCTCCCATGAGGTCCAGCAGCTTTGACCATCTCTGTGGTCCAAATTCCAGAAATTCTGGATGTATCCAGAAGGAAAAGGGAATGTAGCACCAGTTACAGGAAAACGGGTTCAGATCCCAAACCCAGCAGGAACTTTCCTGTCGTTTGCCCAGTGCCAGGTGGATAAATTTCTGTTCTGTTTGGATGAAAGATACTCTGGATCCTCCCTTATTCCGTGTCGGATCCTGGGTTGGATGAAGGAATGTGCCAGGGCTGAGCCTCAAACAGGGGAGGTGCTGCATGAGAGAGAAACGATGAGGATCAGACTAACTTGGAGAATTCAGGTTAACTCACAGAATTCTGACTCTAAAGGTATTTAAGTGCTCAGCCAATCCTTGAGATTTATGTGGCATTTAGTACCTCAAACGCCTTTCCAAATCTGGATTGAGTGGGAAGATTATTCCCTCTCATGATCTCATTATAGGGAAAATAATCATCAATCAAAACATTTTCCCTTTCTCCTTCCCTTCCTGACAACCTGCAAACACAGGCTGGCAAAGCCCAGCTGGAGGAGGATCCAAAATTGGGGTGTTTAATGTGGGAAGAGCCTGGCAGAGTCCACGGAGGTCTGGGAGAGGTCACTGAAGGAATTCTGATAGGATTTGTCCCTCTCTGATAGAAAAAAAAACCCTAATCCAGGTGCAATTCCCCAGGGATAATTTACCTCAGCAGTGGTGTGGGTAGATTCTTTCCCTCCTAACCCCTTCCTCTTCCAGAGTTTTTCATTTTCCTGGATGCAGCCAGGATGGGATTTGTCCCATCCCAGCCTGTCCCGGTATCCTCCACCAGTTTGGCCCCATTAATGGTCCCTAGGAGATCACATCCCTGCAGGAATTCCCTGTTCTCCCACATCCTGACAGCACTGAAATTCTCCTCATGGAAAAGTTCAGAGAGACTTAAAACACCTTCTCCCTATTCCTGGCTTTATCCAGGCCGTGGGATTCCAGGATTTATGGGAATCTTGTATGGGCTTCAGCACCATGAGGGAATGGGATTTTCCAGCCTGATCCTGGTGTTTTTACGGCCAGGATGGGATGTGTTTATGTTCTGTGTTATCCTTAGGCCTCGTTCATGGAATGATGGAATTGTTCAGGTTGGAAAAGTTTTCCAGGACCTCTGAGTCCAGCCATTCCCCCATCACTGCCACGGCCACCAGGGACCCATGTCCCCAAGTGCCACATCCACAGGGATTTTAAATCCCTCCAGAAATGGGGACTCCACCACTGGGCAGCTCTGCCAGGGCTGGACAACCCTTCCAAAGAAGGATTTTTCCTAATATCAGTTTAAATCCAATCCCTAATCCCACCCAACCTAAACATTCCAGTACTTTCCTGCTGTCTCATCCATGGTTAAATCCCTTCTTTTGTCTCAAGGATTTGGGATCACTGTGGATCCTCCTCATGGAGATTAACCCATGGATCTGCCAAAAATGCAAAATTTGGGACATCTCATGGGATCGTGGAGGTCTCCATGTGCTCCATCATCTCCCATCTATATGGGATCACCAATAATTACTGGATAATCCTGTAAGATCTCCCATCACTCCACCCCTGTGTCTTTCCTAAAATCCCAACAGCCTTCCATCAAAATCCTCTTTTCCTTTGCTCCCTCCAGGCTCTTCACCATTTTTGCACAAAAACCGACCAAGGGTCACAGACTGAAACCCTTGTGGTGACAACCAGGACTTCCCAAAGTCCCCAAAAAGGCTTTCCTGACCCTGAGCAGCTTTAGGATGCACCAGGAAGAGCTTCCAAAGCTAACTCCTCACTGAAAAGGCATCAAATTGTTTGGGATTGTGTCACTCTGCCTCCTTATTTTTGGAAACTCTGTCCTCCCTGTGGGATTCCCTGGATTCCCAGAATCCAGAGCACTTCCTTGTCCTCCAAGCCCTCAAGAGGGGCTCCAGGAGAGCTGGAGAGGGACTTGGACAAGGGATGGAGGGACAGGACACAGGGAATGGCTTCCCGCTTGGAAAGGAGAGATTTGGATGGGATTCGAGAATAAATTCCTGGCTGGGTGAGTAGGGAAGGGCTAGACTGGAATTCCCAGAGAAACTGTGGCTGCTCCTGGATCCCTGGAAGTGTCCAAGGCCAGGCTGGACAGGGCTTGGAGCACCCTGGGACAGTGGAAAATGTCCCTGCCCATGGAAAAGTGTTGGAACTGGACGAGATTGAAGGTCCCCACCCAAACTATCCCGCGACTTTAAGATTCCATGATTTGGGTGTTGCCTCCAGAGCGGCTTTCCCGAGCACTGGGACATCGCACTCACACGGGGACCTGCTGTCCAGGCTGGTGACATCTCCAGCTCCTCTCTGCCGGCGCGGGTTTGGAGCCCGGACGGGGCCCGGGCGGATCCCGGCGTTCCAGCGGCGGCTCCGGGACAGCGCCTCGGCCGCCGCCCCGCGGGGCAGGACACCGGCCGGAGGAGGAGCCGCCCAGATGGGACGGGCTGCGGGCTTCGGGACGGGCTCCGGGTCTGCGGGAAGGGATAACTGGGGAGGGAAAAGGGAGAGGAGAGGGAGAGGAAGGAGGAGGAGGAGGAGGAGGAGGAGGAGGAGGAGGAGAAGGAGAAGGAGAAGGAGAAGGAGAAGGAGAAGGAGAAGGAGAAGGAGAAGGAGAAGGAGAAGGAGAAGGAGAAGGAGAAGGAGAAGGAGAAGGAGAAGGAGAAGGAGAAGGAGAAGAAGGAGAAGGAGAAGAAGGAGAAGGAGAAGGAGAAGAAGGAGAAGGAGAAGAAGGAGAAGGAGAAGGAGAAGAAGGAGAAGGAGAAGAAGGAGAAGGAGGAGAAGGAGAAGGAGAAGGAGGAGAAGGAGAAGGAGAAAGAGAAGAAGAAGGAGAAGGAGAAGGAGAAGGAGAAGAAGGAGAAGGAGAAGAAGGAGAAGGAGGAGAAGGGGAAGGAGGAGAAGGAGAAGGAGAAGGAGAAGGAGAAGGAGAAGGAGGAGAAGGAGAAGAAGGAGAAGGAGGAGAAGGAGGAGAAGGAGAAGGAGAAGGAGAAGGAGAAGGAGGACGATGAAGAGGAAGAGGAGGAGGAGAAGGAGGAGAAGGATGAGGAGAAAGAGAAGGAGGAGGAGGAGAAGAAGGAGAAGAAGGAGGAGAAGAAGGAGGAGAAGGAGAAGGAGGAGGAGAAGGAGAAGACAAGACAAGACAAGACAAGAAATCATCATCCCAACAGCTTCAGAGGGACTGAAAATGTTGGAATTCGCTGAGAAACTCCACACATTCTATAAATTTTATTCCCCAATTTTATCCTATGTATTCTACAGAATAATATCAATAAACACTGATTTGATAAATTTTATTCCTAAACGACATCCCCTTAATGCTATTCCTAAAAAGTACATCCATAATCTGCTTTATTTGAGCTGTGCTGTGGTGCAAATCCACCTCATGGACAGAAGGGCCCAGTTAGAAATTGGTGCCAGTAAAGCTAAACCTACATTAATTAATTCTCCACACCAATTAATATGTTAATACTCAAATTCTCCTCTGTGCACGTCCTCAGTCTTGCTCAGTGTTTGAAGACTCAAAAGTGTAAAGGATGAAGTTTATTTTAACTTTTATTTAGTATAAAAATTTAAAAAAACCCTTAACAACCCAGTTTATTCCTTGAAAAAGATTCCCAAAAATTTTTAAAAATCTCAGATTGTGGAAAAGAACAACTTGGGTTGTTTGTTTGTTTGTTTGTTTATGTTTTGTTGGGTTTTGTTTTTGTTTTTGTTTTTGTTTTTTGTGTTTTTTGTGGGGTTTTTTGTTTGGTTTTTTGGGGGGGTTTTTTTGTTTGTTTGTTTGTTTTTTGGGTTTTTTTTTGGGTTTTGGTGTTTTTTTTTGGTTTTTGGGTTTTTTTGGGTTTGGGTTTGTTTGGTTTGTTTTGGGGTTTTTTTGTTTGTTTGTGGGGTTTTTTGGGGTTTTTTGTGTGGTTTTTTTTTTGGGAGGGGGGGGTTGTGGCATTTTTTGTTGTTTTTGTTTTTGTTTTGTTGGGTTTTTTGGGATTTTTTTTTTCCTGGACTGATCCAAATAATTTGGTAAGAACAGAAAACCAACATTATTATGTCGAATAAAGAAAATTCAAAGTAAGGTTTATAAAATATAAATATGCACTGCACATGACCATGTGCTGGGAATCCTGGATTATCCTGCCGACTATTCCCACCTCCTGGAAATGGGATTTTAACTCAGAACATCAATTCCCCCTCAAAATATCCTGGAAAAAAAAGCACTCCTGCAATCTCATTACCTTTAGGGCAGGGACGACTGATCCCGTGAAAAAGACTTTTATTTAAGGACTAAAAACAATTTTCAGAGGACTGAAAATAATTTGGGAGCAGCTGTGAGGGTGGGGCAGCGTCTGGGGCAGACAAAGGCAGGCCCAGCCCCTCGTCGCTGGATTTGATCCGTCCAGTTTCGCCTTCCCCATAAAATATCTGGGAATTTTCTGGGAAGGACTCGTGGGAAGGGTCAGGAATCAGCTCCTGGTCAGAGTGGTGTCCTTGGAGCATCCTTAAAGCATTTCCCTGGATAAAGAGAATTCCCTGTCCCCTTGCACAGACATGGGGGCTCCACGTGCAGAATGCCGCCCTTCATTCAAAAACCTCATTAACTTCGTTCTCTGCAATTTACTCTTTATTCTAATTGGGCCAATTGACTTTAATTTATTCCAAATGGAGAGCGAGCCCGGTCACATTTTCCTGCTTTCCATGATTAGCAACAAACTCCAAACCCTCCCAGGTTTTCTCCTTCACCACACGGAAACATGGAGCCAGTGGATGTCCCCTTAATTAGATGTTTATTCTTAATTTGGTTGAGCCTCCTGAGCTGGGAGCTCCACCTAATAACCCTTTTTTACATCTTCATTGTTGGCTGTAATATTCTTTATTCTCACCGACACCCTGCACTTGGATCATTGATCTGTTTGAGGGTTTCATTTTAATCTGACTCTGTGTGTTTGCTCGCCTTGGGCGTTTATTCTTTCATCCCGGGCTATTCTTCTTCTAAGGATTTGCTGAAAGGTTTGCAATTAAGCTTCTTTATTTAGACTTGATTAAACAAGAGCCTTTTCAAAGGTCTTTTCATTTCAACCAGGTTTCCCAATGCTACCTTTAATAAGAAATGGAAATTAACTTTGGATTTTTCCTAGAGAATTATACTTATGTATTTTTTTAAAACTTTTTCTTACTCATCAGCCTGGCTTAACCTCGGCTTTGTTGTTTTTAGTGTTGTGCTTGTTTATGGCTCTGAAAGGATTAAAAATCCCTATGGTGGTGACACTTGGGGACATGGATCAGTGGTGGCCTTGGCAGTGCTGGGAATGGTTGGACTGGATGACCTTAAAGATCTTTTCCAACTGTAACAATTCTGTGATTCTCCGATTCTTTTTTATCCCTTTGATGCTTCCTGATTGGGGAGTTGCAGATTAATTAACTTTGAAGATCACACAACTTTCCTGAAATCCAGGGAAAAAAAAAAAAAAAAACAAATTTACTTTTTGTTTTTTTAATAATTATTTTTACTCTGAGCTGAGCTCCTTTCACTTCTGTCCTGGCAGTAAAACACCCTGAAATCGTGAAGTCGTGGTGGGCTGAACCCGTGTGAGGACAACACTCTGATCTCCAGAGAAGCTCAAACTGCAAGACAGAGGCCGAATAATGGTATTTTCTGTTCTCCAGCAGCGCCAGAATCAATTTCCTTGCACGCAAGGCCGTATTTGGGTCAGGAGGATGCCTCCCCATCTGGGAGACAATGCCTCTCTTTTATGTGACCCTTTTCCAGCTCGGCTCCCAGGCGTTCCCTGGCTCAGGTCTGCTCCCGGAACCGCGACACGCTGGTGAGCACGGGCGGCTATTTGTGCTTCCAGACCCACAAAACCCGTGGAGCTCTCTGGAACGGCTTCCCTGAGCTCCTTCTCACGGGAGGACGCCCTGTCTGAGCAGCACAAAGAGCCCTCAGTGTTTGAGGTTTGGGGCTGCTTGGCTCGGGGAATGAACGAATGTTGAACCGCGGCGGCCCCGAAGTCGTGACATTTTGGGAAGAGATGCAAGAGCCACCAAAGAACTGTGGCAGCCCTTCGTAAAAAGCACAGAAAAGGATTTTTGGGATAGTAAGGAGAGGGAGGAGTGTTGGAAAAACCCTTTTTCTGACCTAGAGGCGTTTTAAAGATTTTTATTCCGTTTTCAGTCCCGTAAGAAGGGTGAGATGGTGCTGATGTTACAATTCACAATCAGAAGCCAAATTATTTCCTGTTTACAATCCATTATAAGCATTTCTTGTCCTATCAGTTTTTCAAATGCTGCAAATACTTCTAACACCAATCACCTGTTATTTTACCCTACTTGGTCTTGCTACAATTCATCTTTCACAGTTCTAATTCTCCAAAATATCTGGTCTGTTTGCAAGGCCGTGGTTTGAAAACTTGTTTCCAGTTCAATTTCTCTCTCAACAACATCCATCCTATTCCATGGCCTTTCTAAATCAGGATATTTTATCTCAGAATTTGCACACGGATGCACAAGACTAGGTGAGCCTTCTGTCAAAGCTTGGAGAATCCTCCACAAATCCATTTTCCCACAGAGGGGCAGACAAATGACAGGGTCACTCTCTCCAATGAGAGAGATGTCTCTTTTCTACCTGTTGTGTTTTATCTTCTTTTATGCCAGAGTTGGGATTAAATTATTATTTTTTGTTCAGACTCAGATGTTTATTAATTCTTACCTATATTACAGTCTCACAAGCCATGAGTTCTGCAGCATTTCTAGCTAATAAATTAAAAAATGGAGCCCTATCTCTCTCTACAAGGCCTTTTAAGGCATAAACTGTCAAATTAAGAAGTGACACCTAAATTATTTTTGCTTTTAACCCAATGACCAACCACCCTTGGCCTGCAATGCGAACTTTTCTATCCAATTACAAAATACCGCCCATTCCCTTTCCCACCTGTTGTGTTTTATCTTCTTTTCTGCCAGAGTCGGTATTAAATTATTATTTTTTGTTCGGACTCAGATGTTTATTAATTGTTATCTATATCACAGTTTCAAAAGCCATGAGTTCTGCAGCACTTCTAGCTAATAAATTAAAAAATGAAGCCCTGTCTCTCTCTCTCTCTGAGGCCTTTTTAGGCATAAACTGTCCAATTAAGAAATGACACCTAAATTATTTTTGCTTTTAATTCAATAACCAACCACCCTTGGCCTTCAATGCAAACTTATCTATCCAATTACAAAATACCATCCTGACCCATGAAGAAGAAGGTGAAGAAGAAGGTGAAAAAGAAGGACTCAGCCCTAAAACTTCCATCTTGCTTTTTAGATATTACTATATTCTAACAGTTAATTTAAAAACTATTAGTTAAATAGTTAATTTCAAACTTTAACTCTTTAAGTTTTGCACCCTGTGATATCACACACTTCTATTCAAGCTACACCCCCATAATCCCAGTTCTATAATTTGATTTTGGAAGCCTTTTCCGAGGCCTCAGGTCAAGTGCAGTGTTTTCTTGGGGGTCAGCACAGAAAATCCAAAATTTTCAGTGCCCAGGGTTCCAAACATCCACCCACAGCCACATCTGGGCTACATCTGGTTCTCTTGGAGCAGCCAGCCATGGGGGGCTTCGTGTCCTCCTCCACCTCCTCCTGCCCAGGTATCCTCTCCCTGAAGGAAAAACTCCCCAAAACATCCCTGGGGGTTCCTGCCACCGCCCCAAAGTGACACTTGCCAGGGATTTCACCTTCCGCAGCTGAGTGGATCCACGACGAGCCCCTCTCTTCTTCCTCTCGGCCGCCTGCCTGCTCAGGTCTGGGGTGTGCCCTCCTCCCTTCCTCCTGCTGCAGAGCAGAACACCAGAATATCAATAAAAATCTCCGCACTTGCTGCCCTGGAGGAGGGTGGTGATAAAAATCAAATCCTGTGGGGATATCACTACCTGAAAAGACGTGGCTTGAGATGACACATTTTTTTATCTTGTCCTCAAAGAGCACAGTCAGTGACCAGGGCTCAGGGGAAGGTGGGAAGTTGATTTTATATATATATATTATATATATATATAAATATTAATATATATAATAATTATTATATATATAAAATATATAATATAATATTATATTATATTATTATAAATAATAATATAAAATATATAATAATATATTATAAATAATATATTATAATAATATATAATATATAATATATAATATATTATAATATAATATATAATATTATAATCATATTGTAATATAATATTATATTATATTATATATATTATATAATAATTATATTATATCATTATATATAATTATATATATTGTTATAATATAATTATTAATTATATTATAATATTATAATATGTAATATATATATTATAATATATATTATAATAATATATAAATATATTATTATAAATAAAATATAAAATATATAATATATTGTATATAATTACATATAATATATAATAATATTATATATATTATATATAATAATTATTATATAAAAATAATTATATATGATATAAAATATTAATATATATTAATATTATATATTTTATATATAATATATATAATATATATAATGTATATAAAATATTAATATATATATTGATATTTATAATTTTTAAATTTTTTTTTTTAAGGTGTGATAAATTCTAGCACTCAAACACCAGCTCAGGAATCAGTGATTTAAAATAAATCCACCTAAGATGTTACAGCTCCTCAGGGAAATTCACAGAAAAGAAGCTGAGCTGAATCAATTTGGAAGTTTCCAGTGAAGTCTGTGTGATCTAGAGGTGTAAAAAAAAAAAAAAAAAAAAAGGCTGGGGGCTGCCTCTCCAACAAGGTGTTTATTCATTGTTTTTGTAGCCAAATAATTCTATAAATGTGTTTGCATATTTTTGGTGTTTTATGCAGCTGCGATTAAATTCAACACAATTAACTGGCAGGACGGGAATATTCCAGAGTGTGAAAATCAAGTGAATTGCTCTGGAATGTGGCCAGTTGCCACATTTTTTCCAGTATCAGGAGTAAAATCCAGGCTCTGAGGCAGTGTTTCTAAGCTCTCAAGGCAGGCTCATTATCCAAAGGCGCTCATTCCACATTCAAATTCCGTGATATGGAATCTGGGAATTTAAAGCAGAAGCTCTGAGTGGTTCTCCCAGTGTCCCTGCGCAGCTAAAAAAGCACAGTAGGAACACAAAACCGTGGAGATAAAGGGTGGAAATGGACTCTAAAAGCAGCTTTTATCCTGTAAAATACCAGGATATGTAACACCAGCACGTGTCCGGTGTTCCCTCATCCCAGCCCAGGACCAGAAAGTCAAATCCAGCATTATTTCAAATAGGAAGCTGAGAAAAAACACAACAACTCACAAAATGAGCCAAGGGAGAAAATTCAACCCAAAATATTCCAGTTGGGAACAAATTGGTCATTTTGATGGACATGGCAATGTCTGGGTTATGGTTGGACTTAGTGATCTTCAAGGTGTTTCTCATCCTGAACGATGCTGCGACCTTTGGGTAGAAAAGGCAGCCGTGGTGGCCTTGTGACTGTAAATATTATTGTAAAATAATTGTGTAAAATATTATTGTAAAATAATATTGTAAAATAATATTGTAAAATATTGTTGTAAAATATTATAGTAAAATATTGTTGTAAAGTATTATTGTAAAGTATTATTGTAAAATAATATTGTAAAATATTGTTGTAAAATAATATTGTAAAATAATATTGTAAATTATTATTGTAAATTATTATTGTAAATTATTATTGTAAAATAATATTGTAAAATAATATTGTAAATTATTATTGTAAATTATTATTGTAAATTATTATTATGAATTTAGGTGTCTGCTGCTGTGTCCTGGTGCCCAAATCATGTTGTCAGGTCACCCCCAGCTCCAGGTCAGGAAAACAGAAGGAGCGAGGACGAGGACGAAGGACGGCAGGTCTCACTCCCAGCACTAAACCCACCATTTCTCACCCCTTTTTCCTCCCTTAAGGAAATTTTTTGATTCCCACACGCCCATGGGGAGCTGGGCTGGCTTTTCAGCAGCACAAAAAGGGCAAAACAAGTGTAAGAATCCATGAGGACAAGGCAGCTCCCAGCCCTTCTCACGCCAGCGCGCCCCTCTTTGTCCCCAACGGGGCCTGACAGAACAATTACTGAAAGTAATTATTTTCTCGTCGGGTAAACACTCCGGGACAATATGCAACTGTTTTTTAGAGCCAGCCCTTGGCCATAAATTACCCAAGGCTGGGGAGGTTTTGGGCGAGCTGCTGTCGTGAGAAGTATCAAGGCTCTGTCTTGAGGCACGAGGCTTCGGCCTTGGCGCGGCTCCAGCGCCCGGATGGGATGGGGATTCATTATTCATGATCAAGTGGGAGGCAAATCTTCTGATTTATTGGCAACAGGCAGCACAAACAGCAGATGCCTTCCAGCAGAGCTGTGCACCACGCAGGGCCCGACAGAAACGCCCTCCCGGGCCTCTGTAAGGCAGATAAAAAAATTTCCTAACTCGACTCCGCGCTTTAGATAAGAATCTTTCACTTCCTCTTTGCAATATTTCTTTGTGCCCAGAGAGGTAAATCCTTCCTTGCCAATCTCTATAGAGTTTGGATTTTTTTTATTTTTTTTTTCTATAACAAAAAGCTGCTTGGACAATCCAGGCAGAAAACAAACCAGACCTACCAGAAATCGTGGCTGTGATAAATTACACCACTGATAGTCACAGCTATAATTCTATTGAGGGATTTTGATAACCCCTTGCAGGCAGTTTGTAATTCAACCCCTGTCTGTATCTCTTCTCTATCACCTCGCCACTCCCTTGGCTGCGCATCTGATCGTTGCTATTCTTAATTTCCCTGCTCAGCGACTGAGCAGCTTTTCCCACACTGTCCCAACTAAATCCAAAAAACCTCCCAGGGAACTCACTGGGGGATCTCTGTCCCATCTCCTTTCACGCTGCCAGGGGGGTTTTCACTGAGCTCCTGGGTTTTTAGGGTACAAATTCCTGCCTTTCTGAGCAAAGAAAGCCAGAAAAAAAAAAAAAAAAAAAAAAAAAAAGTTTCAATGATCATCCAGATTGCAAATAAATCCCTTTTTTTTTTTTGGGCACTCCCCAGCTGTGGCCCAGTGTTATTGTTCTCCCCAGTGAGCTGTGGCCAGGCCAAACCCTCGCTCAGCTGCTGTCTGGAAATGTATTGATCTGTTTTTGCAAAGCTAAAGATCCAATTATGGTCTCACAGCCTGCAGAATATGTTTTGCATTTCCACTCAGAGGGCTCCATTTCCACTACCTGACTGAGAATTGACTTTAGCTCGTTCTGCTTCCTGTATTTCCTTTTTTTTTTTTTTTTTTGCCTAAATAAGGATGAGTTCTCTGCTAGAAATTCTCAGCCGTGTTGTTTTGGTGGAAGGGAGAAGGCAGCTGATGAGTCAGAAAGCCAATCCAAAACCAGATGAAAACTCTTTGTCATCACAGATGACAAGAAATTACTTAATCCGTGATCAGTTTTAAACTAAAACAGGAGAGATTTAGATTAAATATTAGGAAAAAGTCCTCTCCTGTGAGGGTTGGGAGGCCCTGGGCCAGAGAAACTGTGGCTGCCCCATCCCTGGCAGTGTCCAAGGCCAGCTTGGACAAGGCTTGGAGCAGCTTGGGATAGTGGAAGATGTCAGGATTGGAACTGGATGAACTGTTATTCATCCAGTTCATCTCTTTCCACCCAAACTATTCTGGAATTCCATGAACTCTGCCATTCAAATGTCAATATTTCATCCCGATGCGATGAGCAGAGTCCTCCCCTCCATTTGGGCCAAAAAACAACTGCAGAGTGAGGCCGAGCTCTGAGACGATTTCAACCAGGCTCAAGAGTTAGGAAAAGTTCTTTGTTGTTGTTGGGAACCTCCTAAATTCTGCAAAATCCAAGCTGGAATTAGGGAGATTAACTCGGAGCCAAGGCAGCGGCCGGTGACTCGTCTCTCACGCGTTGCTTTGATGGTGGCGTCAGGTATTCCTTTGATGTGATCCTGTTTAGTCACCAGGAATCCTCCACAGCTCCCAGTTTTCCTGGGCACCCAAATGGGAAAGAAAGGCTTTGCTGGCTCAGGGATTCCCAGAGTTCAGGTGCTGGGCTGGAAGAGCTCCCTGCAGCCCTTTTCTCTCTCCAAACAATCATTTTGATTTTCTGTGAGTTCTGCCGCCTCCTCTCCCACACCTTCAGGTCCTCAAGGAAACCCTCACTCACCCCTGTTCCTTTCCACACAAAAACCCATTTCCTCTCCCAGATTCCCTTTGGCAAACCCCGGGAAATCGCTTCTGTTGTTCCAGGATCTCGTTTTACACACAGCGGGTCTCGTTCCTCCCCAACATCCATTTTACATGAGGAGAGGTTGTTTTGCCCTTGAGCTCTGGGGAATCTGGGCTCTTCTGAAGGAGAGCTTGAAATCGCCGGCGGGGTCGGAGATTTTTATCTGGGGATGATTCTGCTCTGCCTTCCAAGCTCCTGGTCAGGTGGGGTCTTGCCTGCATTGAGGTGGATTCCTGGGAGACTCCAAACGAAGGCTTGGCATCCCAGAGGAACCACGGTGACGTTTTCCTGCCACCTCCACCAAAACCTGGGGGACGCTCAAGGTGTGGTGTCCCCCTGCTCCAGCTGAAGAAGAACTGAATTCCAATTCCCAAAAGGTGGAGAACACAACATGAAGCCTCACTGGGGGGATTTTTGGGAAGGTGTCCGTGTGAAAGAAGCACCAGAATGTCCTTGTGGGAGTGGGAGGCTGGGTCAGCACCTGAAACGTGGCACCTGCGCTGCTGCTGAATAATCAGCACAGATGAGCCTGAGCGCCAGCAATTACCTGCAGCTTAAGTGATATTAAAGGCAGGTCCTTGATAAACAGGCAAATCTCACAGAATTCCTCTCTCTCCTCGCAATAATCCTCTGTAATTGCAGATAAATGGCAGATTTGCAGGAACGCTCGGCGTTAAAACATTCCCCACAAATGAAGAGAGGCTGGGATCTCCCTCGGGAGAGGCAGACAGGGAGTGTATTTGTTATTTACTGTTTCATTATTTCAGGCGAATTGTTTTCACCTGGTTCTTGGCCGCATCCACAGCTCAACACTGAGACAGACGACTTTTAAACTCTTCAAACAAGGCTTGTCCCACTTTTTTCATGGCACAGGAGAATCCTAAACCTCGCAGAAATGGCACAAGAGGCTCCTAAACCTCACAGAAAACCCCTGGGAGCTGCTACAGAAAACGGTTGAGCGCGGCTGGAAAATAATTTTGGGACTTTAGTTTGCAGCAGGAAACGTTTGGTGAAAATATCCAGTCGAAAGCCTCGAAGAACTTGACCCAAAAGCGGTGTTGGGAGTTGGGAAACATCCCACAGAAAGAGGGTGAGGTGGAAACTGGGGAGCTCTTTGAAGTAGCGCAACATCCGAGGACCAGGGGACGCGGATTAAAAACGTGATTCATGCGAGGCTTTCGCTCGGGGAGCTCTGTGGAACAACCCCGGAGGAGGAGCGGTGGGTCCGGCACAGTTAATCACGTTGGGAAAGAGCTCCGGGAGTGCTTGGCCAAACAATCCCTGGCTGGGGTAATTCCTGGCCTGATTGTTCCTGGGACAGCAGGGATAAATCTTGGCTCTGTTGGATATTTGCTTAAACAACCACGCGGGTGATTTTTTTCGCCGTGCCTCCGTCGGTTCCCAAGGTTTTTGTTGGCACGGCGGAGAGGAATCTCCTGCTCTGAGCCCGTGGATTCCCACAGGAACCAGGGAATGGCCAAGAGGATCCGGTGCCTCCCTGCCAGGCTTGGATTAATGACAGCGTTGCCCTTTTCACATCAGCTGGGCTGAAGTGACCCACGGGAAGCATCGGAGGTGACATTTCCAGAATTCACAGGAGAAGAGGGTGAACTCTGGCCACAGGTCACTCCCACACCCTTCCCTGGGCTTGTTAACGTACAGAAAACTGACCCTGGATCAAAGATTTGGAAAAATCTCTGATGCCAGAGCTAACAAAGGAAGTTGTTTGGGGTTTGAGGTTTGTTTTTTTGGATTTTTTTTTTTTGGAATGTCACAGAGAGGTTTTAATCCAGCTGCCCATGAAGAGATCCAGAGATGAAAACAGGACACATCTGAGGGACTGGGTTTATATATGGGGCAGGGGGGGCGGAGTCAGGAACATGGTCCAATGGGTGAGGGAGAAAGTGGTGCAGAGGCGGGGCAAGAGGAGAGGAGAGCCAATGGAGGAACAGGGGCGGAGGATTGGCACCAAACGAGGGCCAATGGGGTCTCGAGGAAGGGAGAACATTCTGGGGAAGAGTCATATAAGGGAGAAAAGAGGAGGAGAGACCAATGGACCAACTGGGGAACTAGAACTGGGGTACATTTGCATAACAAATACATTTGCATAACAGTCAAAGAGCTCTGAGAGGAGGATTCTTTTCCTCACCCTGACCTGAAGGGACTTGTCTGATTTAGGGGATGCCCCTCCAAGGTAACATTCTGTTTTAGGAGCTGCACTGGCCTCCACAGTGTGGCAGTTCTGACACAGATCTGTGTGCAAAACTCTGCTTTGGGAGGGAAATGCTCTCTTTTTGTTTTCCCCCAGGTGGATAATCCTGGGAGCCCAGGAAGTGATGGATCCAGGCAGTGCAGACACAAATACCATTCATCACTTCCGTGCTCTGACATCTTCTTACACCTGCCCTGCAACTCAATCATCCCAGCCTCCTCTCTCTCAGCCAGGAGATCCTCCGAGCGATAGAATTATATTTCATCACAATTCATTCATTCTTCCTCTGCCCTGCGAAACCCACACATTCCTCTCAGCTTGATTTAAAAAACTCCCCAACAAACCCTTGTCCTAATTCCTCCCGTTCCAGCTCTGCAACAACCCCCAGGAGCTCCCGGCCTGACGAGCTGGGCAGAAAGGACACAAAACAGTGGCCAAAAACAATCCAAAAAAACCCCAAAAAAGCAGGAAAGTGAGTTTGCAACCAAGAGTGAGCCTGCAGAGGATGTGGAAAATCTTGTGCCATGGGGAAAAAGAGGTGAAAAACTCTTACGCCTGCCTGGCCTGCTCGATGGGGTCCCAGTTGTCCAGGTAGTTGTAGCGGATGGTGTCCGTGGGGTTCCTGTCGGATGAACGCCAAGGAGGGAGCTCTTTTTTCCCCCTGGTTGTCTCCTCTCCTGCCACAGAAAGTTTCCCCTCTGGGACGTCGCTTTTGACGGGTTGCACGTCGATAACTATGAACTCCTCCTTGGCAGGAGTCTAATTGGAGAGATGGAAAGAAAAAAATGAGGTTTTAGCCTGTGATGAAAATCAGGTCGGCCTAAATTTAGAGTTATAATAATTGGGGATTAGCTCAGAATTGGTCTCATTGTGGTCAGTGGGCAGAAAGAGGCACCTTGGCAGGGCTTGTCACCACCCCAAGGCCTGTAATCCATATTAAGATG
Organism: Zosterops lateralis; assembly: GCF_965231275.1. Lineage (NCBI taxonomy): Eukaryota > Metazoa > Chordata > Aves > Passeriformes > Zosteropidae > Zosterops > Zosterops lateralis. The sequence continues at coordinate 112,375,651 of NC_139764.1, read as the reverse complement.
AGCTGAGCTGCTGTTGAGATGCGTCAGCTTCTCTCTATCTATCAACCACAGAGAGCCTGCGGGAGACTTTGCTTTCAGTTAAAGGGCTGAGCTTTGAATTCAGGGCAGGAGGATCCCAAAAAGATCAAGAGGCAGCAGGGGCTGGGAGACAGACCCCTGAGTTTTCCCAGTGGGGACAAACACCTATGATGCCTGGAGAGGCTGCTTAGAACAGAGGCCAGACAGAGTTAGAGAAATAAAGTAGATATTTATTAAAATAAATAAACAGAGAGCAGCACAAGAGCCTGGATGAGGCTACACCCAAGATGGACAACAGACCACGAGTTTTCACACTTCTATAAGCTTTGATCCATTTACATATTGGGGTTAATTGTCCAATTACATCTTCAGTTTATGAAATCCCATCCTCCCATTTTCCTCTCCTCAATTCCCTGCTGCTCACACTTTTTGAGCCTGAAACTGCAACGTTGACCGGGGCTAGAAAATAATTATTTTGTCTGTCTAAGCTGCGAGGAGAGCTCTCTAACACCTTAAATGGAGCTCAGAGTTACAAACCAGTGCAGTGCAGGACCTGGGAAAGGTGAAAGCTGACCTCGAGGCGTACCTTGGGTCTGGTGACGCGCAGCTCCTTCACCATCTCGATGTAGTGTCTTTTCCACACTCCCTGCTCGAAGGGCGTGGGGCAGAAGTTGATGAACCACCCGAAACGAAGGCACTTGAGCATCCACAGCTGATCCAGCTCCGACAGGTACTTCCAGTGCCAGCTCACCTGTGAAATCCCAGAAAGGTGTAAAACTTCGGGGTTTAAAAGCGTCCAAAATTTTGGGATGTAATTCCCACATATCCTTAAATTCAATTCTCTTGCACTGTTAATGCTCCATTTAAACCTTTGATTAAAGCATTTAAACCTTTCAAGGCTTCCATAACGTGGAGCTCTTCCAACTCAAGATATTCTGTGATTCCGAGTGATTTTCTAACTTACTGTCTCCCTGCCTGAGCGTGGAGAGTTTGAGTTGCATCCACGTGAAATGCTGGAGAAAGTTACTAAAGCAAAGCTTAGCCAAGATGAGATTATTGTATATTCTTAAATAACATAGAATATTACATTAGTGCAGTAATATTGTCGCTGAAAACTAAACTTACTCATTTAAAACCACTTTGGGCAGCATCTCACAGCATTTTTATGGCATAAAACAGATTTTTTTGAGTCTTAATCATTTTGCTCCAAAGCCCGTCTGTAATTTTCTCCTTCTCCACATCCAACGCTTGACCCTCAGGCATTTTAAAGGTTCTGTTTTCCTTAAAGGATCAAACGTTGGGCTTTGCAAAAGCACAAGATGATATTTCTCAAGGAATTAAGGGGCTCTGCACACAATGTTTTAGAGGAATGTGATTTTCAGGAAGCACCAGGCTTCTTTTCTGGGAATAATCAGCCTTGAAAATGCCACTTTTAAAATGCTTTAGAACAGAGCATTTAAAATTACTCTTCAATTCCACAAATCTCGGCCAATCTGGCTTAATTTAGGATCTGAGGAACGAGCATCACTAAGGATCTGGCACAGGCTGCCATGTCAGAAAATCTTTTATTTCACCAAAAATCAGTGGATTTTGGGGTTTTTTTCGACTGCTTTGGCCTGGCTTTCTGAACCCCAGGCAGGCATTGTGTTTTTTTTTTACCTGTGCACATCGACAGAGGCTCCGTGGGTCCAGGAAGGAAAAGATGTACAAGGACAGGACTCGAGGGAGCCTCGTGGTAAAATCAACAGCCTCGACAGGAACTCGGGCCTGGAGCTGCTTGGCACAGAATTTCTGCTGGGACAGGGAGCAGCGTTCCAGCAGCTCCACCAGGATCCTCCTCCTCTGGCCATCTGTCCACTTGTCAAACTGGAAATAAAAAGAAAAGAAAAGAAAAGAAAAACAATGGGAGTTTCAGGTGCAGAGAAACCGGAGGTTCAGCTTCTTGAAATAAAACACACCAGCAGCAGCAGCAGCTTCTGGTGACTCACTGCAAAGGGAGTAGAACTCTGGGAACACATGGAGAGGCTACATGAAAAGAAACTCTGGAGCCACAGGAATGATTTCTAATCCTCAAAGGAGCCAGGACAGCTAGGCCAGGACTCACTCACGCTCTTGAGCTTTTCCTCATGGAAAGGAGGAGACCACGATGTTTTTTTTTACAGGAGCAACGATGAATTAATGGCTGATTCCTTCTCCTTGGCCCCCACTGCTGCAAACTCACAATTTCCAAAGTATTTATTTCCTCACAATCCCACTGTGTGGGCCTGCTACAAGAAAGGGAACCAAACCTCATGAGGAAAAACCTGCCGTGGCAGCAGCAGAGTCACAAAAATTATTTTTTTTTTCCATAACGGATGGCAGGTACGTGAAGAGAAGGATTGAATCCATGTAGGCACCCCACTAAAATTATTTACTATTTATTCTTTTTTTGCCATGAAATAGGGTTAGGAGAAAAGCAAAACAGGCTCAAACTTTAAAGGGTGTAAATAAAGCTTTATTACCCAAACTACAAAAGGGAAAAAGTGATAAGAACTAGAATAAAACTTTTAAAACCTGTTCTAGACTGAAAACCCAGAAAACACACAGAGCTCACCCAGTTTAAAATTTAAACAGTTTGTAATTTAAAATTACAGACGGGCTTTGGAGCAAAATGATTAAGACTCCAAAAAAATCTGTTTGCATGCCATAAAATGCTGCGAGATGCTGCCCAAAGTGGTTTTAAATTAGTGAGAGCAGGCAGATAAAACAAATCCTTTTCACGCTGGAGACCAAGGACAATAATTACAAATTTTCAAGCCCAAAAGCAAAACCAACAGTGGACTGAAGAGAGAAAACAAGAAGGATGGGACTTCATAACTTAAAGTTGTAATTGGACAATTAAACCCAAATGTGCAAAAGGACCAAAACCTATAAAAGTGTGAGACCTTGTGACCTGTTTTCCATTTTGTGACCATTTTGGGTCCATTTTGGGTGTAGCCCTGGCCTGGCTTTTATGCTGCCCAAGGTGTATCCTTAAAGGCCTTTTAATAAATATCAACTTTATTCTTTTAGCTCTGTCCAGTCTCTGTTCCAGGTCACCCTTCCCAAGGCATCAGTTTGGTGGTTGGAGAGGCTTTTCCTGAGGGAAAATGTGCATTTTGCTCCATCCTGTCCACCAGTGTGTGTGTGGTGACAGGACAAAGGGTTTTAAACTCAGAGAGGAGAGATTTAGATGAGATATCAGGAAGAAATCCTTCCTTGAGAGGGTGGGCAGGCCCTGGAATGGATTTCCCAGAGAATTTGTGGCTGTCCCTGGACTCCTGGAGGTGTCCAAGGCCAGGCTGGAGCAGCCTGGGATCCTGGAAAGTTGAAGAAGAGGGATGAGCTTTAAAATCCCTCCCAACCCAATCCCTGGAATTCCACAAAACTCCCCCTCAGCACCGCAAGAGCTGCCTTGACCCAAAATCAGCTCCTTTTTTCAAAGGGAAAACGGAACAGATTGGGGAATTCCCCTCTTGGGGAAATGCTGCTTTTCCCGGTTTGTTTCCTGGGCAGGGTTGGGCATCCCCAAGCTCTGTTTGCACACACTCAACTCTTCCCTGGAGCCACCTTTCCACAGCTCCCAGCTTAGAATTCTCTGAAATTCACATCTCTGCACATCCCCATCTGTATTTAACCTGGGGGACATTTAAGTCCTTCCTTAAATAGGACTTCCAAAAATTTAATATATAAAAATATAAATATAAGAATAAATACTTAATAATATATTAATATTAAATTATCAATTAATAGATAAATAATATATATAATATAATATAATATAATATATATAATATAATATATAAATAATATATATAATATATAATATATAATATATAATATATAATATAATATAATATATATAAATAATATATAAAACATTATATAAATATAAATATAAAATATATATACATATAAATATAAATATAAATATAAATGGAAATGGAAATATAAACATAAATAAAAATATATACTGAAATTAAATATAAAATACACATATACATATATACACATATATGTATACATACACATACACATATACATATATATACATATAAATGTAATTAATACTAAAAAAAATGAGAAAAGTTCTTACAGCAATTTTTAAAAATTATTATGGGCAAATATTAATAATGTCCAATATCCCTTCTTCCCCCTGGCAGAATGAAACAGATTAGAAAGGCAGATTTTTTTTTTTTTTTTCCCCTATACCTCCTCCCCACCCCAAATCTCTGCTCAAATGGAGCCCTGGCACAATAATGGTTTAAAATGCACTGTGCACACGAAGCTGATTGAGAAGCATTTTTCTTTTCCTGATCATTTAAAAGAACTCCCTCTTTATTTATTTATTTATTCTCCCTTGGGTGAATTCCAGCGCTGGAGAACAAACTCCAGGAAGCAAATCAGCTCCTCTCCTTCTCACAAACACCTCTGCAAGGCCTGCAGGGAGGTCAGGACGGAGAAAGTGTGGGATTGGCTTTCCTGGGATCCTGGAGAGGTGAAAACCCAAATAGAAGAAGCTCCTTGTCTTTTCAGACACGGTGAATTAAGGAATATTTTTTAATATTCTTTTTTTAATCCCTGTTTTTCATATAAGTTTCAATCCTAATGATGCTTAGTGAGGTATTAAGGGGAAAAATGAAGTAGAAAACCAGGCTGGACAGAGCTTGGAGTTTTAAGGTCCTTCCAACCCAAATCTTTCCACGATTCTCCTGTAAAAATTCAGGTTTCTTTGTGTGACTGCAGGGGGAAAAGTGAAACCAAACAGATCCTGGGGGAGAGTTCCTCCTAACTGCTGACAACTGGCAGCAGAGATATTTGGGATTTGGTTGGGTGGATTTGGGTATTTTACAGATTTTTCAGGTGCCTTTTCTTCTCACCCTCCTGCCCATCTCCTGGGTCTGTAACAAATCCTTCCAGCAGGACGGGGAGAGGATGGACAGAGAAAGTGTGGGATTGGCTTTCCTGAGATCCTGGAGAGGTGAAAACACAAATAGAAGAAGCTCCTTGTCTTTTCAGACACGGTGAATTAAGGAGTATTTTTTAATATTCTTTTTTTAATCCCTGTTTTTCATGTAAGTTTCAATCCTAATGATGCTTAGTGAGGTATTAAGGAGAAATGAAGCAGAAAACCAGGCTGGACAGAGCTTGGAGTTTAAAGGTCCTTCCAACCCAAATCCTTCCAGATTCTCCTGTAAAAATTCAGGTTTCTTTGTGTGACTGCAGGGAGAAAAGTGAAACCAAACAGATCCCAGGGGAGAGTTCCTCCTGACTGCTGACAACTGGCAGCAGAGATATTTGGGGTTTGGTTGGGTGGATTTGGGTATTTTACAGATTTTTCAGGTGCCTTTTCTTCTCCACCCTCCTGCCCATCTCCTGGATCTGTAACAAATCCTTCCAGCAGGACTGGGAGAGGATGGACAGAGAAAGTGTGGGATTGGCTTTCCTGGGATCCTGGAGAGGTGAAAACCCAAATAGAAGAAGCTCCTTGTCTTTTCAGACACGGTGAATTAAGGAATATTTATTAATATTCCTTTTTTCATCCCTGTTTTTCATATAAATTTCAATTCTAGTGATGCTTGGTAAGTTATTAAAGGGAAAAATGAAGGATTTAGGACTTGGAAATGTTCCCTGAGAAATAAAACAGGATAAAGATGTACCAGAGGGGGACAGAGGAGCTTCTGCCTGTCCCCTTCTCACCCTGGGCTTGAAATAAAAGGTTTTCCCTGTGGCACGAAGGGGAAAAGCTCCTTTTCCCCATCCTCTGCTCGTTAAAACAATCCCCCATCACCGATAAATTTCCTTCTTCCACATCAAGAGATTAAGTGAACCAGTCAAAACAAATCCAAGCTTCACTTCCCAGCTACACAGAGGAGCTGCTCCTTTTTAACCCTTTCCCCACTCTGTGGGGGAATCCCTTCCATCATCCTCAGTGTTTAAATTCCTTTTAAACCAGGAAAGCGCTGGGAACACCCAGCAGAAATGGCAGCAAAAGGGTTAAGCTGGCACATTTTTAATCTTTTTTTTTTCCCTTTTTTTTAATTTTTTTTTTTTTTTTTTTTTTTTCAGGGTTTAACGTTCCCCATCCCACAATTTGTCTCCTTCCTCTGCAGATCCTCCCCTCTTTGGATGCTGATTTCAGCAGCACAACCAGTCAGACTGGATTCCCCTCGATTTTTTTCCCCCTCCTGACTCGTCCTGGCTTTCCCCCCAAAAAAAACACAATAAAACAATGTCACCGCAGGGGATCGTGTGACATGGGGCCGCTGCTGGATGGATTTGCAATTAATCCATGAGTGCACACACACAAATAACACAAATGGAGAGGCCCCTCTGCTGCTGGTTTTGCTGGAGAGGGACACAACCCTCCATCTCCAGCCCAGATTGGGATCCCTGTGCTGGGTAAAAGGATTTTCCAGAAGATAAATAATTTCTCCCATCCTGTCAGATCCCAGAACATCCCTCTGGATGGTCACAGACATTGGTAGAGAGGCCTGGGACCCAAAAAAAGAGGGCCTGGGGTCTGTGCAGGGGGGTTTTGCCTGGCACAGAGCCCAGAAAGACACAATCTTTGATTTTAGTCCATGAGAAAAACATCCAACACAGAGAAGAATTGCAAGTCACAAATGTGTAACAGAGAGTGGTGTAGTTACCACCAGGTAGAAGATTTTGTAGTTTTGGGGTTTTTTAGGATGTAGGTGCAAAGGGGGACAAGATCCTCAGAATCTTCCCAGGAATCTCCTCCTGGAGCAGCCTGGGATGGTGGAAAGTGTCCCTGCCCATGGGATGGGATGAGTTTTCAGGTCCCTTCCAACCCAAATCAAATTAGGGTGGAACCCTGAGTTCTTCTGCTTCTCCCTTGGCGTCCGTTTTCTGCAGTGACGTGGGCACAAAGTTTGATAGAATTGGGTCAAAGTAGAGATGACCCTTCTAGTTTAGTTACTAGGCATTGGTATGGAATGGTATAATGGTAATAATGAAATAATAATGGTAATATAATGGTAATAATGAAATAATAACCACGTAGTTATCTGAATAAAATCAGAGTGATCTCCCATCACAGGGGGAGTCACATCATGTCCAGGCTGCTGTGAACACCTTGGCCAGACACAGAGAATTGTAAGATAAAAATTAATAAACAGCACAAGAAACCAAAAAAACCAAGGCTTTGAGACTCCACATCGTTCTCAGGCCGGATTTAAAGCCTTCAGAGGTCACAGAGACAGAAAAAACACCCCCTTGAGCCACCAGCCTTGGAATCTCGGGTGGGAAAAGAAACCCAAACCTGGTACATCTCTCCCCATCCGTCCTCTCCCCGTCCTGCTGGAAGGATTTGTTACAGATCCAGGAGATGGGCAGGAGGGTGGAGAAGAAAAGGCACCTGAAAAATCTGTAAAATACCCAAATCCACCCAACCAAATCCCCAAATATCTCTGCTGCCAGTTGTCAGCAGTGTGAAAAATAAGGTTCATTTTTTTTGGTAAATTTTAAGAAATAGGTTTAATTTAAAAAATTAAGACAAATAGGAGATTAAAAAAAGCAAAATATGGTCGGCTGGATGACTTGGTATCCAGCCAAGTCCATACTTGCTATATTAGATAAGACACTCGTTAAATACTCTTTTTATTGCATTAGTTTGATGTATATTCATATTTTTCTATAAACTAATTTCTATATTTTAGGAAATTTTTTGGTTTTGTTTTTGTTTTTGTTTTAGTTTTTGTTTTTGTTTTTGTTTTTATTTTGTTTTGTTTTGTTTTGGGGTTTTTTTTGGTTTTTTTGAGGATTCACTTTTTTAGAGCCTGTGTGTTTCATGGCTGTGTCTTTATTACCACTTTTAGTTTGGGCTTTGGTCTATATTTTTTTAGATGGCAGATGCTGATAGTTGGTATATTAGTAGCAGAGTCTTTTTTATATGTTTATGGGATATTATTTTGACCAAACAGATAATTTAAGCATATTTATATCAACTACTACTACTATGCTTAATTTTTTTTACTAATAGCAGAAATAAAAAACTTATATCCTACATTCTTACCACAACATTATTAATTATATAGCACACATTTTGCAAAAAGCCAGTTTTATAATATACATTTATAACAGCAGTTAGGAACTCTCCCCCAGGATCTGTTTGGTTTCACTTTTCTCCCTGTAGTCACACAAAGAAACCTGAATTTTTACAGGAGAATCTGGAAAGATTTGGGTTGGAAGGACCTTTAAACTCCAAGCTCTGTCCAGCCTGGTTTTCTACTTCATTTTTCCCCTTAATACCTCACTAAGCATCATTAGGATTGAAACTTACATGAAAAACAGGGATTAAAAAAAGAATATTAAAAAATACTCCTTAATTCACCGTGTCTGAAAAGACAAGGAGCTTCTTCTATTTGTGTTTTCACCTCTCCAGGATCCCAGGAAAGCCAATCCCACACTTTCTCCGTCCTGACCTCCCTGGAGGCCTTGCAGAGGTGTTTGTGAGAAGGAGAGGAGCTGATTTGCTTCCTGGAGTTTGTTCTCCAGCGCTGGAATTCACCCAAGGGAGAATAAATAAATAAATGAAGAGGGAGTTCTTCCAAATGATCAGGAAAAGAAAAATGGTTCTCAATCAGCTTCATGTGCACAGTGCATTTTAAACCATTATTGTGCCAGGGCTCCATTTGAGCAGAGATTTGGGGTGGGGAGGAAGCAGAGGGAGAAAAAAATAAAAATCTACATTTCTAATCTGTTTCATTCTGCCAGGGGAAAGAAGGGATATTGGACATTATTATTATTATACCCATAATAATTTTTAAAAATTGCTGTAAGAACTTTTCTTCCTACTTTTTAAATATTAATTACATTTATATGTATATGTGTATGTGTAGATATATGTGTAGATACGTATATGTATATTTTATATGTAATTTCAGTTTATATTTATATTTAATTTATATTCATATTTATATTTACTTTATATTTATATTTATATTCATATTTATATTCATATTTATATTTATCAAATGTTTATTCTATATTTATATTCATATTTATTTATATTTTTTAAACTTTTATTATTATTTATTGAATTTTTGGATTTTAGCATATTTAATATATAAAATGTTTACGAAATTTACGTTTTGCATATTTTGTGTATAAAAATATGCAAAAAATATATAAAATATATAAATATATAAATGTATAATATATTAATTTTTTTTTTTCCTCTCCCAATTAAGGAAGGACTTAAATGTCCCCGAGGTTAAATACAGATGGGGACGTGCAGAGATGTGAATTTCAGAGAGCTCCAAGGTGGGAGCTGTGGAACGATGGCTCCAGGGAAGAGCTGAGTGTGTGCAAACAGAGTTTGGCCATGGCCAACCCTGACCAGGAAACAAACATTTTTTACAGGAGTTTCATGGAAGGATTTGGGTTGGAAGGACCTCAGGTTTTATCTGTTTGATACAGCGGTAAAAGTGACAATTTAAACCAGGGACAATCCAATTATTATCACCAAATTTAGGGGTTTCAGTGTTTTTGTTCTCTGCTGCAAAGTGAACAGGGGTGGCCCCAAGAACGTGGTCTGTGGGCACCACCCTGGGGTGTTCTGGCCTGGGGGGGCTCAGTCACACACAGAGAGAAATTTACAGACAGAAAATTAAACAAGAGGTTCAATCTCAGAACCACGGAATCGTTGAGGTTGGAAAAAACCTCCAGGACCATCGAGTCCCAACCCCAAATCTTGTCACCAGCCCAGAGCTCTGAGTGCCACCTCCAGGGCTGGGCACTCCAAACCTCCCTGGAAGCCTTTTCCATGCCTGACCTCCCTTTCCATGGAGAAATTCCTCCTGATGTCCATCCTGACCCTGCCCTGGCACAGCTTGAGGCTGTTCCCTCTTGTCCTGTCCTTTATTCCCTGGAAACAAACCCCAAATCCTGCCCTGGCTGTGCCCTCCCTGTCAGGTGCACAGAAACAGGAATTAAATCCCTCCAGGTCACATCGTTCCTCGTTTTCTCAACCTGTGTTTTTTTTTTTTTTTATGGACCACAAAACACCCCTGGGAGACATCAAAGGTGGCACCGGCAGGGGAAGAAAAAATCAAAATTAACAATGTAAATCCCTGGATGCCTGCAAGTAAAATTAGGAGGGGAATTAAATAAACAACGAGTTTATCCCGAGTTTACTCCAATCTTTATTTGGAAAACCAAATAAAGGAAAAACCACTGTGAAAAGGCCACACGAGGCGTTTCCTGCTCTGCTCTTCCAGGAGGTTGGATGCTCCTTCCATGGAAAAAAATTGAGGGATGTTGGTCTGGTTCACCTGGTTCACAAGGCAGGATCTGCTTTCCCTGATTCCTGGCAGAGTTTGTGGGGCCTCAAAGGTCTCCAGGTTCCATCCCTGATCCCCAGGGAAGCTGTTCCAGCAGGGAATTATCTGGATTTTGCTCGTGTCTTAAGTTGTGTCTCTATAAGTGCAACATGAGCCCAGGATCTCCAAAGCTGGCACAGGGATCTTGAGATCATTCCCTTCCTCTTTTTCCACACCTTCTGTGTTTCCTTAGATGTTTTTACACCTCTTCTCCGTCTTCCCTGCGGCACAGGGATGTTTTCCATGTTTCCTGGAGCTGCTCTCACCCTCTGACTTGTTCCCGAATTTCCCAAAACGCAGGGAGCAAAACTGGGAATGGGATATTTGGGATATTTCCTGTTATTTTAAGACATTCTCAGCTCATATTCGGTTTGTGATCCACCCTCATTCCCAGGAAATTTTTCCTGCAGAGCTGCTGCATCCTTGGGTTCTCTCAGGTGTGAAGTTTTGGGGTGTCACTCTGGGATCTCTCAGGTGTGAAGTTCTGGGGTGTCACTCTGGGATCTTTCAGATGTGAATTTTTTGGGGTGCCACTCTGGGATGTCTCAGGTATGAATTTTTTGGGGTGTCACTCTGGGATCTCACAGGTGTGAAGGTTTGGGGTGTCACTGTGGGATCTCTCAGGTGTGAAGGTTTTGGGGTGTCACTGTGGGTTCTCTCAGGTGTGAAGGTTTGGGGTTTCATTCTGGGATGTCTCAGCTGTGAAGGTTTGGGGTGTCACTCTGGGATCCCTCAGGTGTGAAGGTTTTGGGGTGTCACTCTGGGTTCTTTCAGGTGTGAATATTTGGGGTGTCACTCTGGGTTTTCTCAGGTGTGAAGGTTTTGGGGTGTCACTCTGGGATCTCTCAGGTGTGAAGTTCTAGGATGTCACTCTGGGATCTTTCAGATGTGACTTTTTTGGGGTACCACTCTGAGATGTCTCAGGTGTGAACATTTGGGGTGTCACTCTGGGATCTCTCAGGTATGAATTTTTTGGGGTGTCACTCTGGGATCTGTCAGCTGTGAAGGTTTGGGGTGTCACTGTGGAATATCTCAGGTGTGAAGGTTTTTGGGTGTCACTCTGGGTTCTCTCAGCTGTGAAGGTTTGGGGTGTCGCTCTGGTATCTCTCAGGTGTGAATTTTTTTTGGGTGTCACTGTGGGATCTCTCAGGTATGAATTTTTTGGGATGTCACTGTGGGATCTCTCAGCTCTGAAGGTTTGGGGTGTCACTCTGGGATCCCTCAGGTGTGAAGGTTTTGGGGTGTCACTCTGGGATCTGTCAGACATGAATTTTTTGGGGTGTCACTCTGGGATCTCTCAGATATGAATTTTTTGGGGTGTCACTCTGGGGTCTCTCAGGTGTGAAGGTTTTGGGGTGTCACTGTGGGATCTCTCAGATATGAATTTTTTGGGGTGTCACTCTGGGATCTCTCAGATATGAATTTTTTTGGGGTGTCACTGTAGGATCTCTCAGATATGAATTTTTTTGGGTGTCACTCTGGGATCTCTCAGATATTAATTTTTTGGGTGTCCCTCTTTCATGCAGCCCTTTTCCTTCGTCCTCATCCAGCTCCAGACCTTTCCATCCTGATCTCTCACCTCCAGAGTTCAGGAAACCCCTCCAGTCCTGGCATCATCTCCAGACAGAATCAGGGAATCATCAAGGCTGGAAAACCTCTCTGATCATCGAATCCAACCATTAATTTGTTTCCAGGATTTATTTTCCATTCCATCACCTGAATATCACTGGAAATGCTCAACAGGAGTTAGGACAGGCTTCAACCTCCCAATTTCCAGAAAAAAATCCTTTACAGCTGCCCTGAGCATGATCCCAGCCATGAAATCCAAACATTTAACCCCCATTTCCTGAGAATTCTTGGAGAAGGTCATGGGAACGTGGAAATTCCCTCTCGGAGCACTGAGATTTCTCCACGTGGTTCCTCTGGCACAGCCCCGGGCTCGGTGAGGATTTCAGAGCATCTTTTGTGCTCCCTTCCCTCGGGATGGTGGATGGCAGGAGCACGAGGAGAGTTTTGTGTTTTCTGCTTGCTGCTTGTCCCATTAAAAGCTGTTTTTTTGAGCGATAATCCCTCCATTATTTAATTTCCTTGCTGTCCCCGAAACTTCTTATCATCAAAACGCAACAAATTACAGAAAGGTTATTTCCTATAAAGACAAATAATCCCTAAAATCAAAATATTTGCCTGTAAAGACCATCAGAGATGCAAAAAAATTTACAAAATTTAGTGAGCGACTTATAAAGAGCAATCAGTTCCAACCCAAACCAATCTGTGTGTGTGGGCTTGGCAGATAAAAATGTCATTTATTACAGATTTCAAAGGCCCCTCCATCAGGCCATGGTGACATTTGAACATCCAGAATCTCCTTTGAGGATTTCACAGACATTTTCCAGGTTTTTTTCCATCTCGTTTCAGCACATTCCAACTATGGAATATGATTTCCCAACTTCAAAACTCATGGAATGTGATGGAATTGATGCCTTTGCTCTCCCTCAAAAGCAGGGCAGCCACATCAGGGATGTGAATCCCTTTTTTTCCCAAAGAGGAGAAGTTTTTTAGATAAAACTCCTCATCACTTCCCAAATCTGCCCCGCGGCAAATATTTATTTAAAGAGAAAAAGTTTTACCCATTTTCCGAGCAGGGCTCTTCTTTCTTCAAACACCTGTAAAACACAGGAAAAAAAAAAAAAAAAGAAAATTGAGTGTTTGAAGAGGACTCGATATGTGTTTGGGGGAAAAATCCAGCTTGAAAAATAATCCACAAAATATTAACGGAATCGCTGAATGGATGATTTTGGAAAAAAATTATGGGGATCCTTTAATCCAAACTCCCTGACAGGATCAGCTGAAAAGGAGTAGTCTAAAGTTCATAGCTAAAATGTCCATGAGTTTTGGGTATTTTATTGGATGGAGGTTCCAAAACCTCCCTAAACATCAGCTTCTCCAATTCCTTAATCCTTCCCTGTGCTGGGTTTATTCCATAAATCCATGTATTTCTTGTACTGAGGAGCCCAGAGATGGACCCAGCATTCCCAGCCTTTCCTGTGGAGAGGGAAAGAACCCACATCCCTTCTCTTGCCACCTTCACTCTTCCCTTGATTGTTCCTTGGTGATCCTGTCGGGAATTTATCATCCCTGAGCTCCTGAAACCGCCTGGATTCGATGCCACATCCCTGGGAGTGCCCAAGGCTGGGCTGGAAGGGGCTTGGAGTGACCTGGGATAGTGGGAAGTGTCGGGGTTGGGATGGGACGAGCTTTAAGGTCCCTTCCAACGCAAAATATTCAGAGATTTGGAGGCCACAACCTCTCTGGGCAGTCTCAGCCAGGGCTTCCCCATCCTCACAGCCAGGAATTCCTTCCCAAAAATCCCATCTAAATCTCACTTTTCCCAATAGGAAGCCATTCCCCGTGTCCTGTCCCTCCATCCCTTGTCTCTCTCCAGCTCTCCTGGAGCCCCTTTAGGCTCTGAGCTCTCCCTGGATCCTTCTCTTCTCCAGGTGAACATTCCCAGCTCTCCCAGCCCGAATCCACGGGAATTCTTCTCTCCTGGACACGCAGTGAGGGGAAGGTGCCCCACAAGCTGAACTTTCCCACCTCTTTATTTCAGAAATTCCATTAATCCCAACCCGGAGGCACCGAAATCCTGCACGGATTCCACCCCAACTTCAGGAGTGGGATAATGAAGCATCGGTTTAGAAGAATTAAAGACTTTAGTTAAAATAAATATTGCTGAGGTAAGGGAGCTAAACTTCCCTTTTGTTAACAGAAGCAACTGATAAACCATTGAAGGAACTGATAAGTCATGGAAGGAACTGATAAGTCATTGAAGAAACTGATAAACCATTGAAGGAACTGATAAATCAGGGAAGGAACTGATAAATCATGGGAGGAACTGATAAATCATGGAAGGAACTGATAAACCATGGAAGGAACTGATAAGTCATTGAAGAAACTGATAAACCATTGAAGGAACTGATAAATCAGGGAAGGAACTGATAAATCATGGAAGGAACTGATAAATCATGGAAGGAACTGATAAACCATGGAAGGAACTGATAAGTCATTGAAGAAACTGATAAACCATTGAAGGAACTGATAAATCAGGAAAGGAACTGATAAATCATGGAAGGAACTGATAAATCATGGAAGGAACTGATAAATCATGGAAGGAACTGATAAATCATGGAAGGAACTGATAAATCAGGGAAGGAACTGATAAATCATAGAAGGAACTGATAAATCATGGAAGGAACTGATAAATCATGGAAGGAACTGATAAATCATTGAAGGGACTGATAAGTCATGGAAGGAACTGATAAATCATGGAAGGAACTGATAAATCATGGGAGGAACTGATAAATCATGGGAGGAACTGATAAATCATTGAAAGAACTGATAAATCATAGAAGGAACTGATAAATCATTGAAGGAACTGATAAATCATGGAAGGAACTGATAAATCATGGAAGGAACTGATAAATCAGGGAAGCTGTCAAACTAGGCTTTTGCATCCTGAATAATCAATAGACCCCATGAATACAATACAATCATAAATCAAACAATCCTGGAAAAAACAGGATTCAGCTGTGACGTAACACTAAAAGTTAAAAAGTTAAAGAGAGGAAGACCCATCTTTTTTCATTATTTTAGGACCCCACCCCATAAAAAAGACCACCAAACCAATTTTAAAGAACAAACCACGCATCTTAATGGTTTTTTGAGCTAATTACCGTACAAAGCAGGGAATGGGATGTACCAGAGTTATGAACGTGCATTTGTGTTTTGGGTATTCAATACTCCTGTACATAAAAAACCCTGTGATCATCTGTAAATTGTGGTGTGTATTTGGGAGCGATAAACACACACTTTCTAACTTTAAACTGTTAGAGAGTCTTTGTCTGTCATAGTTAGATATTAGTATTAGATCAATATTCATATTTTTTTAATAAATCACTAACAAGAGCTGCCTTTTCTCCCTCGGCCACTTTGGAAGGGACAATTCCCACTGAGGACCATCTGTGTCAAAATCCAGAGGAGGATTTCTGACCTTGACCTTTATCCACAGGGGGAGCTGGACCCCAAAGCTCCCCACCACCACCACCACAAAAAAAAACCCCAAAAAAACCCCCAAAAAACCCAAAAAAATAAAAAACAAAACAAACAAACAAACAAAACCCCACCAAAACAAAACAAAAAAACCAAACCAAACCAAACCAAACCAAACCAAACCAACAACAAAAAAACCCAAACACCAAACAAACAAACAAAACCAAAAAACAAACAAACAAAAACACACAAAACCCCAAAACAAACAAACAAACAAACCCACCAAAAAAAAACCCCAAAAAAACCACCTCCAACCCTCGTGATGGTGACCTGGGTAGCAAGGGAATGCTAGAAGTGATTTTTTTTTTTTTTTTTTCCCAGCAGACAGATCAAAGAAAAGGAAGGAAAAAAAATGAGAAAAAAAAATCCTGGCTTGTAACCACACATAAAACAGATTAAACGGCGAGCTGGAAAACAGGCTGGATCATTATTATCAACTCTCCAGGCGTGTTCCTGCTCTGACAGCCCTGCAGGGAGATGGTTCCTGCGGGGAAGGACATTATCACTGCCCATGTTCTGCTGCAGCAGTGACAGCTCCAGCTCTGTCTCTCCCAGCAGGAGAGTCTCCACCCAGGGCTGGGAAATGACATTTCTTTTATTGGTGCCTCGATGGTTATTTATTATTTGCTTTATTTGCACGTTGGTAAAACAGAGGAAAAAAAAAACAAAAAAAAAACACCCCAACAAACTTAACAAGGTGAACTTAGGGGAAAGGATTTGCCCCAAGGAAGTGAAGAATAATCAGAGATGTGAGTTTTGGGTTGGAGGATTCTGGGGAGGAGGAGGAGGGAGCTGTTTATGGTCTTTGATCAAAGATTTGCTTCCAGCGTTCTTGGAGACACATCTGAGCTGAGCATCTCACAAAGTTCTGCCTCTCCAGGCACTTAATTAGCAACAGAACGGCCCAAAACAGAATTTGGTGTAAAAATCCAGCCCCTGTCCTCCCCTCCCAGGCCTTGGAGCTGCACCTGTGGATGCCCCGGGATGGTTTTGGGATCTGCTCTCTCACATCCCTGGCTCCAGGGGTTTTTAAAAAGATGCTCAAATGGCTGGAAAATCTCTCCACGCCACTGGAGGCTCTTCTGACCTGAAGGAGGCAAATCCTCCCCAAATTCCAGCCCTTCCTGCAGGATGGAGCCTCCAGGATGATCCTTCTCCTGCCCTGGCTCCATCCCCACCTGCAGCACTTCCCTGGCCTGTCTGGGATTTCACTCCCAGGAGCAATTCCAGATTCCCTGATCCCGCCTTTAAAGGAATTGTGGAATTGTTTTGGGTTGGAAAAGGACCTTTAAAGCTCATCCAGTTCCAACCCTGACACCTCCCACTATCCCAGGGAGCTCCAAGCCCCGTCCAGCCTGGCCTTGGACACTTCCAGGGATCCAGGAGGGTTTGAATCCAGGAGGTTTCATGGAATCCAGGAGGTTTCATTGAATCCAGGAGGTTTTAGGGAATCATAGAAAGGTTTGGGATGGAACAGACCTTTGGGATCACCTCTTTTCAACCCCCTTGAGAAGATGTCAAACCTTAGGAAGAAATTCTTCCCTGTGAGGGTGGGAAGGCTCTGAAATGGAATTCCCAGAGAATTTGCGGCTGTCCCTGGATCCCTGGGAATGACCAAGGCCAGGCTTGGAGCAACCTGGGATAGTGGAAGGTGTTCCCTACCTGTGGCAGGGATGGAATGAGATGGGGTTTAGGTTTCTCCCAACCCAAACCATTCTGGAATTCTGCAATAAGTTGGAAAAATCCAGGGAATTCTACAGGAACTCCCAGAATGATCCAAAATTTGTCAATTTACGACACCAGAAATTCCTGGGCTGCTCCTAGAGGTGGAATTTTGATGGGACCAGCTCTGAATTCCCACCTCTCCTGCCCCTCATTCTCTGTTTCCAGTGAGTTAATTTCTCACACATCTCATCTCTCCCTGCTTTTCCATCTATAAATTCCCATTTTTTCTGTCTATAAATCGCTCCTGGGATTGCAGAGAGGAGCAAACACGTGGCTGTGCAAAATTGGCACCTTCTCCCCCTCCAGCTTCCTATAAATACCTCAGAGAATATAAATAAATTCCTCCTGATCCCAAATGTCATAACTAATTTTGTTGCAACATATTTTTGAGATTTTTTTCTTTTTTCTTTTTTTTTTTTTTTTTTCCTGCAGAGCAGCGTAGGAATACTAAAAAAAATTTTAAAAAATTAAAAAAAAAGGGATTTTTTTTTTTTTTTTTGCCAGGTCAGTGGTTTTAAAAACCGAATCAGGAACGAGAAAACATCTTTTGTTATTTTAATATAATTTTTGTTATATAAAAAACTATTATCGATAATTATTAATAAATTATTAAATTAATTGAATTTTATATTAATTGAATTAAATTAATAAATTATAACTTATTATTAATTTATTATTATTATATTTTTCAATAATAAATAACCATATTGTTATTTTTTATTTAGAATTTCTAAGAATCTTCAAGAAAATCTTCAAGAATCTTCAATAAAAGACCTCCAAGGGGAATTTTTTTTTGCTGGACCAGGAACAAGAAAAAGTCTTGTTATTTTCTATTATTATTTATTATTTAGAATTTCCAAGAATCTTCAAGAAAGTCTTCAAGAAAAGACCTCCAAGGGGAATTTTTTTGGCCAGGTCAGTGGTTTAAAACCCAGATCAGAAACAAGAAAATGTCTTTTGTTATTTTCTATTGTTATTTATTAATTTATTATTTAAAATTTCCAAGAATCTTCAAGAAAATCCCTCCAAGGGCATCAACCATTAACCCAACACCACCACATTTCCCATGTCCCAAAGACCTTTCAGGTCCATCCCTATTTTTTTTAATTTTTAAATATTAATTTCTGGGATATTCTTGCCTATTCCTCCCTACCTGGAACATCACCAAGCATTGGATTATTCAAAAATTAATATTAATAAAATTAATATAACCCTAAAATAAAATTAATATAACCGTAATATTAATACCTAAAGGTGCCTGAGGGGCAGAGGAATAAAAATAAAATGTGGGAAAAGGTGGGAAAATGTGATTTTTTAAAAATTTCTGGTGAGGTCATACTTTACTGCACAGCGATGAGTATCTGCAAAAAAAAAAAATAATGTTGGGAACATCAAAATGATTCCAAGGCTGGAGGATTTGCCAGATTGAAAGGATTTCAAAGAGCTCAATCGCTGCAGTTTATCAGGAATAAAATGAATTCAAGTGGTGGCTTGAAGTGGGGAAAAAAAAAATACAGAGGAGTCTAATTAAGGAGCAAAGGAAAAATCAAATTAATTTTGATGTCAGAGAGGAGACAAAGATTCATCTTGTGATGATGTAAGGGATGAATCATCAGAAAATTATCAGTAAAGTGGAGAAATTTTCATTTTTTTTTAAGGAATTACAGTCCTCCATTCCCTCACAAAAAAAAAAAAAAAAAAAAAAAAAAAAAAAAAAAAAAAAAAAAAAATCACCTTTTAAAAAAAAAAATAAGCAATTTTTTGGCAAAATAGAAGTTTTTGAATGATATTTAAATACCATTTAAATTATTTACTATAGCATAAATATAATGATAAATAATAAATATAATCGGATATTTAAATATAATTTAAATACTTTACTTTAAATCAGTAAATCAGCAAAAAAAAAAAGCACAATTTTGTGATTTTCAGCAAAAAAAATCCACTTTTTTTTTTTAAAGGAAATATTTTTGGCAAAGTAGCAGTATTTAAATTATGTACTCTTTACTTTAAATAAGTATTTAAATAATAAGAATATATTATATTATATTATATTATATTATATCTATATTATTTTTATATTATATTATATTACATTATATTATATTGCATTATATTATATTACATTATATTATATTATATTATATATATAATATTATATAATTTACAGTTATATATATTTATAATTATATAATATACAATATATAATTTAAATTATTATTTATATTATATTATATTATATTATATTATATTATATTACATTATATATATAACATATATATTATATTACATAAAAATATTTTTATATTACTATATATTATAGATTATAGATATATATTATTATAATATATTATTATGTATGTTATATATATTATATACATATAATTATACATATATAATATATATTATTATAAAATATAATAAGTATTTTCCATCTTTCCATGTTAGATTTTATATATTTTTACATATCATAAAAATATCTCCACACTTCTCAGCTTTGGAAGGAAAATCTCCAAATTATTCTGTATCCTGTGACCTCCACAGGGAAAAAAATCATTGAAATTTAAAGAAAAAAAAATTTAAACAAATTAAATTTTCCTTGAGAATTTCCATTTCCAGCCTACCCCAAACCCCATCCTGAGGAAACAAATCCTCGATTTATCTTCACTTTGACGAGTTGAACTGGACGATCTCCCTGAATCCTTTTCCCAATCCCAACAATTCCGTGATTTTCCCAGTTTTATTTTGTGTTTCCCATTGAGAACTTGCCTTGTGGTTCCTGACCTGGTGGTTGAGGTGAATTTCCATTCCCAAACTCCCCAAACCCCATCCCGAGGAAACAAATCCTCGATTTATCTTCACCTTGACAAGTTCAACTGGACAATCTCCCTGAATCCTTTTCCCAATCCCAACAATTCCACGATTTTCCCAGTTTTATTTTGTTTTTTTTTCCCCCTGTGAACTTGCCTTGTGGTTGATGACCTGGTGGTTGAGGGGGGTCCATGTGCTCAGCTGGAGCCGGAGCCGGGGGCCGGGCGGGTTTTTGGGGGGCGCGAACGCCATGGACGGGGCGGGTCCTGCTGGGCTGCAAAATCAGACCAAAAATGGGAGTTACCCCTTGGTTTTCGTGGAAAAAATTGATAATTTTAAGAGGGAATCCAAGGATTTAATTAAAGGAAGTTGGGCGTTATCCCTGTGCCATTCCTTTGTTTTCATGGAAAAAAAATTACAATTTTAAGAGGGAATCCAATGATTTCATGGAGCAAAGTTGGGTGTTATCCCTGTGCTATTTCTTCGTTTTAATTTAAAAAAAAAATTACCATTTTAAGAGGGAATCCAATGATTTTATAGAACAAGGGTGGGTTTTATCCCTGTGCCATTCCTTATTTTTTGTGGAAGAAAATGACAATTTTAAGAGGGAATCCAAGGGTTTCATTAAACAAAGTTGGGTGTTATCCCTGTGCCATTCCTTCCTTTTAATGGAAAAAAAATGACAATTTTAAGAGGGAATCCAATGATTTCATTGGACAAAGTTGGGTGTTATCCTTGTGCCATCCCTTCATTTTAGTTTTTAAAAAAATCACAATTTTAAGAGGCAATCCAATTATTAATAATGAATAATAATAGTTAATAATTAATAAGAAATGACACATAATGAATAATAATTAAAATAAAATAATAAATAATAAGTGATAAATATCATTAATAATTAATAATAATTGATTATTGATTAGACAGTTTTTCCCCATCACAAATGCTAACGAATATTCCTTTGAACGGGTGGAATCAATCCCTGACAGCATTTTCCCAGAAAAACGTGAGTGTGGCACTTTGGGGATGTGGTTTGGTTGCACTTGAGGATCTCAAAAGCTTTTTCCCAACCTCAACAACTCCGTGACTTTTGCAGGAATTCCCACATCGAGTAAATCAGGAAATTTACCCCAAAATTTCCCCTTTTTGGGACACCAAACGCCCAAACTTCCTTCAAATAAAGCCATTTCTCCATAAATTCTTGCCCAAACATAGAAAAAAGTGATTTTTTTCCCTCTTTCATCTTCTCTCCTGCAGGATGATGCTGTTCCTCACCAATTTCCAGGCTGGAGCCTGAAGATTAATATCTTTATATTGATAATTTATGATCAAATAATTCCTTTACCCACAATAAAAACCATCTCAATTCCCTGAATCATTTATTGGAATTATTTTTTTCTGTAAATAACTCAGATCCTTTAAATCTTCACGGTGGTGAGATGGAAAATGGGATTTTCGGAACCAAAAAAAAAGTCAAATCCATGAATTAAATCCCATATTGTGTTTACCAGACTGTGTTGAACCGAAATGCATCAAAATCACCCCAAAAATGGGGTTTTTTTTAGCTACTTTCAGATCCCTGATCCTAACCCAGATAAAATTCTTCTCTGTTTCAATGAATTAATCCTCAAAAATCACTGTGGGGCACATCAATTTTCTGATTAATTTTTTCCTTCCTGCCTTAAGTTATTATGGAGCCAAAGAAATATATAAAAACAAAACAAAACAAAACAAAAACCTCAAGGAAACAGCAACAAAAAAGCAGAAAAACAAGAAAAACAAACTAACAAAAAAACACACACAAAAAACCCCCAAAAATATAAAACAATAAAAAAAAAACACAAAAAACCCAAACAAAACAAACTGAAACAAAAACAAAACAATAAAAAAAAACACCAAACCAAACCAAACCAAAAATTAAAAACCCCCCAAACGAAAAAAACAAAACAAAACAAAACAAAACAAAACAAAACAAAAAAAAAACACAAAAAAAATTTTAAAAAAACCAAACCAAAACAAAAAAACACCCAAAGAAAAAAAAATTGTTTCATTTTCCTCTCTGTGCTCAGGAAATAAATTTGTTATAAAAATATGAGGTTTTTTCTTCCTGTGGTTTTTTTGTCTGGTTTTTTTGTTTGTTTGTTTGTTTTTGGGGTCTTTTTGTTTTGGTTTGGTTTTCTGGGGTTTTAAAATTTATTTTGTTTGGGTTTTTTTTTTTTTTGTTTGTTTTTTTGTTTTTTTTGTTTTTTTGTTTTTTTTGTTTGTTTTGTTTTGGGGGTTTTGTTTGTTTTGTTTTGGTTTTTTTGTTTCTTTGTGGTTTTTTTTCATTTTGTTTTGGGTTTTTTTGGTTTTTTGGAGTTTTTTGTTTGGTTGATTTTGGTTTTTCTTCATTTTGTTTTGGGTTTTTTGTTGAGTTTTTTTGGGTTTTTTTTAAAATTTATTTGTTTGTTTGGGGTTTTTTTGTTTGGTTTTATTTTTGGGGGTTTTTTTTGGGCTAAAGATCTCTAAATAACAAACCCTCTCTCCAATTTTACCCTCCCACCAAAAGCTGAAGGTCTCACCGAGGTTTCACATCCACCTTCTTGTGTAAAATGAGTAGGTGGAATTTTTTTTTTTTTTTTTTGTGGGGGTGGATTTGGGATCATTCCCTGCCTGGTTTCTGTTTTGTTTCCCTGCAATCCCAATGTCCAGGGTGGAGAAACTGCCAAAAAAAAAAAAATTAAAAATAAAACCAAAACAGGTCCAAGCAGCCGTGTCCTGTTTTTCAGGGACAGCTTTGCCCATTAGTCACAAACCCTTCGTTCCCATTTTCCTCATGGATGTGGGATCCTTTGGAAACCTCTAATGAGCCCAAAAATGTGGCTACAGGACCCAGGAAAAGCCTGTCTGAAAGTTCAGGATCTGGGAAAAATCTGATTAAAATTTCAGGATCTGGGAAAAAAATCTGTTTAAAACTTCAGGATCTGGGAAAAATCTGTCTAAAACTTCAGGATCTGGAAAAAATCTGATCAAAACTTCAGGATCCAGAAAAAGTCTGAGACTTCAGGATCTGGGAAAAGTCTGTTTAAATCTTCAGGATCTGGGAAAAGTCTGTCTGAAACTTCAGGATCTGGAAAAAATCTGATTAAAACTTCAGGATCTGGGAAAAGTGTTTTTAAATCTTCAGGATCTGGGAAAAGTCTGTCTGAAACTTCAGGATCTGGAAAAAATCTGATTAAAACTTCGATATCTGGGAAAAGCCTGTCTGAAACTTCAGGATCTGGGAAAAGCCCATCCAAAACTTCAGGATCTGGGAAAAGTCTTTTTACAACTTCAGGATCTGGGAAAAGTCTGTTTAAATCTTCAGGATCTGGGAAAAGTCTGTCTGAAACTTCAGGATCTGGAAAAAATCTGATTAAAACTTCAGGATCTGGGAAAAGTCTGTTTAAATCTTCAGGATCTGGGAAAAGTCTGTCTGAAACTTCAGGATCTGGAAAAAATCTGTTTAAAACTTCAGGATCTGGGAAAAGTGTTTTTAAATATTCAGGATCTGGGAAAAGTCTGTCTGAAACTTCAGGATCTGAGAAAAATCTGTTTAAATTTTCAGGATTTGGGAAAAATCTGATTAAAACTTCAGGATCTGGGAAAAGCCTGTCTGAAACTTCAGGATTTGGGAAAAAATCTGATTAAAACTTCAGGATCTGGGAAAAGTGTTTTTAAATCTTCAGGATCTGGGAAAAGTCTGTCTGAAACTTCAGGATTTGGAAAAAATCTGTTTAAAACTTCAGGATCTGGGAAAAGTCTGTTTAAAACTTCTCCAGCTGTGGGACCTGTTGGAGACGTCTCCGAGGAGGGTCAGGATGGATTTTAGGAAAAGGTTCTTCCCCCAGAGGGTGGAAGGGGATCCCCAAGGGAATGGTGACATTCCCAAGGCTGCCAGAGCTCCAGGATGCACAGGGTGGGGAATTTTGGGGTGTCTGTGCAGGTCCCAGGGGTTGGATTGGATAAATCCAATTGGGTGGGTCACAGGGAGAAGTCACATTAATTCCATAATTAATTCCGTGATTCTATAATTCTGTAATTCCTTAATGCCATAAATCCATAATCCCATAACTCCATAAAGCTGCACAAGCCACAGAACTGCCTGGATTGGGCTGGAAATTCGAATATTTACTGGGATTTCCCAAAGCTGCAGATGTTGGGACTTCTGTGCTTCCCTAGGAGTTCCTTCATGGAATGGTTTGGGTGGGAAGGGACCTCAAAAAATCATCTCATTCCAAACCTCTCCCATGGGCAGGGACACCTCCCTCCATCCCAGGCTGGCCTTGGACACTCCCAGGGATCCAGAGGAAGCCACAAATTCCCTGAGAATTCTATGAATTCTATTCCAGAGCCTCCCCATCCTCCCATCCTGGAATTCCTTCCCCAAATCCCATCCTCTGGCAGTGGGAAGCCATTCCCTGTGTCCTGTCCCTCCATCCCTTGTCCCAAGCCCCTCTCCAGCTCTCCTGGAGCCCCTTTAGGCTCTGGAAGGGGCTCTGAGGATTCCCTGGATCCTTTTCTTCTCCAGGTGAACATTCCCAGCTCTCCCAGCCTGGCCCCAGAGCAGAAGGGCTGCAGCATTTCCATGGAAAAGCTGAGCAGGAACTGGGATTGAGAGGCTGCTCAGCCTCGTTTCCCCTCCCTCATCAAGATTTTGTTATCTTTGGACTGGCTGCCCAAAAATAACATTCCAGGGATTGCTCCAGCTCGTCCTTCCCACATCCCTGGGATGAAACTCGTCAGGCTCAGGTGATTCCCAAAAAACATTCCAGCACAGCAAGAGACAGAGGAGGGGAGGTTAAGGAGGATTGAGGCTTAAATAGACATCAGGAAAATGTTGGTTGGCTGCTCAAGGAGGGAAAAGGTGTTGGCACACAATGCCAAAAAAAAAAAAAAACAAAAAAAACCCCAAAAAAAACCCCAAAAAAAAAAAAAAAAAAAAAAAAAAAAAAAAAAAAAAAAAAAAAGAACCACCAAAAAATCTCTTTTCACTTTAAAAATATATAAAGGAAACATAGGAGCAGGTGGGAGTTATGGTAAATATCAGTTATAATAAAAAAAACCCAAAAGAGATTTGGGGGAAAAAAAAAAATCCCAAGTTTTGTGAGTTTATACAGGGTTAAAAAGAGCAAAATTGCCAGAGTGCCCAGGAATGGGAGGATCCAAGGAATTTGGATGTAAAGGAGAACACAGAGTTCCACAGGGCAGGAGACAGGAATGGAGCTTTTTAACAGCAGGAAAAAATTCACTTGGAAACCACTGGAAATGCTTCCACTGATTCCATTGCAAGTTGGAATTTAAAAATATTTTTTTTAAAAAAAACAAACCAGTCTTAACAATCCATAATGATCCTACCCCATTAACCAGTTGGAATAATTTCCTTTACCTGGGCTAATCTCTGCTCAACCACACTCAAAACAACTCCTGCAGGAGCAGAACCACTTCATTAGTGACTTTTGACCACGGTCTCTGCAGAAATAAAACCTTTGTGGTGCATGCAGAGGTTTCAAGGATGGATTCCCCTCAATTCCAGTGGCAACAAGGGAGCTGCAGCAAAGTTCAGCTGGGAAGAAATATTAAAAAATTGGAATTTAATGGAGAATTGACCTTGAGTTAAAGCAGGGGAGTGATTTAGATTGTAAATTATTATAATAATAAAATAAAAATAAGGAGTGCAGTGATGGGAGAAAGGCTTTGAGCAGGTGCAGGCAGGGCAGAGGGTGGGTTGGGAAGGACCTGGGGCTGAAATCAGTAATCAATAATCAATGATCAATAATCCAGCAAGGCTGGGACCTCTCCATGAACTCCAGAGTGTTTTCCAAGCATCCCCTGAGCTCATTTTGTTTGTGTGATGCCTTTAGACCCCCTGTCATTGGACTCCCTTGATGGAATCACAGAATTTTTGGGGTTGGTGGAAAGACCTCTGAGATCAGCAAATCCAGACAAACCCAGGACTGAGATGTGTCCCCAAGGGCCACATCCCCACGGTTTTTGGACACTTCCAGGGATGAGGATTCCACCCCTGCCCTGGGCAGACTGATCCAGTGCTTGACCATCCAAATATCCACCCTGAGCCTCCCCTGAGGCTCTTCCCTTCATCCTGTCTCTGTTCCCTGGGATAAATCCTGACCATCCCTGGCTGCCCCCTCCTGTCAGGGAGTTGTGCAGAGCCACAAGGTCCCCCCTGAGCCTCCTTTTCTCCAGGCTGAGTCCCTTTCCCAGCTCCCTCAGCTGCTCCTGGTGCTCCAGCCCCTTCCCTAGCTCTGTTCCCTTCCCTGGGACACGCTCCAGCCCCTCAATGTCCTTCTTGTCTCAGAAGTTTTCCCAGCACTGGAGGTGCTCCAGCACAGGGGACAGGCCCTGCTGCCACCCCAGAGCTGTGACAACTCAACTGCCACCGGCCTCTTGCCCACCTGGCCATCCCCATCCATCCACAGGGATCCATCCCGCCCTGCCGGGATGTAAGCACTGGGAACGCCGCTGCTCTGCCGCTGTCGCGGAGCTCCCACTGACATTTCCCACTGATATTTCCCGCCTTCCTCCCCGCCCCCCGAAGCCGTTGTCCCGACAGAGTTTGTGCCGCCTCCCCGCCGTGTCCCAGCGCGTTTTGTGTCCCCGCCCCGCCGTGACACTCTGCGTTATCCCCCTTGTGACAGCCCGGTGTCCCCCCTGGGATGTGTCCACTCGTCCCCACCGCAGCGACGCCCCCTCCCTGCGCCCTCCCGGGGGTCCTGTGTCCCCTCGAGTCCCCTCACCTTCTTCCTCCCGCCTGTGGGCACCGCCTCCTCCTCCTCTTCCTCCTCCCGCCCCTCCGCATCCCGTCGCTATGGCAACCCCGAGGGGAGGGGGCGGTGCCAACCAATCATCTCCCTCCTCCTCCTCCCGCCCGTCCGCATCCCGTCTCCACGGCAACCCCGGGAGGGGGCGCCAGCCAATCAGAGCCCCCCCGGCGGGGTGAGAGCGGCCGGGGGGTTCCGATCTACCTAGCAACCAGCCCGCCGCGCTTTGATTGGCTAATTGGCGATGAGTGGGCGGGGCGATGTGGCGCGCGGGAGGGGCGTGGCCGCGCATGGGGGGCGTGGCCGGGCGCTGCCGCCGCCGCCGCCCGAGCGAGGGGCGCGCGCGGGAGCGTGAGGGCGGCGGGAACGGCGCAGGTAACGGGGACACGGCGGGGACACGGCGCTGCCCTCAGGGGCTCGCCCTGCCCTCCCCGGGGACACCCGGCGGCTGGGCTTGTGCACCGAGGGGACGAGAGATGCCGGTGCCGCGCTGGGCGGGCGGGCGGAGGAAGGACGGGGGAGATGCCGGCCCTGAGCGCCGGGAAAGGGCCGGATGCGCTTCCCGTGAGGGCGAGGATGGCTGGGCCGGGTTTGCCCGTGCTGGAGTGCGGTGCGGCGGCCTTGGGGAGGGGGTGCTGGAGCCTCAGCGGCCTCCGGTGAGGGCTGGGGGGTGGCGGTGCCTCAGGGCCCTTCACTGAGGGCTCGGGGGTGTCGATGCCTCAGGGCCCTCCGGTGAGGGCTCGGGGGGTTGAGGGCCCGGGGGATGCCGGAGCTTCACCCGCCCTCCGGTGAGGCTTCAGGAGATGCCGGAGCCTCACCCGCCCTCCAGTGAGGGTTCAGGGGATGCTGGAATCTCACCTCTCTCCGCTGAGGGCTCGGGAAATTGAGGGCTCGGAGGATGCCGAAGCTTCACCCGCCCTTCGCTGAGGGTTCGGGGGATTGAGGGTTCGAGAGATGCCGGAGCCTCACCCGCCCTCCGCTGAGGGCTCGGGGGATGCTGAAACCTCACCGATCTCCTCTGAGGGCTCAGGGAATTGAGGGCTCGGGGGATTGAGGGTTCAGGGGATGCCGAAATCTCACCTCTCTCCGCTGAGGGCTCGGGGGATTGAGGGCTCGGGTGATGCCGGAGCTTCACCCGGCCTCCACTGAGGGTTCAGGAGATGCTGAAACCTCACCGATCTCCTCTGAGGGCTCAGGGAATTGAGGGCTCGGGGGATTGAGGGTTCAGGGGATGCTGAAATCTCACCTCTCTGCGCCGAGGGCTCGGGGAATTGAGGGCTCGGGGAATTGAGGGCTCGGGGGATTGAGGGTTCAGGGGATGGTGAAATCTCACCTCTCTCCGCCGAGGGCTCGGGGAATTGAGGGCTGAGGGCTCTGTCCCTGCTCTCCCCGGATCCCTCCGGGCACACGGTGCGGGTGTTGCAGGTGTGGATCCTCTGCTGCTCCCCCCATGCGGGGATGGATGCCGGTCCCCCGCCCTGTGCACTTGTTCCTTGTGCTTTTCCAACAAGGGCTGCTGGCTCAGCAGCCCATGGAGCAGGGAACTGCAGGATTTCCCTCTCCAGTCCCTTCCCCTGGAATAGGAACTGGTGGGGAAGAGGTGACAGACCTGTCCCTCTCTATATCTGGCGAGTGACATCCCTGCCCATGGTTCGGGGCTTGGAATTAGATGAGCTTCAAAGTCCCCTCCAGCCCAAACCATTCCATGATTCCATTACAGCCATGGAATATTGTTGTTCCTGCCTTTCCATCCTCCCTCTTTGCTCCTAATTGAAATAATAGGGGATTACGGTGTGGCTGCCCCTCGAGAAGGAGCAGCAGTGGAACAGGGTTGGAGCTTCTTTCCCACTGAGTAATTAATTAATTAATTAATTAGGATGGAGTTGGGAGAATAATTTATCCTCCTCCTTTTGTGCCTTCGTGTGGGTGGGAAAGGGCTGGGGAAATGCCATGGGTGAGTTGCTCTCCTTTCTCCAGGGTCAGAGTTGGGTGGGGAATGGCTGAAAGGACATTTTCCTCTCTTCCAGGAGGATTCTGGTTTGTTTTTTCATCTCCCCACTTCTCTGGGACAGATAACTGGGAATTAATCCCATCCTTTCTTTCCAAAGAGTTTTTTCTTTTTCTTCATCGCTCCCTTAAGGACTTTGAAATTTAATTTTTGGAAAAAAAAATTCCTTGTGGGAATCAACTCTTTCTTCTCATGATTTTTGCTGTTTTTAATAATTGGCCCTGCATGTCTTAATTAATCCTTCCCAGCAAGAATTGGATGGGCTTCTCCTGCTGATAAATAATGTAAAAAAAAAAAAAAAAATCCACAACCACAGGAACAAACTGCTCCTTTTTGCCACAGCTCTTGTGGTTGGGGAGGGGAGAGGCCTCTCCCCTCCTCTCTTTTCATCCCGGGTGTCATCGAAAGTGTTTTGTTTTTCCACACACGCCAAAAACAACCGCAAAAATCTCTCGTGTGTGGAGGCTCAACAAAGAGTGCACCAACTGGATCTGTGGTGGAGGAACTCTCCTGACACCCAGGGTTGCTCATTGCAGCTCCCATCTGTCTGCACCAATTCATGGATCATCATCCAGAGGCTGCTTTGCAAAACTTGGGGCTCCTTTCGCAATGGGATCCTTCTCTTTTTTTTTTTTTAATTTTTTTTTCTTCATTATTTCAGAATATATTGTGGAATTATTTCAGTTTTCTCAACACTTGGTTGCTCATTTTGATGTGCTTTCCCTCCCCACCTTGTGTAAATACAGTTCTTAAATTTATTTATGATGCTCTAATAATTATCTTGAATATGAAATAGAAAAGTCCTGAAGGAGCACAGTGAAATTTTTTTCTCTTTTTTGCATAGTTAAAACTTTTTTTCTTTTTTTTTTGTGGCTCATTGAGTTTTTGGTTTTTTTTGCATGTTTTCTTCAGGCTGTGGGGAAGGCAGAGGAGAGGTGGATGTGTTTGGATCCTGCTGGTTTTGTGTGTCATTAACATGATTTCTATAGAACATTCTTGGATCATTTCCCAAAACTTCCCCCATCCTGACCTGGATTTGCCCAATTTTTCTGGGGCAGACTTTTAACTGGTGTGAGGACAGTTCATTTTAGGTTAATTCTGAACCCATTTTTGGGAAGCTTTTGGGTTTTTTTTACAGCTCACTGCAATTACACCTCAATTACAGTGAGCAGAAAAAAGTCCCTTTGCTCATCCCCATTCAAGGTGACCTCACTCCAACTGCAGAATAAAATCCTTTGGAGTTGGTTTAGGTGAAACAAACAAAAAAATTGTGAATCCAGAGTTCTGGAGATGCCAACAAACTCAAAAAGTTGTTTTGTTTAGTTTTTTACCTGAGTTTGAGGAACTGTTATTACTAAACTGTTAAACCCAAGGGATTGAATTCCAAGGGGGATTAAACGCTTTGTCCAACATGAGGATCACAGACTGGTTTGGCTTGGAAAGGACCATTTATTTCCTATTTTTCTGCCAGGGAACTTCACAAAACCGAGCAGGGGTTGGTTTTATCTGTCTGTAATTTTTCCCTCCTGCTCAGGAAGGCTCCAGGGCTGGTGATGCTGCCTGGCAGAGGAGACACCTCAGCTCCTGGTTTCTTTACCAAAATCACCAAATTATTGAAGAGTCAACCTGAGAAACTGCATTTCTTAAATCAAAACTTCTCAAGCTCACATAATCTTGAAATTCTTGGCCTGAAATCAGGTGTGGCTACATGTAACATGTGTTAAATATTCTGGTTGATTTGGATCTTTTTAAATTCAGTGTGTTGACCCTTCACAGCAACTTTTCCTTCAGAGCACGAGCTGAGATTTGAGCTCTGTTTCTTCCACCGCTTCAGGTGTGTAGGTAAATCTATTTTTCCACCCTTTTTTAATTTTTTTTTTTGCCCATATTTTGCTTTTCTTGCCTTTGGAGCCTCTCATATTTTTAATTTTTTCCCCTTATTTCAGTGCTGCCTCAGCCACAGCTTCCCCACCAATCCCTGTGAAAGCAAAATTGCCAATAAACTGAATTTAAAGTGGTTATCTTTAGCAGCTTGGTCTTTTTTTTTTTCCCCTCCTTCTTTCCATGTTTGTTTTTAACCAGCCTGTCTCCAAAAAAAAAAATCTCCAGCCAAACCCTTTCCTCTCTCACAGAAAAACCCAGAATTGTTTAGGTTGGAAGGAAGAACATCTCGAGATTAATCCAGTCCAACCCACAAACTGCACCAAGGGTTTAAAACCTGAATTTTTTCTGGCCATGAGATGGGCCTGTGTAAATAAAACTGGGCATAAAAGCACAAGTCTGGTAATTAAATTCTTCCTGTCTCTCACTAAAGGCAGAAAGGGAAAAACTTTTTTCTGAGGAAAAACTCCTTTCTCTCAAGGTGGGGAATCCATTCAGATTTGTGGTTGCCTGCTCTTGGGAATATTGATGGAATATTTTGGGGGTTTTTCTAAATTCCTGATACTTTTTAAAATGATAATTCACCTTAAAGCAGCTGGTTTGGGACTGGAATTTGCAAATTTTACCGTTGTCAGACAAAATTGTTGTTAAAAATTAGTTTCTTGGGATGGACGAGCGCAATTAAAACGACTTTAAGACAACAAAAAAAACAACAAAAAAAATGCAGATTAAAATGCCACATTTGAGGCCAGGTAGCCAAACCTCCCAGTGACGAGCTGGGACTTGTGGGGCTGGTGGTGCTGGTGGCTGGTTTTTGTGTTTTTGTTTTGTAATTATTGCTCAGGGATAATCCCGAGGCCGCGCAGGGAAGGAGATGCTATCGGTGTGAGTGAGTCACAGCCAGCCCTGGTTTCAGCGTGGCCAGGCTGAAAGTGTGGCCTTTTCTAAAAATATCCTCTGTGATCCACCACTTTTCTTCCATCCAGTTCTTCCATCTTCCATCAAACTCCTCCGTTTGATCCTTCCATCAAATTCTTCCATCCAGTTCTTCCATCTTCCATCAAACTCCTCCGTTTGATCCTTCCATCAAATTCTTCCATTCAGTTCGTCCACCTTCCATTAATAAAAAAAAATAAAAATTAGGATTGAAACTTCCAGAAGGACCTTACACAGGAGAACCTGAAGCAGTTTTGTCTGCCAGATTAGGGAGTGAGAGGTGAAATATTTTAATATTTTTGTGAGTTACCAGGTTTTTCAGTGTGTTTTGTTGTGTTTTGTGCTCCAGGTTCTCCAGGAAAAAAAAGGAGGAAAGCCTCTGGAGGCACCGCCCTGTCACCATGGGCTCCGTGGTGTGGGAATGTGGTTGAAATTCCAACAGTTAATTCATGCCACTGAAGGAGGGCTGAGAAAAGAAAAATAAAAGATTTTCTTGCACATCTCCTCCGGATCGAGCTGAGGATGCTGAACACAGAAACTCTTCCAGCTGGGAGGAACCTCAAGCAAAGCCTGGAAATATTCTGGTGACATAAAAAATTTGGATTTTTTTGGAGGAGCTGGAAGATCTGCCAGCCCCATTGGCGGGGTGGAAGGATGGCTTTGGGCTGGCTGCTCTGTTCCCTGTGGATTTGGGGGGGCTGGGTGGTCCCCACGGGGGGGCACAGCCTCTTCTCCTGCGAGCCCATCATCCTCAGGATGTGCCAGGACCTGCCCTACAACAGCACCTTCATGCCCAACCTCCTCAACCACTACGACCAGCAGACAGCAGCTCTGGCTATGGAGGTAAACCTGTTTTATTTTATTTTATTTTTCACAAATATAGCTCTTATTTTCCACAAATGTATCTCTTTTCTTCATATTTTATTTTATGTTTTATTTTATTTTAATTTAATTTTTTATTTTTAATTTATTTTATTTTTAATTTATTTTTATTATTTCATTTTATTTTTATTTTATTATTTTTTTAATTTTTATTTTATTTTATTTTTTCCACAAATAGAGCTCTTATTTTTCACAAATATATCTCCTTTTTCACATATATATATATATCTATAAATATATTTCACAATATCTAAATATTGTGAAATATATATATTTCACAATATCTAAATTTCAATATATATATATATATTTCATATATCTCTATATATTTCATAAATACATGTAAATATTCTATATAATTTATTATATATTATATATTATATATTTATATATAATCTATAATATATATTTATATATATTATAGATAATATAATAAATACATTATATATTATATATGTATTATGTATATATGTAATATATAATATATATATATATATTATATATGTTATATATATTATATACGTGTGTATATATATAAAATATTATATTATATATATATAATTTTTAATTTCGGCCTTTAGTTCACCAATAATTGATAAGAGAATCCAAAGGAGGAGGGGGAAAAAATAAAAATCAAGGTATTGAGTAAATCTCAACCTGTTCAAAAATTCCATGAGGGATTTATGTAGATTTGGTTTATTTGTGCCCAACTTCCTCAACCACTACAGCAAACAGCAGCTCTGGCAATGGAGGTAAACTTATTTTATTTTATTTTATTTTATTTTATTTTTCACAAATGTAGCTCTTATTTTTCACAAATATATCTCTTTTCTTCATAAATACATATATATTTCACAAATATGTATATCTATATATTTAATTTCAGCCTTTAGTTCACCAATAATTGATACGAGAATCCAAAAGGGGAAAAAATAAATCAAAATACTGAGTAATTCAAACGTAACCTCAAATACCATATTCTAAATAGTCAAAATATTCTGACTACAAATTCTGCCTAATTGAATATCACTGAATGGGAAATGCTCTTGGATGTGCTTGTTATTTTAAACACCTAAAATCTGATTTATACAAGACCTTTTCAGTCTGTTTTCCCTCCTACCCAAGGAGTTTCCTCACTTGGTGTTCCGTGATAAGACTAAAATAAATGGAAATTCAGAATATTAATCAAGTTGTTGCTCTCGACCTGTTCAAAATTCCATGAGGGATTTGTGCAGATTTGGATTATTTGTATTTTTTTAAGTGTTTGGGAACTCCTTGTAGGTGAATCTGTGAGAAATGAAAGAATAATTTGCTGTGTTTTCACCTTGGAAAGCTCTTCCCTGGCAGCACAGAAACTGAATTTCCATTGTCCTCGTTAAATAACCCGAAGCTTTAGCTTTGTGTGTGGTTTGTCTGTGGAAGAATTTGGTATTAAATGTGGTGAACTCTTTAAAATTGAAATATTTTCCCTTAAAATTTGCTGTGGGCTCGGATTGCAGTGACTCCTTTGGATCAGAGTCTGCAGGTCCTGATCATCCTGAAGGTGGAGCAAAAAAGAGGTGGATTTTATTATTATATATATTTTATTATAAAAGAGAGCAAAAGGAGTGGATTTTATTGTAAAAGAGTGCAAAAGGAGTGGATTTTATTATAAAAGAGTACAAAAAGAGTGAATTTTGCTGTAGAACCAGTTCTGACAGATCCTGAGGCCCTGGCAGAGAATTCCCTGGGATAGCAGAAGGTGTCAGGCCTGGAATGGGATTTAAGGACTCTTCCCACCCAATCCAGTCTGGAATTCAATTGTTTATTTATTATTTTTTATTCTCTAACCTATTTTCTGCTGGTTTCCTCCAATCCCCCTTTTGGATTGTGGTGTAGTTAAACCCTCCTGAGGTTTTTGGAAGCCTCAGATTTTTATCCCTCAGGCTTTTCCTCTCCAAAAGGAATCATTCCAGTTTTTCTCCCTGCACTGTCCTTCTCCAAGTCTTGGCCTTCCTTCTTGCACTTTTGCTGCTTCATTCCTGGGATAATTTGAATTCTCTTTCCCTTCTCCCTTTTTTTTTTCCTAGTCATGTCCTTGTCCAGGAGTGTGGACACCATTTCTGATTAAAATCCCACTTTTCCCTGAGAATGCCCAACATCCTGCTCGTTCTTCAGCCTTTTTTGTTGCACTTTAAACCCGTGCCTGAAACATAATTTTTACTTAAAACCCATTTGCTGGGAGAAGAGGAATAATTCTGTGGAGCCCCAGGTTGAGCTGGAACAATCCTGGTGAAATTATTTTTTGGTTTTTTTGTGGGAGCTTTCAGCCACAGAGAGGGGAAGGCAGGGTTGAGCTTTGCTTCTCTGCCCTCTGTGGTGCAAAAATTCTGAATTAAAAGCAGAATTTAGTGCCACAAAATGCTGCAGTCCCCACCAAAGCCATTCTTGTTGCTTCTCTGCCCTCTGTGGTGCAAAAACTCTGAATTAAAAGCAGAAATTAGTGGCACTAAACGCTGCAGTTCCCACCAAAGCCTTTCCTGTTGCTTTCTCTGCCCTCTGTGGTGCAAAAATTCTGAATTAAAAGCAGAAATTAGTGGCACTAAATGCTGTAGTTCCCACCAAAGCTTTCTCTGCTCTCTGTGGTGCAAAAATTCGAATTAAAAGTAGAAATTAGTGCCACAAAATGCTGCAGTCCCCACCAAAGCCATTCTTGTTGCTTCTCTGCCCTCTGTGGTGCAAAAACTCTGAATTAAAAGCAGAAATTAGTGGCACTAAACGCTGCACTTCCCACCAAAGCCTTTCCTGTTGCTTTCTCTGCTCTCTGTGGTGCAAAAATTCGAATTAAAAGCAGAAATTACCTGCCACAAAATGCTGCAGTTCTCACCAAAGCTTTTTCTGCTCTCTGTGGTGCAAAAATTCTGAGTTAAAAGCAGAAATTAGTGACACTAAATGCTGCACTTCCCACCAAAGCCTTTCCTGTTGCTTTCTCTGCTCTCTGTGGTGCAAAAATTCGAATTAAAAGCAGAAATTAGTGGCACTAAATGCTGCAGTTCCCACCAAAGCCTTTCCTGTTGCTTTCTCTGTCCTCTGTGGTGCAAAAACTCGAATTAAAAGCAGAAATTAGTGGCACTAAAGCTGCAGTTCCCACCAAAGCCATTCTTAGGGCTTAGCCCGGGGTGCGTGGGTGGCGTGGGTGTGTTTAACACTCCTTTTTTTGCCAATAAAATCAGCATTTAAGGCGATAATTCCAGTCCGGGGGTGGATTATGGGCCGTTTCCGAGACAAGGTGGATGCTGTGAGGAAAACAAAGCCTTATCAAAGATTAAATTCTCTCACTTCAGAGTTTTGAAACAGCAAAAAAAAGGATTCAAAATCCACAGCTTTTCATAAGCACATTCCCATTCCTTGTATGCACTTAAATATATATTTAAGAAGAGGGAATTTTTTAAATTATTTGGCTTTTTTTAGGCATTATTTAATGACTCAGTTGTTGTAGAGCACTCAAATGCTGAAAAGCTTTTAAATGTTGCATTGTGTGGCATTTTGTGGGAACACCAAACTCCCTCCCTGGTTGCTGTGGACATAAAATAATGTAGGAACAGAAAAACAGAATCAGGGTGATTCATTTTGTGTGCTGGAGGAAAGGCCTTGCAAAAATCTCTCGTTTGCAGAAGCTCTTTTTCTCAGCAGTTCCTGATTTAAGAAAGAAAAAACAAGAAGAATTCAGCTGGTTTGGGCACAATGAAACAAAGAATGGAGATGAAGCAAATATGAAAATAATATGAAAAAATGAGAATTATTGTAGCTGTTGTGTTGCCATCAATAAATAACAGTGGACTTCTCTTCCAGTACTGCTGGTTGCTTTAAAACTTATTTGTTATTTCTTGGGAAAAAAAAAATGGTTAAGTTGCCTTTTTTGTCACTTTAGGGTGATGTAAGTCCTTCATAATATTAATTAATTCCTTCTTAATTAAGTCTTTCATAATATTAAAGTCACATCATCATTGGGTTAGAGAATCAACAAAATCAGGGAATCCCAGAATGGTTTGGGATAAAGGAGATGTTAAAACTCATCCAAGTCCAACCCAGGTTGCTCCAGCAATCCCTGGACACTTTTAGGAATGAGGCAGCCACAAATTCTCTGGGAATTCTCTTCCACAGCCTCCCCACCTTCCCAGGGAAGGTTTTTTTTTTTTCCCAACATCCCCCCTAAATTCCCATTTTTCAGCCTTGAATGTGGAATATTCCATCGGGGTCCCTCGGTGCACTCCGGCCCCTGCTGGAATCAGCTCCTGCTCCTCCATTCCCTCCTGGGAAAGATAATTCCTTCAGCTTTCTGCTTTAATCCAGGAAGATTGGAGGGAGGGCTGCTGCATCCAGGGGCTTGGAGCATTATTTTATTCCCAATTATCCCTGAAGGATCTTGGTGCTTTTGGCAGAGGACAAACCCCAATCCAACCTGGCCACGACAGAGACCGAAATGAGAATTATTTTGCCTCTGCTCCAAAATAATTTGCCTCTGCTGTTCTAAAAGCAGCAACGAAGGAAGTGATGACTTCCCCAGCGATGAGGTGCTGGTGTGCAGGGCAGGGATTTCCCAGCTCCTGTGGAATTTCTGGGATGAGCTGTCCAGAGCTGGGAGCTGTCCAGGGATTTTCTCTTCCCAGCTCCTTCCCCGCGGTGCTGGCACACCCAGCGTGCTCTGAGGTGTCTGTGACATTTCCCATAACCTGCTGACAGGCTGGTTTGGGGCAATATCCACCAGGAATTGCTGGTAAAACTTCCCTCCCAAATATTCCTGAGGATGGTGCAGGATCAGGATGACGCTGCTCCCATAAATCCATAAATCCTGAGCTGGTGGAGAAGTCAAATTACCCCTCTCCCCTCCAGGGAGCTGACCTTGTTTACCCATCTCTTTGGGTTATTATTGCTGCAAAGAATTATCTTCTGTCCCTTTTTCCATTTATTAATTCCTGGAAGGATTTGCTGCAAGCAGTGAGCAGTGGGGTTTATCCCCCTCCATGCAGTTTTTGTGGGCCAACATTTGGATCAGAAAAACGTGGAATTTGGTGGCCTGTTGGAGTTTGTGGCCATGCAACGACAGCTTTTGTCACAGGTGAAGAAAAGCGGTTTTAATTTGATGATTGCCGAGCTTTTTGAATTAAATAAGCTGTCACCACTTCTCTTTCCTCACCCTGATTTTTTTATGGGACTCCCACAAATGATGGTGGGGATCAAAGAGGCTTTAAAGGACTGGAGCCAGACACGGCTGAGGGCTGAACCTGAGTTTTCTTTTGGGATTAAACTGGAGGTCAAAGGCTCTAAAAAGGAGCTGATGCAGTCACCATATGG
The DNA here is from genome assembly GCF_965231275.1 of Zosterops lateralis. Classification (NCBI taxonomy): domain Eukaryota; kingdom Metazoa; phylum Chordata; class Aves; order Passeriformes; family Zosteropidae; genus Zosterops; species Zosterops lateralis. The sequence goes on along the minus strand of NC_139764.1, from coordinate 112,337,786 downwards.
CCAGGGAGATAATGGCTCTTCCTCTGCGCTCCATTCCCATTTTCCCTATTTAAAAAAGAGCAGCATTTGGGACTCAGGGATGCAGCTGGGTTGGCCAGGAGGTGGAAAAGGGGGAAATGTAGGAATTTGGTTATCCTGAAGCTGATTTGGGGTTTGCAGCTTAAAGGAAGAAGGTGGAAGAGCAGAGGAGCAATGTCCACTCGTGTGCTGATCCCACCAGGAAACCAGGACATTGATTTAAATAAACCTCCCCCCCCCAGTCACAGATTTTTGGAATATTTAGAAGTTAATTTGCCACAGAATATCCAGCTACAGATGTGAGGACATCTGATTTTTCATACTCTATTTCAGATTTAGTGGTTTTGGTGTTCCCAGAGGAGAATCCCAGTGAGCTGCCACAGAGCTGCAGGGTCTGTGTGCCCTTGCCAGCTCTATTTTTGTCACCTTTGGAGTCTTAGTCCATTTTTTCCACCTTTTTTTTTCTTTAATTAGAAGAGCCAGAGGGTGTTTAAAATGGAATCAACAGAAGGCATAGCTATATTTATTCCCAGCCCAGTCTCAAACATCTGGGATAAATGGAATTTTTCCGGCAGAGTTAGGTCAGGTATTAAGTGTCTCATTTAGTGAGTGTTTCTTTCCTAATAATCACCAAGGGCGGGGAGAACGTAGAGTGGCAAATCCTTAAATTCTTACCCCCTTAATTCCTTTTTTCCTCCTGCCTTCCCTGTCCACCGTATCCCAAATTTCAACACATCTCCTTGGCTTTCTGCACTGCTCAGTTCTGCCTCCCAGACTCCTCCTGGAAGCACAAAGCTGCTGGAGAAGAGGGATTTAATCAGCTGCTGTTTTGTAAGCACCCTGATCTCAGGCACTAATTTGCAGCAAGGATTAATTTTCTCGTTAGCACCGGCTCATTGTGATCCCCCCCCCAAGAACAATGGGATCACAGGGATGGGAGAGATACTCCAGCTGATTAAAGCCTTCCATTTCATTAATTTTATATTCTCTCACCTCCAGCTGGAAATTTTTTTAACCTTGGGAAAAGAAGCACGTCAAGGTTTTAGGTTTGTTTTATCGTTAAAGCAGAGCTGGAATTGCAGAGATGCCCAAGGAATTCCTGCTCAATATCCTTGGGAATTCCTGCTCCAGGAGTATCTGGGGCTCCTCTTGTTTGAAATGCAGCAGCCTCTGGTTCAGGCTTGATCTGCAAAAGTGTCATGCAAAGGTGAAATCCTTAGTGGGAACAAAAAATCTGGGAAGAACCAGAGCTGTTACATCCCCCAGCAGGTTTGGTACAAAAATGAGCGTGATCTGACAATTTTTGTTAAAAGGAGCTTTCCCAGGGAGCAGAGCCTTGGATGGGCTCGTGTTCCAGGAAAATCCAGTGGGCTCTGAGATAATCAGGGTGGATATTGCAGATTCCATGGATAGGGAATAATTCTGGTTGTTTGGACGGGAAGGGACGTGATAATTTGCATTCAGATAAAACATAAAACACAGGGCTCTGTGTTTGGTGGAGCTGCTCTGAGCTTGGTGGAGGCTGAAGGGAGAAAGAGAAGATTTGGCTGTAAATCTTTGGAAACAGTTAATCCAGACAAAGTCACGTCCAGGGATACACTTTGGAATTTTGGGCTGCTGCTGCTGCTGTGTGCAGTGAGTGATTTGTGTTTGTGGTAATTCCCAAAGTTGACAGGACACAGGGAATGGCTTCCCACTGCCAAAGGGAAGAGTTGGATGGAATATGGGGAAGAAATTCCTCCCTGTGAGGGTGGCGAGGCCCTGGGATGGAATTCCCAGAGAATTTGTGGCTGCCCCTGGATCCCTGGAAGTGTCCAAGGCCAGGTTGGAGCAACCTGGGATAGTGAGAGGTGTCCCTGTCTGGCATTTCCAGGGGGGATGGATCCTTCCTGGGTGGAACAATCACAGGGAGCAACCTCTGAACATAAAATAATGTTCCTTTCCTATCCCTGCACTCCAGGAAAGCAGGGAAAGGCACCCCAGGGCTGATCTTCACAGGGCAGCCTGAAAGAACCAGCACCAAAAAGAGATTCCCTCCTACAATGAACACAAAGCACACAAGGGGTCAAACTCCTGCCTGGAGATCACCAGTGCCCAAATATCAAAGCAAAATCAGAAACCCTGAATTTTTTTTTTTCCCCTGCTTAACACACGTTCCCCAAAGAATAATTTAAGAAACGCCGATTTTTAGTCTTTTCTGTTTGTTAATGAGAACAAGATGCCACGTGAGCGTTTTTAAAATACTGGCTATGGCAGCGAGAGGAAAAAAACAAAGAGAATAAAGATTTTGTGTTTATTTATTTTTTTAAACTGATAAAACCAAGGCTTGCACACTGGAGATGAACTCTGTCCCCACATTCATATTTGCTCGAATCCCAGATTAATCCCAAACAACGATTCCAGCGGAAATGGGAGAACAAAGTTAAGCCTTGATGGCTCAGTGCAAACATAAGGGGAAGAAAAGAAAAAAAAAAAAAAAAAAAAAAAAAAAAAGACTTTTATGTAAAGATTCAGCTGAAAGTCAACACTGCACGTCTTAATCAAGATGTATTCACAGGGGGATGTTTTCGGGGTCAGGGAGGCAGATGGCTCTGCCTTGTGCCTCGTTCTGCGGCAGCTGGTGCAGCCTTAAGGAGGAATTATTAGGAAAGGTGGAACAGGCACGGATTTATTTGGAATGGTTGAATAACAAAGCGCTGCACGGTCTGTTGTGGCTTGGCAAATGTGAATTTAGATGCTGGAGATTGTCGTGCTGCTGGAGCGTTTTGGGAATTATTTGTTTTGCCTTTCACCGCTCCCTCACCCTGCACAAGGTCACGGATGTTCCTTCCCATCTTTATATGATTTTTATGCAAAAAAATAGGCAATAAATAATGTTTGGCTGTGTAAATGCAGAGTGGCTTGGCTGGGATGTGCTTTTTGTGTTGGAAATTGGCTTTTCCCTGCTTGATGGTCGTTCCAGTTATAGGATAGAGGGATCCAGAGAGAAAACCACACCAGAGTGAGAAGACAAGGAATAAATCTGGATTAACTTCAGCACCAAGGAGCAGCTGTCAGAAATATTTGTCTTGCTGGCATGGCTGTAGTTTCCTTCTTTGTTTTGTGAGGCATTAGTGAGTTTAGAGGAAGTTCAGATGTTTTTTTTATGGATTTGGGACACCTTGCACAATCCCAGGTCGCTCCAACCTTTTCCAGAGATCCCGGAAAAGCCACAACTGTTGGGGAATTCCAGCTGTTGGAGCATCCCTGTGACCTCCTCTGGAGCTGCTCCAGCATTTCCATGTCCTCCTAACTCTGGGAGCACCAAAACCACACTCAGTACAGGGATATATTTGTGATATTCTGCAGATTTATCCATTTTCTCCCCAAACTCCCGACGTTCAGAAGAACATCCCCACAAATCACCGGCGGCGGTGACGCGCGCAGCGTGAAGAATTTCCCGTCGTTTCTTCGGTTTGTTTTGAGTTTGTTTTCTTTTTTTTAATCTTCAATAAACCCCCTGCTGCTTTTTACATGCCCTGCTTTTGGTGCTGAAGACACAACAAGTTTTCCTTTCTGTGTCATTAGTGGTTTTATAGGGCTCGTCCTCCCCGCTGTCTCTTTTACGAGGTGCCATAATCAAGACGTGCCATATTTATATTTTTATGGAGCAGCTATTTTCTGTTTTTTTATGGAGTAGATGATGGATGAGATGCAGCGCTCGTAGACTGATTGACAAAACAACTCCAGAGCCCTTCAGTCGAGGGGATTATTCAGCATCTTCACAGGAGAACATTAAATTCTCCTGTTGGATTTGGGAGTCGCTCCTTCCCAGTTTCTCTGTGATCTCCTATCAATCAATTTGATGCAATTAACTGGATGTAGAACCAGCACAAAGTTTGATGCTCAAGTCCCTCAAATTTTCTTTCATTTTGGTTCATTTTTAAGACTTTAGAAAGCTTTGTAATCTTGTTTTTAACGACAACCTTTCCCATTTTCTTCCCATTTCCCGTTTTCCTCCCATCTCGAGGATTTGGCCGGGATTCTCCTCCCGTGTCCCGCGGAGTTGTTCCTATGGTTACCCCCTTTTTGTGGGGGGACAAAGGTTGGCATCTGGCTCCTCCCGAGCCAAATTCTGCCCTTTGACTCCCTCCCCTTTTCACACCCCTCGCTGAGCTTGGCCTCCTGCTCCATCCCAGGCTTGTCAGCCGGGGGGTTCCCATGGAAACGGGGAAGGAAATTTGAAAAGAGAAGCACAAAAGGGGCTGCTTGATTTGAATTTGAACCAAGGGAAGGAGGGAAGGCTCCTCGCGGTTCATCTTTGTGCGGTGTGGAAACCCCCGGAATTTATCTTCAGAAAGTTTGCTTTCAATTTGTAAACTTGTTTATATTCCCTGTTTCTTGGTTTGGAGGACAAAAGTTGTCACGTCTGTGGTGCTGAGGGAGGAGAAACATCTTTTTTTATAAATTCAGGGAGAAAATTCTGGTCAATGCGCTGGTTTTTCTTCTCCCTCCTCACTGCTCACAAAGCATCACTCACATTTCTAAAAAGCATTTTTTCCCCTGAAAACTCGCATGTATTACATATTTTCCACTCCGTTAGGGTTCAGTCATATTGTCAATTATCTGCATCATGTCTCTGCGGGGGAGTGGACGAATTGTGTGTCCTTGAGAATCAGCAGAGCCAGTGCTGAATCCTCTGCTCTTGAGAATTCAATTTTTTCCCCCTCCTTATTCTACATTTTAACCCTCACGGTGCAGGTGCAACACTGGAGATGGAACTGCAGAGGATAATGAGGTTGTAAAGTTTGACCTTGGATTTCAGATTTGCTGCTTGTTGTCAATAATGAAGAGGGAAAATAAAAAAAAAAGGCGAAGAAACAAAAATATTGTGGGATTGGCAGCGTTTTATCTGCATATTTTACAAACGTGTTTAAATTATAAGGTTTGATATAAACGCGTTAAAAGACACAGGGAAATAATTTTGCCTCCAGGTTTTTCTCTGTGGGTTTTTGAATGGCAGATGATTTGATTCTTCCAGAAAAGGGCTTTACCTCACTGTCCAAGGAAAAGGAGTTGTTTGGGGATCCGTTCTCCAAATCTTGCGGCTGAAACACCGACCCTGCAGAGCGCTCAGACCTTTCCTTCCCTCTTCCTTTTGCAAATCATTCCTCACAATAAAACCTTCAGCGAGTGGCATCACAAAAAAAAAAAAAAAAAAAAGACAACACAGTTCTCCAGATCCACCCGCTGCTTTTTTTATTCCCTGGCACCACGGGGGCTGCTTTTGTCTGGGAATTGCAAACTTCCAGGCTTTTAATATTTAGCCTTTGCCTTCCCCCTCCCACTTTGCAGTGGCTGCCTTGAAGATTCCAGGGTCACGGAGGGGACTCGGGAGAGCCGGGATGAGGATCTGTGGCTTTGGGATGTCCTGCAGTGGGAGCTGAACCATCAGAGAGGGGAAGTGGGACGGATTAAAGGACAATTTTTTGATCTCTGGCTGTCAGTGCTGATGGGAAGCAGTGGGAGCCGGGAGTGAAGGAAGAGCTGAGCTCAATTAAAGGATGCACAGACACTCCTCCCCACTCTGCTGCCCCATCCCGCTGCTTCCAGCTCTTTTTCCTTCCTTGCCCTTCAGCTCCTGCTCTTCCCTCAGCTGCGTGTTCCAGCCTTTTGGGCACTTTTATAGCACATGAAAGGGGTTTTGCAGTTATTCAGTGGGAAAATGTTCTCAGCCCCTCTTGAATCTCCCTTCAATGCAGCTTTTCCTGCTTTTTGCACTCTGATCCCACTGATTCCATTCTGTGCTGATTCCCTCCTTCCAAACTCCCCTGCAGCATATTCCATCCACATCCTGACATTTTTTAGGAGTGTCATTTGCTGTTCAAAAATGATTTTAAAGGGGTTTTTCCACAGCATCCACAGATATTTGCTTTTCTTTATTCCGTTTAAAACATTGGAATTATCCTCTTGCAGAACAGTTGCATAATCTTTGTGTGTTCCCTCTTTTCCCTCACTCATGTCCCCTCTCTCTTATCAATCCCATTATTGTTTGGCCTTGTCCTCCTTGTGAGTGTTCCAGAGATTTTCCCCAAAATTCTGTCTGTGGTACAGAAAAGAGCTGGGGACAAACTCCTGGCCTCAACAGGGAGAAAATCCCAGAGTTTTGAGGGCAAAATATTCTTTAATCTGTTTTGAGAGCACAAAAAAACCCTTTCAAGGTGCCGCAGAAACAAATTAATGGAGGCACCGTGGGAATTCCTGTCAAATATTTATCTGGTGAATTATTAACTGAAAAAAAATCAAATCCAGGGGCTTGGGTTTGTCCTCAGTTTGATGAGTTTTGCTGAGGATTTTGGGATTGGTGGTTCAGAGTTGGGTAACAGCTGTCTGGCCAGTGGAAAAGTGGGATACAATTGCAATTATTTTTAATTCTTTTCCCCCTTGTCTTCCCCCTGTAGCGTTTCAGCTGTGACCTCATTAACTTGGCCCTGAATGGAAGGGAGAGTATTGTCTGATGAATCTTAAATTTTAATTTACAGCTGCTGCGTTCACACATGTTTTCTAGACACGGTTAGCGGTTTAAAAAATGGTTAAAAATTGAAGTCGCCCACTAATTATCTTAATTCTTCTATTTAGAAGCGTAAATTAATTTTCATTTAATCCCTTGGAGTAAAATTGAGGTATTCTCAGTCTTAACTTTTCTGCATTATTGTCTGGTGAATTAAGAGGCCTGTTTGGTTGCCCTCTTGTAATTCCTTAATTGGGGAAGAGAAATTTATATTGGGATGGACAATATTTTTTTTAATTAAAAAAAATCCCAATAAATTCAGTCAGTGTTTGTTTGTTTGTTTGTTTGTTTGTTTGTTCAGAGCCTACAGGCTCGCTGTAGAATTATAACCATGAAAGAAAAGGAAAAATCTCTTTTCCAAACACTGAAGTTTTCCCCCAAACCCACCTCAGTTGTTTTTGTCCAGCTGTGCAGGTGGAGCTTTGGAAGAATTTCATGGCTGATACCAAAATATGGGAAGTTGTTCCTGAGATTCAGCTAAAGGTCACCTCTGTATTTCTGTAGTGGCTTTATTGGCTTGCTCACAGTACAGGATGATTTTGTGTGGACCATTCTTGGTCTTTCACCCAGACTTTCAGGTAAATTTACAGGTTTTTCCTAAATAAAATCTGGATTATGTCATGATCCGGCCACATCTTCCCAATTAACACATGGGAAAAGTGGTGAGACTTTTCTGGTGTTGGAAATCGGCTGAAAATCACCTCCACACCCTGAGAATCCTCACAAACAAAATAATCTGGGGTTAAAAATCGTGAAATCCTTGTTCTTGGGGAATGGGAGGGAAGAGAAGCTGTGGTGGAATAAATACAGAATTAAATGGGAGGTGCTGGCCAGTTGAGATTTGGTGGTGGAGCAGCTTGATTTGGGCTCATCCTACTCCAGTAAATGCAGAGAAATGAGGAAGGAATTCTTCCCTCTGAGGGTGGGATGGAATTCTCAGCGGAATTCGTGGCTGTTCCATCCCTGGAAGTGTCCAAGGCCAGGTTGGAGCAGCCTGGGATAGTGGGAGGTGTTGGGGTTGATGAGCTTTAAGGTCCCTTCCAACCCAAACCATTCCATGATTCTGTGATTTAGGGGACAGCAGAGTTTGTGGAGAACAGACCAGGAAAACCATAAAAATCCTGAATTATTTATGCACATGGAGCAACCTGCTGATTTTTGAATTATTTCCACTCAAAGACAGCTCAGTGTCCTGGACTGGCAGTGAAACCCAACCAATAACAGAAAAAAGAATATAATATCTTGATTAGAATGATTCTAAACAATACATTTTAATTCTTCCTCTGTGAAATATCCTCAGTTTTGAGGCCCAAAGATGCAATTTTTCTCTCCCATCCAGCACGTGTGTATGTGTGGTTTTGCTGGGATATGGATTTAACAGATGGTCTGCAGTGTTAGACTGAGGCACAGCTGTTAAAATATCAGCATTCATGTTGCAGACACATTTTGTTCACTATCCAGGGTAATTTTTATAACTTTAATCCAACAGATTATGTTCTTACTTCAGTTTGCATCGTGTTATTTATTGATATTGCTGTAGTGGATCGGGGCCGTGCTCTGCTCCTTCCCAACACCAAAAACCACTTTTTGGGGACTTTTCCGTGGAGAAAATGGATCATTTTATCCCCTGAGTACTTCTGGGGTTTAATTTGGGCAGTAACTGTGAGGCAGAAACTTTGTGGGTATTGCAGGATCACTTCTTGAAGGATTTAGGTGAGATTTCTTTTTGTAGGAGAAAAAAAATCAGCAAAATTCACTTATTTAATCTCTTCCCAAGGAGTTGCTGGTCCTGATTGTAGCCAGGAAAGACAGGAGAGCTGTTGGATGGTGATTCCTTTTGGAGAACAGTCTTCAACATCCCCAGCTCAGTTTTATTCCCACTGAATCCACTCTGATTTCCTCGTGGATGGAGCCAGGTGGGAGAATCCTGTGGGAGAATTCCAGCTGCCAAAAGAGTAGCAGACAAAACTTCCCAAAATTCATTCAGGGTGGATGGATTTGACTTCTGCTCCTGGATTTCTCAGCCTCCAGCCCCTCCTGGCTGCCAAAATCCTGCTCTGACAGCCCTGGTGCCTCTTCTCTGCCCTGCTGTGGGGCTGAGCCTCTGAAATTCGCTTTAATTTACCTTAAACCCAAGTCAGGGTGGCAGAGGAAGAGGATAAATAAATGTTTGTCCCTTGTGAAAGTGTCTTAGGTGGCAGCTGGGATTTGCCCTCGTTTTGTGGCCATTCGATGACAACAAAGTTGACATTTAAGGCAGGCAGAGCCCTGCAGGTCCTCATGGCTGGTCTGCCAAGAAGCATTTGGGCTTGAATGTCAGAATTCAGGGAGCAGGAGCCTTCTGCCATCCCCATCCCAGTGGAAAACACAGAGATCCCATAGTCTGCATTGGCTTGGAATGTTAAACACCCTTGGACATCCTGCTGCTCCAGCTGGGTGAAAAACCAAAGTCACACGTGAAGCAGTGGAAGTCAGGGAGCCTTTGAGAATAAAAAGTGAATCCTCTTCAGTGGGGAGTGTTCAGAGTTCCTGACGTTTGGAAATTCAGCTTGTCTGGTTGTGTTCTGCGGGGTTTTAATGTTGTGCGTTTTCAAAAGCTGTAAAAAATGGAAAAGGGAGGCGAATACAAATAGTGGCTTTGAATTTTGGCTGCGTCCTTATCTGTATTTTCCATCCCATTTGTGATTTAGAGAAATCCTCCCCCCTTTTTTTTTGTCTTTTTTTTTTGACCACTGAAAAACCTGATCTGGCTGTGAATTTCATCCGGCCAGTGTCAAATCCTTGAACAAATCCCACCAAACGCTTCTTTTCCTCCTTTGCTCTGCAAGAGAAGTTTTTGAGCAGTGAAATTGCCACACTCCTCTCTCCTGTTGTTTTACAAGGAGAAGGAGAAGGAGAAGGAGAAGGAGAAGGAGAAAGGAGAAGGAGAAAGGGGAGAAGGAGAAAGGAGGAGAAGGAGAAGGATGAGGGGAAGGAGAAGGATGAGGAGAAGAAGGAGAAAGGAGAAAGAGAAAGAGAAGGAGAAAGGAGGAGAAGGGGAAGGAGAAGAAGGGGAAGGAGAAGGAGGAGAAGGAGAAAGGGAAGGAGAAGGGGAAGGAAAAGAAGAAGAAAGGAGAAGGAGAAGGGGAAAGGGAAGGAGAAGGAAAAGAGGAAAGAGAAGGAGAAGGGGAAGGAGAAGGAGAAAGAAGGAGAAGAAGAAAGGAGAAGGAGAAGGAGAAAGGAGGAGAAGAAGGAGAAAGGAGGAGAAGGACGAGGACAAGGAGAAGGAGAAAGAAGGTCGTTGTTGCTCCACTTCTCACTGCGGGTCTCCTTCCCCTCCCCACGGTGACAACAGCACTGGAGCATTTCCCAGCAGGCCTGGAAGCTGTGATCACACTCCCACTGGGAATGTCATCCTTGCAGGAGATGGGAATGTGTCATTTCTATGAAAAACAGCATTTTGATGAGATTTACAGCTCCTTCCCCAGAGTCTCTTCCTCACCCAGGCAAAATGTCTTTATTTAACAGTATCTGAAATACAATCCAGAGGATGGTGGATTTATTTGTGGATTTATTTCCCTGATAATATCCCTCTGGAATTCTCCCAAGCCCATCACAGCAGGCACATGGAGAGGCAGGAGGAAGCCCAAACCCTCTCAGCTGCCACCAACCCAACGCTCCCCACAAATGGAATTGGTGACCAGGACCACCCATCTGCATCCCCCCATTCCCAAAACACCAATCCCACATCCAGGGAAGGTGCAGACTGACAGATGGACGCCGTCTTCCAGAGGAACTTTGGAATTTAAAATGCAGCAGGAGAAATCTTTAAAGAACAAGAGCAGATGGCTTTGCTTTTTGGACCTATAGGCAGAGATTAATGTCATTCTCTGTCTTTTAACTGCTTCCCTCTTTATCCTCCTTTTTATTTATTTTTTTTTTCCTGCAGAAATTAACCTTGGCTGTCTGTCTGCAGACAGAAAGCTTGGGATGGTTTTTCATGATTGCAGGTACAAGGTACAATAATTGGCCTTGGGTTTTTAAGTGAATAACAAGGTGAAGGCCTAGTTCAACCTATAGCATGGAAAAAAATATCATTTAAACCCACAGTAATTACTTGTGTTTTTTATTACTATTATTATTGTTGGAGTTTCTTAAATAACAATTTAAATGCAGCCATTTATTTTTAGTGCTAAGGTAAAAACAATCTGATTTTTTTTTTCCCTTCTCAGCCCCTAAAGCAGTGCAGGGGTAGTCTAGTCAAGATTTTTTTTAAATCAAGATTTTTCCAGCTGCCAAATGATGAGATCTGGGGTATTGAAAAAGCTGTGGGGTTCACACAAATCATTGGGAACAGCTTTATTCCCTGCTGAAGGTGAAAAGCTCAACAGGCAGCCAGAGCTGTGCCCAGTTTGCCTTCTCATACCTGTAGCACTGCGAGAAACCAGAAAATAATTCCAAAAATAAAAGTACACCTCAGTTTCCCAACAGGGAAGTAGGTGGTGAGGTAAGCTGGGGTGTGCTCTGTGCCAGGAATTCTCACTGGACGTGTCTTGGCACCGAGCACCCGGAGCAGGCTTGGGCAAAGCCACCTTTTTTTTGCCTTCAGAAAACAGAAGAAAACTCTGCAGTGCCAGAGTGACGTGGAGTTGGGTGAGTTGGGTGGATTCCAGGAGAAACAAACTCACCCCTGCACACCTGGCTGTGTTCACGGCCCTCGCTGCCACCTTTGATTTCATGGCATGACCCAGCCAAAACTGGGTGGGGAAAAAGCAGAAATGGCCCCGATTTTCTGCCAAGTTCATGCCCCAGGTCTCTGCTTTTTGCTGTTCTCTGTGAACATTCCCTGATTTTCTTTAGGAAGCAGCAGCTGGGTTGAGGCAGGACCTTGTTTTATCCCAGCAGCTCTTCAGTGTGAACCTGGAAAAAACATTTCCAGGTGGAGTGTGAGCCCCCAGCAGCGTGGGGCTGCGGGGTCCAGTGAATCCAGAGAGGTTCACAGGAGTCTGGGGAGATGGAAAATAAATTCCCAGAGTCTCCAGGAAATGGATTCTGCTCGTAAGAGCAGCAGGCTGAAGATGCTCAGTGGAAGCAGGAGCTGTCTGCAGAGTTAAATCCAAAACAGATCCAATTCTCCAGGGGAGGCAGCCTGGAAGGCGATGCCCTTTGAGACAAAATTCCCGATTTTTTTTTTTTTCCCTGATGAACAGCGAGCTCCATCAAAGGCCGGGAGATTGAGGACAAAGAGCAGCTCATGTGGCTGCTCCGAGCCAGGGATGTGCCCCGAGGCAGCTGCTGCTTCCACCCGGGAATTGCAACAGCAATTGAGAGTCATAGCATCACTCTATTCCCAGGAGCCTGAGGGGAGAAAAGTTCCCTCCTTCCCTCTCCGGGTTTATGGAGATGCTTCCTGTTTAGTTCTCTGATCAAAGAATAGAATGTATAAATAAACAGAATGGTGAAAGGTCACCCAAGTAATTCGGTTTAAATCCTGCAAGGTCGCTTCCCAAATAACAGCCAAAGGTCTGCGTGAAATAAAATAATTTGGTTTTAATATTATGTCTCAGTGCTGTGAGGTCTGAAATTGGAACTCTGTTCTGTGGTGTATTTACAGTTTGGGCTACTGCTCTTGTTTTGTAACCAGAAGTGAGGATTTGTTAGGAAAATTATTTGGAGTGGAGGAAGATGTACACATTCCACCTCTCCTTTGGCTTTTATCCCTTGGAGGATGGAACGAGGGGATTTTTAAGGTCCCTTCACACAACACCTGAGTGGCAAAGCAAAGAGCAAGGAGAGTTTCTCTCTTCCCCGGCATTTATCTCTTCCTTCTCTTGGCTTTCCCAGGACTCAGGCCTGAAACACTGAAATCAGTTTTGCTGCCACGCCTCCTCTTGCCCTCATCCTCTTCCTTTTTCCTCCTGGAGTTGCTCGCCAGCCCTTTTTTCTGAAGCACATCCCATTTAACAGAGAGCCTTTTGTTCGGCTCGATGTCATAACTTGCACCGAGTCCTTGGGCAAGAGCATGAAAAGAGCCTTTTAATCTCCCCGTGTTCATTTTTAATAGGGAACAACATAATCAGTAGGTGGAGGTGACTTTTCATCTCAGGAGCTGTGAGGTGGGGAAGACAATTTGGAGATAATTTTTGGGGTGCTTACACAGAGGGAGCTGCCCACAGGCACAAATGCTGGCTCAGGGCGAGTGAGTCTCTTATTCTCTTTCACCAGGAGGGATTTTTTTTGTTGTAAGGATTTTTCTTCTCCTCTTCTCCAGCTCAGATTCCTCATGATTTTAAAGTTCCCAGGATTGTTTAGGCTGGAAAAGATCTTTGAGGTCATCAAGTCCAACCTGTGATTGATCCTCACCTTCTCACCAGCGCGGAGCTCTGAGTGTTGTTCCTTGGACACCTCCAGGAGTGGGGACTCCAAACCTCCCTGGGCAGCCCCTCCTGATGTTTAACAGCTTTTCCATGAGGGAATTCCCTCAGATGTCCAACCTGAAGCTCCCCAGGCACAGCTTGAGGCCGTTTCCTCCTGTCCTGCCCCTTCACCTGGAGCTGTTTGCACACCTTGGGATACTCTGAGGTCTCTTCCTAAACGGTTCAGCCTCTGCAACTCCACCAAAACCAAACAGATTTTTTAACAAAGGCAAAATAGCAGGAAAAGAGGAACTTTGGGAGCATCTTTTCTAACTGGGAGGTGTGTCAGATGGAAGTAGGGGAGGAATTGCCAGGAGAACTTGAAATTAAGGTGGAGGTTTGTGAAAACTTGCAGTGGCAGGAGGTGAAGCTTTGGGATTGGGGCAGGCGTGAAAACAGGAACTCTTTTTCATGAAGTTGTAACTTAATTTTCTCATTTTCAAGGCTTTTTGGAAAGAAGGGAAGGTAAACTCTTACCAGAATAAAAGTGGAGTTATTTTATTTTCTCTTTCCATTAAGTAAGGACTTTCACCTCCAGCTTTTCCAGGCAGGTGTTGCAACTCCCTGGAATCAATTTCTTGGATCCATGTGGTCAAACAATGGCTTTAACTCTGCTGTAGACAACAAATACTCACAAATAAATATACAAATAAAAATAAATCTGAAGTACATATCCAGCCAAACAAAAGGAGTTCCTTGAGTAACGTGAGCCAGTAAAATGTAAATATTCCCCAACTGCTGCTGCCTTTCCCCTGGTTGAAAACTCTGGAGCCTCATCATGTTCTTCCTGCAAGTTGTTGCTGAATTTCATGGGATGTTTGAGAAATTAAGGGGATTTAATCAACTTGGTGAATAATAATGATGTTTTAAAACCACCACATTAAAATGGTTATGTCTTGTATTCCCAAAATTAACCTTTGGAAGAGTAAAGAGGTGATAAGGGAGAGGTGAAACTTTTCCTTATAATTCCCAGTATTTGCGATTTTCTGGTCACAGAAAATGACCCACTTTTTCTAGTTAGATCAGTTCTACTCTGTAGTTTGGAAAAAGAAAATGCTGAATTGGTTTTTAAACACTTCTCAGGAAATTGCTGCTTGAGAATGTAATCTTCCTGCAGCTCCTCTTCAGCTGCACTCGTAACAAGATTTAGGATTTATGTGTATTTTTATATAGCAGGTTCATTTGTGCTTCAGCTACTGCACCGCAAAATCCAAGGATTAGAATTCCTGCTCCTTAATCCTGCTGGGCTGTGGAGAAAACCCTGGTATCCAAATAATGGACTTCTTCTAAAACTCTGTGTGGAACAAAGCTATTGGTGAAGCCACTGTCACCTTTTCCCTTTGAGCTGTGATTTGAAATATAAATCAGGAAAAGAAGTGGATTTTTTTCCAGTCTGGGGTTTGCTTTATTCCAGAATTGGAAATCTTAAATGTATTCCAATATTCTCTAATTCCATTCTCACGGGAATATCATTGATCTTACATTGATATCTGAAGACTTGGTGAGGCTTTGGATGGTGGTAGGTGCCACAGAGGTTTGGAATAAAACATTGATTTATTCTTGGAGAGTTTTAAGGACAAACCATAAAAACCAAGAGCAGAATGAAGCCACACTGGACAGTGACATGGATTATCACCATGCACCAGCTTCTTCTGAGACATAAATCCCCGTCCTGTTTATTTTTCCTTCTTTATCCTTCAGGAATTCTGCAGACCAGCTGTATTTACGTAACTCTGATAGATTTTGTCTCAGAACTTCCGAGGAGTGTCGCTGTCAGATACCCAAACCTGCTACAAAGCACCACAAGAGCACGAGACACTGGTTATTTATTCTGATTTTTTTATTTTTCCAGCTTTTGATTTCATGGTGTTTTCTGATGCTTAGGCAGAGAGTGACCTTTTTACCTGTGCCTTCACAGCCCTGGAAGTTCTGTGGCTGTGTGGGAATTTAAATAACTGGGATAACGTGCGGGCTGGGAATGTTTTCCTCCCACGGATACACCTTCATGAGAGAACTGAAACCCACCCTCAGGGGAATATATATATATATCCATCTAATTCCCACTGATTTTAACACAGATGGAGGATATAAATATCCCTTGGGAATATTTTCACCATCCTCCACAGTCCTAAAACCTCCAAGTTCTGTCCTGGTGCTCCTTTCTCCCAACCAGCCTCAAGGTCGCGGTTACGGCCGCGATGAGACAAAAGCGAAACATCCCACGAAAAAGTGCTGGTTGCAGCTATTGAATTCTCCTTTTTTTTTTCCCCTTTGGCAGCCCTTCCACCCCATGGTGAACCTGGAATGCTCCCGGGATTTCCGTCCCTTCCTGTGCGCCCTGTACGCCCCGGTGTGCATGGAGTACGGGCGGGTGACGCTGCCCTGCCGCCGCCTCTGCCAGCGCGCCCACAGCGAGTGCTCCAAGCTCATGGAGATGTTCGGGGTCTCCTGGCCCGAGGATATGGAGTGCACCAGGTGAGAAAATAACCCCCATTTTTTTAAATTCAGGATAAAATTTTTTACTCCCGTCCGGGGTGTTTTATGGCCCAAACAAAGCGGGTGCTTTAAAATGTTTTCCGTCGCAAAGCGGACGCGTTTTCCTTCCCGGTTTGCCAGCAGCATTTCCTGAGTTCCTATTTCTGCCTTCCTGGCAGTGAGTTCCTATTTCTGCCCAGGAGATGAGCTGAAAGTTGGCTGGGTTTGATGAGGGTGAAATCTCAAAGCTGTTTGCAGAGCATGTCCCCCTTGCTGAGCTGCAAACAGCTGCGTTCGGCTTTACGTTGCGCAAATAAGTTTATGGAAAAACGATCCAATGGTGTTCCAAGGTGTTTGAGACAGAATATGCATGAAATTAAAAGCAGTGTCTTCATGCTTTGTTGTTTTTTTATAAGTGGCTCCAACAGTTAATGAAACTGAGGAGCGCAAACAGGAAGAGATTGTTCACGGTTGGATTGGAGACAATGGAAAACAATTAAAACTATTTTAGTTAAATAACTCAGAGGATGTTTCTAGGTTACTGAGATTGCTCCAGCCTCTCCTTTGAAACTCCTCAGCCTCCAGTCAGAGCTTTATTTACACAAATACCTCCATCATAATTTCATTTATTAATGCTGGTGTCAACCTCACAAATACCTTCATTGTAATTCCATTTATTAAAACGGGTGGCAGTGCTAGTTGGAATTTTGGTGTCACCACCTCTCTGCCCTGTCTGATGGCAGTTGCTTAGGAAAGGCTTTAAAGCATTTTTAAAATCCTGCTGCCATGAGCTTGAATTCACAGATTTCTTGGGCTGGATTTTGCATTTTTACCTTCCTTCTTAAAGCCCAGATGGGGCTCCTCATCTGTTTTAGTTTTTCAACTTATTTTATAGTCTCAACATTCCGCTGTGGGATGAGTTTATGACTAAATAAATAGTGCAGAATTTTGTGGATTCCCCATTTTTTGGATTGTCTGGTTTTGCTGGTGTCAACTACACAAATATCTTCATCATAATTCCATTTATTAAAATGGGTGGCAGTGCTAGTTGGAATTTTGGTGTCACCACCTCTCTGCCCTGTCTGATGGCAGTTGCTTAGGAAAGGCTTTAAAATGTTTTTAAAATCCTGCTGCCGTGGGCTTGAATTCACAGATTTCCTGGGCTGGACTTTGCATTTTTACCTTCCTTCTTAAAGCGCAGATGGGGCTCCTCATCCGTTTAGTTTTTCAACTTATTTTATAGTTTCAACATTGTGCTGTGGGATGAGTTTGTGACTAAACAGAATTTCGTGGGTTCCCCATTTTCGGTTTTGCTCCGGTTGAAGTCACACCTAGAAATGAGGTTACCAGTCCTTGTAAATTGTAAAATTTCTTGTAAATGCCTCTTTTTAGGTTCCCAGACTGCGACGAGCCCTACCCTCGCCTGGTTGACCTCAACTTGGCCGGCGAGCCCACGGAGGAGGCCCCCATGGCCGTCCAGAGGGATTATGGCTTTTGGTGTCCTCGGGAGCTGAAAATCGACCCGGACCTGGGTTACTCCTTCCTCAGGGTCCGGGACTGCTCCCCTCCTTGCCCCAACATGTATTTCCGCCGGGAGGAGCTGTCCTTCGCCCGCTACTTCATCGGAGTCATCTCCATCGTCTGCCTCTCGGCCACCCTCTTCACCTTCCTCACCTTCCTCATCGACGTCACGCGCTTCCGCTACCCGGAGAGGCCCATCATCTTCTACGCCGTCTGCTACATGATGGTGTCCCTCATCTTCTTCATCGGCTTCCTGCTGGAGGACAGGGTGGCCTGCAACGCCTCCAGCCCCTCGCAGTACAAAGCCTCCACGGTGACCCAGGGCTCCCACAACAAGGCCTGCACCATGCTCTTCATGGTGCTTTACTTCTTCACCATGGCCGGCAGCGTCTGGTGGGTCATCCTGACCATCACCTGGTTCCTGGCGGCCGTGCCCAAGTGGGGCAGCGAGGCCATCGAGAAGAAAGCCTTGCTGTTCCATGCCAGTGCCTGGGGCATCCCGGGCACCCTCACCATCATCCTGCTGGCCATGAACAAAATCGAGGGCGACAACATCAGCGGCGTCTGCTTCGTCGGCCTCTACGACGTGGACGCGCTGAGGTATTTCGTGCTGGCCCCTCTCTGCCTCTACGTGGTGGTGGGAGTCTCCCTCCTGCTGGCCGGGATCATCTCCCTGAACCGCGTCCGCATCGAGATCCCGCTGGAGAAGGAGAACCAGGACAAGCTGGTGAAGTTCATGATCCGCATCGGCGTCTTCAGCGTGCTGTACCTCGTGCCCTTGCTGGTGGTGATCGGGTGTTATTTCTACGAGCAGGCGTATCGAGGGGTGTGGGAGACCACGTGGATCCAGGAGCGCTGCCGGGAGTATCACATCCCCTGTCCCTACCAGGTGAGTGGCCACACACCCTTTCACACAATCACAGAATCACAGAATGTGTAGGTTGGAAGAGACCTTCAAGATCATCAAGTCCAACCCAGCCCTAACACCTCAACTAGGTGATGGTATCAAGTGCCACATCCAGTTTTCCTTTTAAACACATCCAGGGATGGTGACTCCACCACCTCCCTGGGCAGATTATTCCAATATTTAATCACTCCTTCTGTGAAAAACTTCTTCCTAATATCCAACCTGTATTTCCCTTGATGCAGCTTAAGATTTCCTTCCTGTTGGGAAAGATGGGACAGGAAGGACTTATGGATATGATTGTATGGTAAAAGAAATACTGCAGATGTGTAAAACCTGTGAGTGAAATAGAAATGAAAGCCAGTTTTGAGATGTAGGCATGGGAGGCAGGAAGATGGGGATTAGCTGGAGATGGGTTGAAGGACAGGAAAGCAAAAGGATTCAGGAATGTCGCCTTTCCGCTCTGCCAAAGGCATCAGGGGGAAAACAAATAAGAAAGTAGCCTTTAGAGTTTAGAATATAAAATGACATGGTAATATAGTAGTTCTTATAGGCTGCACGCGAAGTTTGTAGGTTTTGTATCTTGCACGGGTTGGTCACTGTAAATTAGAATATTCAACACAAAAAGAGATTTAATGTATTGTAACAAGGTGATCGCTCTCTTCTTCTCTTCTCTTCTCTTCTCTTCTCTTCTCTTCTCTTCTCTTCTCTTCTCTTCTCTTCTCTTGCTCTTCTCTTCTCTTGCTCTTCTCTTCTCTTGTTCTGCCCCTC
Organism: Zosterops lateralis; assembly: GCF_965231275.1. NCBI lineage: Eukaryota > Metazoa > Chordata > Aves > Passeriformes > Zosteropidae > Zosterops > Zosterops lateralis. The sequence goes on along the minus strand of NC_139764.1, from coordinate 112,319,152 downwards.
TGCTCTCTTGCCCTCTCTTGCTTCTCCCCTCTTTCTCTTTCTCCTGGTTTTTCCCCACGCTTTTTCCACCCTCTTTTCCCCTACTCTTACCCCGTTTCTACCCCTTAGATCTTCCCTTTCTCTCTTCCCCCTTTTTTCTCTCTTTGGGGTTTCCCTCCAGCCCAGGCTGGTGGCTGAAGGCAAAGCCCTCTTTACCCACAACCCTTGTAATAAACCAGGTGTTTCTAGAATATCTCAGGTCTGCAGAGTTCCTTGTCCCTGCCATCAACAGATGTTACTACACCTTCTGAGTTCCTTTGCTTTGAGACCTGAAAATGGGTCCCGAGAACAAAGTAAATGTAGATTTCTATTTCTCTGGGGGAAAATGAATTTTTTGTGCACTTCTGTGTCCGCTATTTTGTGACACAGAGAGGACAGCAGGCAGCAGCAGGTCAGACATGGAAAGCTGCTTTATTTTCTGACTCCATCAACTTATACACACTTGGTACAAAAGCCAGAGATTGGCTAAAAAAAGGTTAACACCTCATGAACCTCATTGGCCACCATTACCATCAATCATGTTCTCCTCCCAGAGGAGAACTGTGCAAACACATAGATAAATTCTAAAAATACAGATAATTCACATGAAGCTGCATGAGAATCGTGCTGCAAAGATTCAAAATTCAAAAGCAAGAAAATTCAGGGCAACGCATTTCCCCCTCTGGAATGGGACGAAGGTGGTGGAATGGTGGGTTTGAAGCAGTGGAATCACTTGGAATTTGATCCATGTGTTGATTCCAGAGACTTTGGGGGCTCTTTGCACTCAAAGGAGAAGTTGGGAGTAGAGTTTTCCCCTCCTTTGGCTGGGGTTGTGTCCCATCCCAACAATAAAAGTCTGGAGGGAGCAGATTTGGGGCCACTCAGTGATCAAACCAAAATACGTTGAATTTTTGAGTGCTGGGGTAATTTTGAGAAGCCCAAAGCAGGAGAAGGGGCTTTGGTCCTGTCCTGGGTGGGCTGAGCAGCTTTGGGGGGTCTCAGAGAGGGTTTATGAGGTGGGTGAGTGGGGAAAAGCTTCCTCAGGATGGGGAGAAATTCCTGCAGGTGATGTGGAAGCTGAGCAGGGTGACAGGGGAGAGTTACTCATCATTCCTCATTCAAAGCACTGCTGTTCCTATTAAAAAAAAGTTGTTGCCATACTCAAATTATTTGGTTCATGCCTTAGATTGGGTGTTGTTGGAAAATCAGAAGTTCCCATCAGCTGCTTGGTGATTTTTCGTGGAGTTTCTGGGCTGTGTGGCACCTACACGGGATGTAAAGATGTTAATTTTAAACCATCCTCATGACCAGGGCTTGATGAGTTTATTTTTGCTCGTTGCTGGTGAGGAATCTTGGCGTTCAAACCGAGTTGTTTTTGTAATTCTTGTTTATCTGTAGCAGTTTTGGGGCTTTGGAGGTTTTGTGTGCTCATTTTGTGCCAGGAACATCTGTATAAAATCCAAACCTGAAGCATCTCTTGAAGAAAAGCAGAGCTTGCAGCTTGTCAGCTTTGGGGTTTTTTTTTTCAAGAAATTGAGACTTATCTGCTCAGTTTAATTGAGTTATCACAGGAACAGAAACCTCCAAGAGCCCTAAGATCAAACTCTCCACTGGTTTATTCAGATGCAGTTGAAAAGAAAATATTTTAGGGATTAATTGCCTGCTTTTGGGCCAAAAAGGCAGCTTGTTTTTGGCATGACATTCCTTAGATATTTTCTGCAATTTATTTTAAAGGAACTTTATTTCCAGAGGGTTTTTACAGCAAACCTGTATTTTACAGCTGCACGCAGAGGGATATTTAAGAATTAACATTTTGGCTCTGAAGCAGTTAAAATACCAGCTGAGTCATCAAAGCTCACATTTTAATGCAATAAAATATCACTTAAAGGTTTGGCTTAGGCTTGATAATAATCCTTTTATTACCTTTTAACCCTTTTTGGTTTGGGTTTTTTTTTTTTCCTCTGTTAGGTTTTATTAGGGCTGGACTCTTCCCTCCCATCTGATGTGGGAACATTTTTATGGCAGGAAATCTTCTGACAGTGGGTGTGTGCAGTTCCACTGGCTTGACTGAATCTTCACTGCTGCAGGTTTTAAACTGGCTGATGCTTAAAAACAAAGAGAAAAAAAAAAAATAAAAATAAAACGAGGGGACACGTGGCTTTCTCTTGATTAATTTCCAACACCCACCGTGTTGCCAACCTAAATTTAAGGATCTATAAAATCACGAGGGCTTTGAGGAGGCAAAATTTAGAGCAGAAACTTGTTTTAAACCTCAGAACTGCAGAGCTGGAATAATGAAAACATGTAGGAAAAAAATCCCTGGCAAACCGTTGCCATAATGGCCCAGCGGGAGTCAAAAGAACAATAATGGTTTCATTCACATCAAATTGGGTTGAAGGACCTGCAGACCCCAGGGAATATTAGAGGGGTTGTTGTTGTTTTTTTTTTTTTTCCCTTTTAACCCATCCGTTTATATTTTTTCCCCTCAAACTAAACAACACTTCCCATATTAAACAATCCAGGTTTATAACCCAAAGCTGTGGAGGGGGGAAAATGATTTTATCCTTAGCTCACGCTCATGAAATATTAAATTAAAGGGAAACGTGGAGTTTTGTGGAAGAATATCCCTCAGTGGCAAAATAAAAGTGTATTTTCACAAAGCTTTAATGTTAATTTAATAACTTCCAATGTTTCTGAGGGCAGACCATCCTAAATGAAGAGCTGCAGAGTCGATCCCGCAGTGGATAAAAAGGTTTTTGTGTGCTCAGCTTCCCCAGGGGTCGTGGTGCTCGGGGGCTTTTTCCCCCAACACCAGCAAATCCGAGGTTAAAAATCCGTTGGGGCTGTGACATCATTGGAGATGAGGCCACAGAAAATCCTTCTGGAAAATTCCCTGTGAGAAAGGAAAGGGGGGATGGAAATCTGCAGCTGCTCCTGCGGGAGGGTCAGCGCCGTGGGATTCTCCTCCCTGCTCCACAGCCAGGCTGAGGGTCAGATAAAAAACAGAAATCTGGCTGCCTCAGATCAGAAATATTCCCCCAAATTAGAAATAGCCAACATCCCTTGATGTGGGGAATCACCCACTGTGATTTCCTGGCTTTACCTGGATGTTGACCTGGGAATGGATTCTCCATTTCTCCATTTTTTTGGCAAATCTGGGAGGCATCCATTGCTTTCCTTGTGAAATAAAAACTTTTTTGCCACAAGGGCAGAGAATCAATGTCCCAGTTTTCCCTCTCCTCGTGGACAGGGATAGAAGGAGTTTGTCCTGCCCTCAGTGTCCTCTGTGCTCCAAAATCTGGGAGAGAACAGGAAAGGAAATCTCTGCTCACACTGGCCCAAAACTGTCCTGACCCATCCTCCTCTCTTTTTACCAAACTTGGGATATTTTTCTTTTTCTGGAGGGGGAAACTGCCTTTGGAATCTACTTTCAGCATAGGAATATTCAAACGAGGAGCTGAATTTTACACTGGAATCCTATTTTTTACTCATTGCCTTAAGAAAGGAATTAACCCAACGTGACCTTGTGGTTCTCAGGGCAGAATTTCACCATTCTTGATAAATATTTGGTGTTGGCTTGGTTTGTTAATCCTGCCCCAATCTCAGAGTTCGTCTCTTTGCTCTCTTATTTGCAATTTCTTCCCAAATGTTGATGGAATAAAATTTTGGGTGGTCACTCAGGTTTGATGGAGAAAGTCAGGTTGGATTTTAGGAAAAGGTTCCAGTCATGTTTTGAATTCCTGTTACCACAAAAGCTGTGATTTTCCTTTCCATCTGAACCCCAGAAATAAAGGGAAAAAGCAGGGGGAAAGATAAAAAAACCCCAAACTTTGAAGTTAATTTACCTGCTGTTCCACATCCTTGTCCTGCACGGTGATTTATTCCTTACAAGGAGAGGGATGGAGTTTTATTCCTCTTGGAATTACAAAGAAAATTACAAAACTGGGCCACAGTGACCTGCCCCAGTCTGTGGAAAAAAGGTCTCAAAACTGGGATGAATTTGGCTAAAAAGTGAAATGGAGACTCAGTAAAGCCTCTCCTCAAGGCTGCTTGTAATGTGCATTTCTCTTAGGAGAAGTAGGAGTTCAAAAGTCAAGAAAAAAATCTGATTTCCTGCAAAGTAAAGAAAGCTTTAGGATTAATTTATCTCAAATCTAAACCTGAATAGACTCCACAGTTTCTGCAGATGCTTCAGGGCCAGACTCAGCCCTGAGATGCTGCAAGAGGCTTCAAATTTAGATACTAAAGTGGAAAAAAAAAAAAGGAAAATAAATTATTTCAAAGACATTTTGCAGCTGTAATGGGAATCCTTGGGAAGAGGAACTGAGCAGTAGGAATTTGTGATCTTCAAGAGGTCACCTTGGCTCTTTACTGGGTGGGGGTTTTTTTATTTGGAGATTTTTGCTGCAAAATTCTGGGGACATTTCTGGGGAAAAGCTGTAGGAAAAGTGAGGAAGGTTTTTCAGTCAGTCCCCTTCAAAAAACAGAATAATAAACTCATTTGAACTCACTTTCTAGATCCTGACCTGGCTGAATCCTCATAATCATTCCAGAAAGAAAATGAGGGAAGAGTTTTTTTGCCCCACTTTTTGAGGATTGAACGTAAATAAGCACCTAAAGTAGAAATTCCTGGGATTTGAGAATCCCATGGAGGGATTATTTCACTTTGCTGCTGATGCAGAGGAGGTTTTTTTTTGCAGGAAGGATGAGCACAACTCTTTCAAAAGTAATTTTCATTGAGTTCTTTGAAGCAGTTCCTGTGCTTATCTCTAAATCTTCTCTATTTTCCTTCTGATCTCCTCTTTAAATAAATGAAAACTGCCTTTTGTGTTTTGAAGAACTTAATTATTCTGAGCTGTAAGATGATGTAATAGAGAATATCTTTTTTTATCAGCAGCAAAAATAGACAATCCCTTTTTTTTTTTTTTTCCCTCCTTTTTATTTCCTCTCTCCCACTCTGTTTCATTCCAAATCGAGGCCTTGGAATAAAGTTAAATGGGATAAAGTTAAATGGGATTTTACTGGAGTTTCACTCCCATCCTGGCTGATTTGGCACAAAGGGAATAAAAGTAAACACTTGCCAGTTTATTCCTGTTAATGCTGAGATTTTAACACAAATTTTAATGCAATTTATCTGACAGCATTAAACCAATGGGTTTTAATATTAGGATTAAAATCCTAATAAGATTAAAATCACCTGCTGGTAATTTTGCCTCAAGAATTCAGCAGTTTTTCTCATCTCCCATTTTCACAAATGCACTTTATGAGCTGATAACGGTTAATTTCTTATTTTAATGTACATTTTCAAGATCCTTTTGGATTTGGCATCCCTGGTTTGGATCAACCTGAGATAGTGGCAGGGCATGAGCTTTAATTTCCAAACCAAATAATTCTGTGCTTCTGTGTCCCAAAATTAACATTAACAAAAAAATAAAATCTCTTCATTTCAGGCTCTTTTGGCTCACTAACATCCCCAAATTGCTTTATTTTGCTGCTTTTTTTTTCTAAAGGCTGCCCATGCAACAGGGGCAGAGCAACATTTCCAAGTTTTATTCCTCTTTGGTGTGGCTTCACCCTTCCCTCTGCTGAACATCCTGGCTCCTCGTGGTTATTTTAAATAAAATTGGGGCTGAAACAAAAGAAACACTAAGAAAAATTGGCAAGATTTAATCCTTGACAGGCAGACCCAGTGCTGCTTGAATCGAGATGGAATTTCTCTGTTTTTGTGGAGAAAAAATTCAATTTTTTCCTTTTTTTTCCCCCATTTTTTTCCATTTTCTCCCCTCATCAGGGGTGTTACCACTGTGGTTTTTTCTCAGCTGTTTTGCCATCTGTGGGGGCTGCAGGAGTGCTCAGGGCTGGCTGGAGAAAAGAGGTTTTGTCAGAAAATTCTCGGCACCATTGACGCGAAAGGGAATAAATAAAATTAGGGGTGTCTGTAAAATCCAGGATTTTCCCTCCATCTTCTTTTCTTCATCAGTTATTGTGTAAAATTCCTCTCAGGAGAGGGAATGGATTTGCTTAAGTCTGCCCTAGGGAGCTGCTTCTTGTTGGATGTGATTATTCCATCTTAAAGAGAAACAAAACAAAACAAGGGCGGAGATAAAACCGGATTTTTCCATATTAATCACAACAGACAGAGAAAATCTGAATTAGGAGCTGAGGTTTCACTCACAGACAAATGCCATGATACATGGAATTTCTCATGGGTTAAATGCTTAGGAAAAAAAAAAATATATATATATATTTTCAAGAGGCAGCCTTGAATTCTGATTATTAAGGAAAATCTTTTAATTGTGATTAAAACAGCAACAAAAGCTGAGTGAAGTCACTCTTTACCCTCAGAACTGGAAATCCAACACCCCCAAACCAGATTTGTCTTTTTGTTTTAATCAGCTGAAGGAAATAGTTTAGGATTTGCATTGGGAAATGTATTTTTACTTGTGGCTTGTTTGTTTATTTTTGTCTATTTAACAGTGTTCCTGAAGTCACTATATAGAATTATTTTTCTATATTATTTTATATATAGAATTAATTTTCTGAATTATTTTAAAAGATCTGTTATGCTCCAAAATTAGCAAGACTGGGGTCTATTTCTCATTTCTCAAAAATTGATAAGAAATGTCAAACTGATAAGAAATATCAATATTGATGAGCTGTGTCCAAATCAGGGTAATGCTTTGGCCAACTTATGCTGCTCCTTGTGTTTAAATATTGGGAATTGTCTTATTTTGCATTATTTTATTGCTTTAATAACCTGACTTTAATATATGAAAACATTCCAATTTCTCCTCCTGAAGAAATTTTTCAGTGAGAACCGAGCAGAGTTTTAAGTAGAAATAAATAATTAATAACTCTTATTATTATATTTGAATATATATCAATGCAGTATTACAATGTGAAATTTTCTCAGCTGATGGAATAACAAATTATTTTTCAGAGCCTCAGGGCTGTGTTTTTTAGGCACCAACACAGTTAAAATTATGGAGTAAAAAGGATTTTAGATGGGTTTGGCATCACTTAACTTCCAGGGTGGATAAGTTTCCTCTAGAACAGCTTTTCCTCACGAAGATGGTAATTTTATAAACTTTTATTCCAGTGTCTTATATATTTATTTTTTAGCTTGGATTGGCTTTGAAGCTGTTACCAACCCGAATCTCACAGAGTAGCCAGAACATTGTGGTTTGACAAAAGCAAAACAAACAAGATTTTAATAATAATTCCCTTTACAGTGACAAATCCTACTGCATTTGACTGGAAAACAAATTGTGAGTGTAATAATCCTGAACCTCAGAGCAGTGACAGTGATGGAAATGTTTTTTAAAGCGAGGCCACTGGATCAAGATTCCCTTTGGTCTTCCCCCATTTCCAACAAAAGGACGGGTTAATTTGAATTTCATTGCTTTTTTTATCCTGAGGGAAATATCAAATGATCGCTGTTATTGCCCCAGAGGAGGGGGACAGGTGCTGTGTTTGGGGTTTTTTTTCCCCTCACACACACCTCGTGCTCATTAATTTGTGTTTTCACACATTTTAGTGGGAAGAGGCCGCCAGGCTCTGTCAGAAAAAAAACCAGCTATGATTGATCATTCGGGGGCAGGAGGGGAAAATATTCAGAGATTGGTTATATAAGCATTTAAATGAGCACTGTGCCCACAGGGCAGCGTTGGTTTTCCCTGGAGAAATGTGGAAAATGATGTTTTTAACCTCCTTTTTCTGAGCCACCTGCGTGTTTCCGTGAGAGAAGCGACGCCTCCGAACCGGCGCGTTCACTGAGAGTTCTCGGATTCATTGAGGGAAAAAACTCTTCTGCTGGATGCTCTGCACCAGCCCAGCAGATGGGAGGGGGGAAAAACGAAAATCAGAAAATACTTTTATTTAATTTGTGATCTTTGTGTCTGACAGAACTTGCTGGGCGAGGCCTCGGTGCTCGCGGGGATGTGTCTGAGCAGCTCCGAGCGTGGCACGGGGCCCACAGCCCAAACCCCACATCTCCTTTCCTCCTTTCCTTGTCAGCTGGATGGCTCTGAGAGCCTGGATCCACAGAGAAATCATTCCCTGGGATGGAATTCCTGGAGTATTCGTGGCTGCCCCATCTCTAGAAATGTCCAAGGCCAGGTTGGAGCAGCCTGGGATAGTGAGAGGTGTCAGAGTTGGAACTGGATGAACTTCCAGGTCCTTTTCAACTCAAACCATTCAGAAACTCCGTGAAATTTCCAAGTTCTCGTGTTCCTGGTGTGCACAAACCCCTCATACATCCCTGGGAATGCCCATCAGGTCTGAAGGAAAACAGAGAATCAGCACCAGAATTCTCCTCCCTCTGGGAAAAGTTCTCATCTCTAAGGACACAGCCCCAGGGCTTTTCACTCCCTGTGACCCTGACACTCTGCCCTCACTGAAAATCAACTCCTGGGGTTCAGAAAAAGCAGTTTTTTATCTAAAAATGACATTATCCCATTGTTTTTAAGCCCAGAGCTTTCCAGCGTGAAGGGGGGAAATTTGAAAGCCTTTTGGAACAGGATTGTGAACGGAAAGTTGAAGTTCAGAGACATTAAGAAGGGTCTGGCCACAGTGGGAAACAGAAGAAATGAGGGAATTACATTCCTTAGTAGATGACCCCAGTTATTGTTTCAGCTGGTAACAGGAATGTAGATGCTAAAATTGGGTTTAGAAGAGTTTTTTTTTTCCCCTCACTGGTGAGGGATCCCCTTTCTGATGGCATTTCCCACATCCCCATCTCTGACAACAAAAGTGATGGTTGTTATTTCATACCTGGAACGCTGTTCAGGCTCTATTTATAGATTCGCTTTGGGAGTTTTATTGGTGTTTCACAACTCTGAGTTCCTGCAGAGCTGAAAGGTGAAGTCAGTTCCTCCTGCAAGGGCTGATTTCAGGGGAATTGCTGTCCTGTGGTTAATGCTGAAAATCCCAACCTGGGCTTGCTGGGGTTGCTGGAGGGTGTTTTTAGGATCAAATCCCCTCTCAGACCCTTCCTCTGAAAGCAGAGTGTCTAAAACTCATTTGGTGGGTAAATCATTGGCAGGAGGGATGAGGAAATCCCTCATTTCTACAGGATATCAGAGAGATGTGGCATTTTTCCCTAATAAAAATTAATTGTAGTACATCAATAAAATGCTGTAACCCAAAAATATAGCAGTGCCTTTAGCATACCTTGATAAAATACCCTTAAATTTTAATTGTAGCTTCAATACCACGTATTTATCAGCACAAGGAAAAACAGCCTGAATTTCTTAATAAAATGGATTGGGTTGGGAGGATCACCTGGTTCCAGGGATGATACCTCAGACTGTCTGTGCTGCTGAGAAGGTGCTTTTTATATTGGAGTCGTTTCTCCTGAGTGAATTCCAGCCTGGAAACTGCCAGCAGAGCTTGGCTTGAGTCGTGTTTCTATAAAAGAAGAGGAAATTCTGCACGGAGAGCTCATATCAGTGATTTTTTTTTCCCTCCTCTGGCAGGGAGTTGGAATGAGGTGAGCTTCAAAAGGCTCTTCCAACCCAAACCATTCTGTGAGTGCTGAAAATTCTGCAATTTCTGCTCCAGTGTCTGTTCCATGGTGTTGTGTGGAGCTCAGCACGGGGCAGCAGCAACTCTGAAGGGTTTTGTAGAAAAGTGAGAGGTGAAAAATAGATTTTAAATTGTCCTGAACTTCATTTCAGTTCCTTTTCATCCTTGGAATAATTCAGCTTTCGGGGAGGTTTCTTAAATGAAATTTATACATTAATTCAGGTATAAATACAAATAGAATCAGGTAGTGCTCAAAGAAATTGGCTTTTAAACCCCAAGGCATTTATAAATCTAACCTCATCCAAGTCTACACTCTTTAAAGTTGTATTTTTTCCTAAATAGCTGGGCAGTAAAAGTTCTGATGACGAACACAAGTGAGTTTTTTTGCCTAATTCTGCTGTTTTTAAACCTGGTCTCTGTCCCAGTGTTTTTGTGTTGGAGGTGTCCCAGTGCAAACACCTGGTTTTTTTAGCCCAATAAGCCTGGAAGAATCATTTCAATTTCCATTTTTCCGGTGTTAATTATTATAAATGTTGTTAATTATTATAAATACCTTGTATCTGCAGATTAATATTGTTTCAAACAGGTGCAGTCACTTAGTATTAATGTGAGTTTAATGGGCGTTACTCCCTGAATTGGCTGCTTTGAGGCTTAATTTGGAGAAAAGCGTGTAATGATGTTTAATAACTCTCTCTGCCAAAAGAGCAGGACGTGCTTCCTTTCGCCTGAAAGATTTGTTGAATGTATTTATTTTAATTTTTTTTTTTTTTTTCTCATGGAATTATTTGGAGCACTCATCACCAACACGTTGAGCCAGGAGTTTTTGCTGTTGAGTGATTCACTGCAACACCTTGGTGGAATTAATGCAGAGCTTTAGCACTGGAACTGGTGGTTTGTTCTTGATGAAAAAATTCAAAATTAAATTCCCTCCAGGCCAGAAGTTCTGCTATGGGGGAGACCAGGCCCTGTGGAGAGACATTAAATGCAAATATAAATAATTAAAACATAAAAAAATGCGCCTGAATGTCACCTTCATTAAGAAATGATGAATTTCACCCCCTTGTTCCACTTAGTGCCAAACGAGCTCCTGATGAAATAATAAGGCGGATTTTTTGAGAGCTTTGTTTTGCTGGGTGATTTTTTTATTGGATATTTTTGAATCCTGGGTGGAATCTCACAAATTGGCTACAAAAACCACCTCAGGGCAGTTCTGTAAAATGGTGCAGGGAGGTCCAGTGGTGTCCAGGACCTTTCAGCATCCCTGGTTTTCCTGGGGCATAGGTGGATGGAGAACTCATTTACATTTCTGCACTTTTATTTTCCATCCCCGGTGGTGACAGGACTAAAACTCTGCAATAACACAAAATATTAAACCAGGAATTGCTGGATTAAACCAGTGGAAGCCGTGTTGTCCCTCAGCAATAATTGGAATATGCTTGGAATATCCCAGGGTGGGATATTCTGGCAAATCCCCCTGACACAGGACATGATTTGACTTTGGATTTTCAATTTAGGAGGAAAATCTGGTTCTGGATGTTGTTCTAGGAGGTTGTAGCTGTGTTTCTACATCAATAGAGGTTCATAGGATCAGAGGGGAGCTCTGATTTTCTCTGTCACACACCGGTGACACTCAGAACGTGCCTGTCCCCAAAATTCATATTTGGAGCCATTCCAAAACCCTGCTGTCCTAAAGATGGAATTCCTTCATAGCTGGTGCAATATTGCTTAGATTAAACACTTCTAAGTGGTTTTTTTTTCCCCCACATTTCAATGTTCAACCTTTCTTTTCCTCACACCTTTGAGTCCCGTTCTTTTTCCTCACACCTTTTAGCAGCTTCTTGCTATTTTCCATCCCCAGTGGTGACGGGACTAAAAATCTGCAATAACACAAAATATTAAACCAGGAATTGCTGGATTAAACCAGTGGAAGCCGTGCTGTCCCTCAGCAATAATTGGAATATGCTTGGAATATCCCAGGGTGGGATATTCTGGCAAATCCCCCTGACACAGGACATGATTTGACTTTGGATTTTCAATTTAGGAGGAAAATCTGGTTCTGGATGTTGTTCTAGGAGGTTGTAGCTGTGTTTCTACATCGATAGAGGCTCATAGGATCAGAGGGGAGCTCTGATTTTCTCTGTCACACAGTGGTGACACTCAGAACGTGCCTGTCCCCCACAAATTCATATTTGGAGCCATTCCAAAACCCTGCTCTCCTAAGGATGGAATTCCTTCATGGCTGGTGCAATATTGCTTAGATTAAACACTTCTAAGTGGTTTTTTTTCCCCCCACATTTCAATGTTCAGCCTTTCTTTTCCTCACACATTTGAGTCCCCTTCTTTTTCCTCACACCTTTTAGCAGCTTCGTGCTATTTTCCATCTCCAGTGGTGACAGGACTAAAAATCTGCAATAACACAAAATATTAAACCAGGAATTGCTGGATTAAACCAGTGGAAGCCGTGCTGTCCCTCAGCAATAATTGGAATATGCTTGGAATATCCCGGGGTGGGATATTCTGGCAAATCCCCCTGACACAGGACATGATTTGACTTTGGATTTTCAATTTAGGAGGAAAATCTGGTTCTGGATGTTGTTCTAGGAGGTTGTAGCTGTGTTTCCATATTGATAGAGGTTCATAGGATCAGAGGGGAGCTCTGATTTTCTCTGTCACACACTGGTGACACTCAGAACGTGCCTGTCCCCACAAATTCATATTTGGAGCCATTCCAAAACCCTGTTCTCCTAAGGACGGAATTCCTTCATGGCTGGTGCAGTATTTCTTTCCTATTGCTTAGATTAAACACTTCTAAGTGGTTTTTTTTCCCCACATTTCAATGTTCAGCTTTTCTTTTCTTCACACCTTTGAGTCCCGTTCTGACTCCATTGTGAATTGAGTTTATTTCTGTCAGGATCAGGAATAAAGCTGCTGTTTGTCCTCAGCCCTCACCTCCTGAGGAAACAAAAAATTGTCAAGGTGGCAGGAAATTTCAAGGGGTTTGGAAAAGCTGTGCCAAAAAGCAGGAAGCTCTTGTTAAAGGGCAGGTCATTTAGTGACACCAGTGGGTGTTGGAGGCTGTGGAATCATAGTTTGGGAAGGGACTAAAGCTCATCCAGCTCCAACCCTGATGCCTCCCATTGTCCCAAGGTGATCCAAGCCCTGTCCAACCTGGCCTTGGACACTCCCAGGGATCCAGGGGCAGTCACAGTTTCTTTGGGAATTCCAGCCCAGCCCCTCCTTACCTTCCCAGCCAGGAATTCCTTCCCAACATCCCTCTGACAGTGGGAAGCCATTCCCTGTGTCCTGTCCCTCCATGCCTCATCCCCAGTCCCTCTCCAGCTCTCCTGGAGCCCCTTTAGGCACTGGAAAAGGCTCTGAGCTCTCCCTGGATCCTTCTCTTCTCCAGGTGAGCACCCCCAGCTCTCCCAGCCTTTATCCCGGTTCTCCCAGTTGCTGGAATTGTTGGAGTTCCATGGTCACAGACAGAGTTTGTTCACAGCACCACGAGTTTGTTCCTTCCCTTCACAGCTTGCTGGCCTCTTCCAGGCTTGCTCTGGAAGTTCTCTTCTCCTTGGAGGTTCAGTTTTGGAGCCAGATTACCAATCCCTGGGTGTTTGTTTTGCAGCTGCCCTACAGACCTGCCTGGAAAGAAAATATTTGTCTTCATTTCCAAACAAACCCTTTGGTATAAAAACATTTGGAAAAATAGATCTTGTGAGTGTTCAGCTGAGCTCCCTGAAGAGAGAATTTCTTGGCAGATTGATAAGAACCAGGCACTTGCACCTGGCCAGAGCCTTGAATTCCCCAGGGAGGGAAGCAGGGAAACCCTCCAAGGAATGAAGGATCAGTGTTGGCCATCCATGAAGCTTCCCAAGAGCAGCCACAAGCACCTGGTCCTATATAGGTTAATCCCATCAAAGGGGCAACTCTTTCTGATTTACAGACTAGAAAATATTTCAGGATTATTCAGGGCAACGGGACAAAAGAGCAGGAATAGGAATAAAGGCCAGGACCTCACAGCAGTTGAGCCTTTTGTCTGAGCCAGCCCTGGGCTGTGCAGCTCTCTCGGTCATGCTCTGCAGAGTCAGGGAACAAAGGAATCCTGACTGTGTTTGCTTTGGCTCCAGGCAGGGAGGGATGATTTAAATGTGTTCCTAAACCAGTGGTGAGCCAGGTCTGGGCTGTAGAATCTTCATTTTCTCTTTTTTTCCCTCTCCAGGTCACTCAGATGAGCCGTCCAGACCTGATTTTGTTCCTCATGAAGTACCTGATGGCCTTGGTGGTTGGGATCCCCTCGGTGTTCTGGGTTGGAAGCAAGAAGACGTGTTTTGAGTGGGCCAGCTTCTTCCACGGGCGCAGGAAAAAAGAGTGAGCACGGATATTTCACAGATAAACCCTTCCCTTGCTGTCCTGGGAGAGAGTTTGGGTTGTTTTTTCATGGCAGAGGCAGGAAGGGATGGAAAAGTCACTGCTCAGAATGGAGCAAGGAAGAACAAAACACACAACAGCTCAAAAAATCCCAATTTCTCCCTAATTATTCTTTGTTCCCAGAATCAAACCTACATTTGTCTGTCTCCAAAATGTTTTTAACAACAGTTAAGTGTCAAATAAAACATTGCAACTACTCTGCCTCTTACTGAGAGGTGGAATGGAAACTTTTTATTTATAAATGTGCATCCAGCCAACTGAATCAGAGCTTTGAACTGAAATTAAAGGCAGGTTCTTCTCACCGTGGTTGCAGTTGAAAGCATTTGTCTCTGCTTTTAATCCTCCTTATGCATTGGTGCTGAAAAGCAGTTTGATAAAGTGACAACAAGAATTTCTTGGGGCTTCTATAAGGTTGAAATTAATTTAGATTAAGGTTGGCATCGATTTAGGGACAATCTGTGTGATTTGATGGTAGCCACGGGTAGGCGCTTTCCTAATAAATATTGTCCTTTAAGATGTTTTAAAGCAGATCCACAAAGGCAGTGGTGACTCCTTCATGACTTTTGGTCCATCCTTCAAGGATTATAAATAACCTGATAGGGAGGCGCTTCAGAATTAGGAAAACGGGGATATTATGATGTAAATAATGCTCTTGTTTGCCCAGCCAGGCTCCTTGTCCTGTTTGTAAAACAGTCACAGAGCTGGGATCCCTTTTACACCACCCTAATTAACATTAATTTTTCTGACTCCTTCTCTGCTCAGAGTCGTCAACGAGAGCCGCCAAGTGCTGCAGGAGCCCGACTTCGCCCAGTCCCTCCTAAGGGACCCCAACACCCCCATCATCCGAAAGTCCAGGGGCACTTCCACGCAGGGCACGTCCACCCACGCCTCGTCCACCCAGCTGGCCGTGATGGATGACCAGAGGAGCAAGGCCGGCAGCGTCCACAGCAAAGTCAGCAGCTACCACGGCAGCCTGCACCGCTCGCGGGACGGACGGTACGAGGGGTTCCTCCCCGTTACAAATGTGGATTTGTTGTGGTTTGAAAGCAAAACAAATGAGAGGCTCCGAGTCAGAGATAGAATTTAATAAGAAGAAAGGTAAAAAGGTAAAAATAAAATAAATGCAATAACACGAAGGATCACTGACAGAGTCAGAATACAACCTGAGCAGGATGGTGGAAGCAGTCCAGGTGAGGTGCTCTTCCTGAAGCAGTGATCCTGTAGAAAGGTCTGGGAGCTCTGCTCCTCTGGGAATCCAGTGGATAAGTGCTACTTGCACTGTCCCAAATCCCAGATTATATCCAGGTGAGAATGCTTGGCTCCTCCCCCTGGGTGGAGCATCTCACAATGGGATGAGGAGTTGTGAAGTGGGTCCTTGATGGCCCATTAAACAGAGATAACCCCTGGAGGGAGTTACCTGTGAGTCATGGGCCAGGCGTTGATGGGCCATTAGCAGAAAACACCCTTGGGAAAACACTGCCCCACCTGTTTTCAACAGTTCATGAAGATGGTGATAGAATAAATACTTTGTGTACATCCTACACATGCAACCCAGGACAGAAGGCTAAGGATTAAGACAACACCGGGGCTCTATTTACATCCTTTCACGTTTCCCTCCGCCAGGTACACTCCCTGCAGCTACAGGGGCGTGGAGGAACGACTACCTCACGGCAGCATGTCACGGCTGACCGACCACTCCAGGCACAGCAGCTCGCACCGGCTGAACGAGCAGTCGCGGCACGGCAGCGTCAGGGACCTCAGCAGCAACCCAATGACACACATCACCCACGGCACCAGCATGAACCGCGTCATCGAGGAGGACGGCACCAGCGCCTGAAGGGGGAAGACAGGGCTCAGAGTGCTGGCAGTGTTGTCATCACGCTCAGTATTATCATCCTCAGGTGCTGAATTCGGGGCGTTGGGAAGCCGAGGGTTGGCTTCTCTGCCGGGGAGAAAGAGTTGCGGGACTTGGCCTGGGAGATGTCTTGAGTAAAAGAGGTGGTTGTCTCCTCTGAACCTCTCTGTAGGTAATTATTTATTTGATAAACTGTTCCTCATCGGGCACGACTGCTGAATTTCTTATTCTCTGTGGAAAAACAATCTGCCTCCCTTCCTTCTCTCTCTCCCCTCCCTCGCTCTGTCCTTCTTTTCGTTGTCGGGAGGTGCCACACCCTGAAATCTCGGAGTTGTCGGAGTTGTTCTGATGGGACTTGAAGGAAATCTTGATGGTTGAAGGGATCCCTCCATGCACCTCCCTCCAGCGCTGCCGGAGGGACGTCTGTGCGAGCTGGCAGCGTTTGGTCACACTGGAAACACCACAGGAAGGAGAATTTTGGAGAAAGAAGCCTCTCTGAGGATCACCAGCTCTTCCCAGAGCTGTCCAGGCTCAGTTGTGCACAGAGCAGGGGGAAGAGAGAGGCAGGGAAGAGCAGTGATTTTTTTATACCTTGTACTGTCCTTGCTTTTTTACGAAAGACTATTTAAATTTTCTACTCGTTTACAATTTCCGTAGGAAGAGATGGGTTTTCAAAGCAGTTATCTAGATAATATTCAGCCGTTTATTTTTTAGAGTCATGTACAAAAGCTGAGATTGCCTGTTCCTGATCTATTTAAAAAAAAAAAAAAATTATCATAGAAAAGCTGAATTTGTCACCCCAGCAGGAATGTACAGCCCCTTCTTAGAGCCAGAGCTGAGCCTGTTTACAAACCCAGCACCTGAGTGAAGAAAGCTGAGGCCAGAAGCACCAGAGGAGTTGATTCAAGGATGTCCCACCTTCCTCATGGCTGGTTTGGGGAGGATTCTCTGTGCTGAGCAAGAGTTCAGAGATGGGTGGGAGAAACTGAAGCAGGAGCTGCCCCCAGATGGGGAAAAAGGAGGATGTGGCAGCTGGAAACCCACGGCATTCCTTGAGGAGGAGACAAGATCCACAGTTCAGGGGTCGTGGTTATACAGATCCACCTCTGCTGTGGTTGTTTTCATCCCCCACTGCAGATTCATGGTAGAGAGTTCTCAGTTTGGGCTTCTTTTGTGTGGAGAGGATCCCTGGGGATGCACTGGAGGCAGAAGTCGAGGATGGGGCTGGAGATCTTCTGGAGCATCTTCTGCGGAGATTCATCCAGCCCGAGGAAACACTGCTGGCATGCAAACCTACCTCAGTAATTACTGCAGATCACTGCTGGGAAATGAATCCTTGTTTCTGCGTTGTCCTTCCACGATTCCCTCGCTGACCTGCTGGAGCCATGTTGAGAACCCTTTGTGCTCCAACCTCGAGGGCACGGCCCAGGCAGGAGCTGGAGGGGCCTTCACTGAGCTGCTCCACAATTAACTCATTTTAATTGCAGCTGATGACACAACAGCAAAGCTCATAACCTGTGTGCCGTGGAATCAAAGGCTCCCAGACAGATTTATCCCAAATTGTCTTTCTTGCTTCCACCAGCTCGGAGGAGAAGAAAAGTGGATCCCAGCGTGGAATAACAAAGCTCTTTGTTGTCAGCCCGGGAGGGAGGTGCTGCACCCCAGGCTCTGCTTTGCCTGTTTGCTCAGCAAACATCCCCAGGGACAGCCCTGGCCCGGGGATAACTGCCCAGATCCAAAGCACATGGCTGTGGAGAATCCTTTGGGGTGACTTTAACTGGAGAAGCTGCAACTCCCTGGAAGCCCCAAGGGTGGAACCTTGGCTGGTTTTCAAATTCAGCTCCTCCTGACTCCAGTGCTGCCTCAAAGGAGTGATCTGGTGGGAATCTGGATCTGTGGAAGGAACCAGGAAGCTGAGTTTTCCTAAACACTGGAACCCAGCTAAATAAGCTCAAGGGTTTACCTTGATCTTCTTGGCTCAATTTCCAGCACTCTTTTTTTCTTTTTTTCTTTTTTCTTTTTTCTTTTATGAATTGTAGCAATGCTTTGACTTGTTTGGAGACAGGGAGAGGAACACTGATGGAGTTTGGGAAAGGATCCTGCTGGAAATGTTAATTTGTGAGGCTCAGTCTCAATACTGCTTCCAGATGGGAATTTCAAAGTCGTTCCTTGCTCGTGGATCCTGAAGGGACAGAGGCTCTTGTCACCCCAGAGAGGTGATTAAACCTCCAGCTGGAGCTCTGGCTGGGGTTTTTTTGCCTCTCTTCTACTTTCAACACCTGAGCCAGCCCGCTGTGCCCTCTTGGCAGAGCATTCCTCCTGAGAAGAGCATTCCTCACCCATGGAAGAATGTCCCAGCTCTGCTGCAGCTCCCAGCTCTGGGGCTCACAGGGCTCCAGCTCCCAAATCATCCTGTCCAGGGGCTCTGAAGGGCATCCCAGTTTGAATGTGGCCCCACCAGCATCTCAGGGAGGGGCACCAGGAGTGTTTTTGGGGTGCTTTCCTACCTGGGTGCCTGGTTTGTGGGATTGGTGCCAAGCTTTCAATTCCCCCCGAGCTGAAACCTCCAGCCAGGAGGGCGTTTCCAGTCACTGAAGTTCTCTGGGCTCCCTGAGTGTCCCTGCAGCTGAACAGCTCCTCATGGAGTCCCTGCAGTGTTCTGTCCTTCCCCAGCAGCCACCAAAAGCTGGATCCTCTCTCCCAGGAAGCAGGCAGGGCAGCTGGACAGTGCCCTGAGCTTCTCCAGCTCATCCCAAACTTCATCCCTCTCCCTCCCACGCGCACGATGGCCGCGGCCCCAAAACTCTGCTCTGTGGAATTGTTCCGTCAAAGCTTCCTGTAAAACACTCAACAACTCATTCCCAGTATTCCCAGGGATCTCCAGCTCCTCTTCTACCAACCTGACTGTGCTGACAGCAGATCCTCCCCCGAGTTTGTGGTGTTCCTTCTTTCTCAGTCCATGAAAAATCCCGGATTGGAGCCGCGGTCGCGTTGCATGGAAGAGGCTGCTCCTCTTTTTTCAAGCATAAAGAGCACCACAGCAGCAAAAAGCCACATTTAGGTGTCAGTGTGTTTGTGTTCTTCTCCCTTTCCTTCCAGCTTAGGCTTGGGGTTTGTGCTGGGAGCTTTAAGCCACCAGCTCTAGGGGGGTCAAAGGTGAGCACGGGTGAACACTAGGAGGCTCTGGCTGAAATCTGCTCACGGCCAAATCCAGCACTGCTCCAGCAAGGAGAGAAGGGGAAATCTCTCAGGAAGGACACAAGGAGAAGAGCCAGGCCAGCCTTAGAGCAGTGCCCACCCTTCCAGGGCAGCTCCAGGGTGCTGAGGATCCCAAAAAAGCATCAAGGAGACAGCAGCTCCGTCTGTGTGGTGAAACCAGGGCACAGAGCAGAGCAGCCCCCAACCCACAGAGGTGCCATCCCCAGGTCCACCCTGAGCAGCAGAATGTCCAGTTGAATGTGAAGCTTTACCCCCATCCCCTATTCTTTTCTAACGGGATCAGGAATGATTTTTCCCTCCCCGAGGCGCGGCGTTTTCCCGGATTTTGCTCCGTGCATGGGGAACTCGGTGCATGCAGTGTCCTTCCCTCGGCACTCTGGTGTTGTGACAAGGTCCAGCTCCTCAGGAGAGGGGAAGGAGCTCCTGTGGGATCTCTGCATCGTGGAATGTGTGGGGCAGTCCCTTGCCCGTGGCTGGCCCCGCTTGCACTCGGCTCTTGGTAGACTTGTTTACAGTAGTCCAGTGTCGGTTTGGTAACGTTTTAATTTTTTTTAGCACTTTAACTGTGAGTGTACAAACTGGTTCCCTTGTAGTTGGTGTACATTTTCATTTTAGGCCTTTGGAAGTTTTTAATAAAACGATGGAAAAAAAAGTCTGGCGACGGGTTTTCAATTGTTCTCCTGTGGGTGTAATCCTACCCCCCCCCCCCCCCCCCCAAAAAAAAAACCCCAGTTCAGCAGCAGTTGAGATATAAAGGTAAAATAATTAAATATCGGGTTTTACTCTGGCCAACAGCTCTCTGAATTTGAAAAAAGACTTTCTAGACTTAATCTCCCCCCAACATCTGCACTCCTGGACGCCTGGCACCCTTCCAGCAAACACAAAGCTCTCCTGCTCCTCCCTTTTACAAGAACAGACCATCCAACCTCCAGCATTTCACAGGCAGAGAGCAAACAGGTTTGGGAGCAGCAATGCCAGGGATGTTTGGGGTTTTTTTATTGCCAAACCCAAGCTGAGGACAGGATGACTGATTTATCTGTCTGGCGTTTGGGCGGATGCGTGGTTGTTTTGGGTTGGAAGCCGAGTCTTGCGTGGCTGGTGATAAAATAACTCCTCTCGCTAATTACTGGGGCTGGTTTAGGTCTTGTTAAATTAATAGTTCAGGGATTAAACTTTAGGAGCTGCTGCTCTGCTCCATCTTCCCTGAATTTAAACTTGAGGGTTGTGAGTGCCCAGCCCTGAAGTCAATTTGATTTCTTGGAGTGAAAAGGGTTCCCACTGCAGCTAAACCCACCAGGGATGAGGAATGGGAGCTCGCAGCGTTTATCTCCCCTCTGTGCTGCATTGGCGGCTCCCAGAGGGGTTAATGCAGGGCCTGGGGAGGAGATGGAGTCACCTGGAGCTCCTTTGGCCCTCCCAAAGTGGTTTGACGAACCTGCAGGTGAGGGAGGTGGGAGGAGCACGGAAAAAGAGGAGCTGGAGGCGGGGGATGTGATTGGAGCAGAGACCGAGGTCGGTTCAGACCCCCAGGCTGGGCTTAGGGGTGTTTTAGTCACAATCACATTCCTGATGCACCTTAACGCCCCTGTTGCTGTTTTGGGGCCAGCTTTGTCTCTCAGCTCTGCCAGCTCCTGCCCGTGTTGGGATTTCTTCTGCAGTTTGAAGGGGGAAGAGCATCTGGCCATGCACCAATAATCCTAAAGGCAACAAAATCATTGAACTGTGCAATGGTTTGGGTTGGAAGGGACCTTAAATTTATCTTGTAATTCTGTCAGGGACAGGGACACCTCCCACTGTCCCAGGCTGCTCCAAGCCCCATCCAGCCCAGCCTTGGACACTTCCAGGGGTCCAGGGGCAGCCACAGCTTCTCTGGGCACCCTCTGCCACGACCTCACCACCCTCACAGGGAACAATTCTTTCCCGATATCCAATCTGAACCTACTCCAAGAAATTATTGGTACCAAAAGGCCGAAACAAAACAGGTGGAAATAGGAGATTCCTTTTTAAAAAGCCATTTTGTTTAGGAGTTATCTCCAGTGGGATAAAACCACCAGCCCTGGAGCGTGACCAGCTGGGATCCACATTTCCAACGCCCTCGGCTACCGGTCCGACTGGTTCTTGTGATAACACTCCAGACACCTTGGATTGATATTCAGTCTCCAGTTTCAGTGCCTGCACCTGTTTGCCACCTCTTCCCTGCACCCACATCCTGCTGCTGTTCCCCACTGCCATCTCCTGCTCCCCCTTCATCCCCCACAGGGACAACCCATCTCTGTGAGTTTGGCTTTTGTGAGATCCCACCTTCCCCTTTGCTTCCTGCCCCCATTTACTGCCTCCACAAACCCCCTTTGATGCATTTCAGAGCCTCTGCATCCCAAGAGCTGCCTTAAAATATTTCCAGGGTCTCCTATGAGAGATGCTCAGCAAATTGGAGGTGTCCTGATAACCTGAAATGGTGGCAAAGCTGAAGGAGGGTGGATCTGCAGTGCCAAATGGTTGCCAGCCTCTTCCCAAGAGTTGTAATGCAAAATTTTAAATATAAATATAATAATATTCCTGTTTGGCATAGACATATCCTGCTCTGCTTCCCCCTTCGGAGGGTTCTTGCCTTTGGGAGAACATAATGAAAAAAAAAAATCCCTTAAGGCCCTGAATTGCAACATAATCCAGCTCCAAATCCCACCTGGAATCCCTCAGAAGGGACGAGCCTCGACATTCCCCCCTGGGATGCCTTCAAAGCCCTGAGATCTGCTCTGTGGAAACGACACCATCAGATAAAGCTCAAGGCTCAGCCCCTGCCAAAAGACACACAACATCTGCAGAAAGGGGGATTAGGGAAAAGTTAACCTCCTGCCTCAGTTTTAATTTTTTGGGAGGCAACCAGGTCTCAAGTTCTCCTTACAGCAAGGTGGGTTTGGGGCTTTCCTGGTGGTCCCCAGACTCTGAGGGGGGATGGCACTGAGGCACAAAGGGAGCAGGGCCATCCATGTGCTGGCTCGTGGAAGATCAAAAAAATCCGGGGCTGAACAAGAGTTTGGACTTTTAGTGACAAGACGAGAGGGGGAGTTGTGCCAGGGGAGATTCAGGTTGGGCGTCAGAACCAGAAAACACTGGAAGGGGCTGCCCAGGGAGGTGGTGGAGTCCCCATCCCACTCCTGGCACTCACTGCAAGGTGAGTCCAGTCAAAACTTGATGATCTCAGAGGTGTTTCCCAACCTAAATGATCCTGTGAAAACCAGAAACCATCTTTAATTTTCAACTCCTTTCAAAATATTTCTCCCTAAAAGCAATCCCTGCTTGTTCCACAAAAGCTCCCCTGGCTGACCCGCCCTTGGCAGCAGGTGAAGGGTTAACCCTCGGTCTTTGGGAGCCTTGAACTGTGTGAGCCAAGCCCCCGAATGCTGCCAGAGCTCGTTAGCCCCGCAGAAGGGGAGAAAGGGAGACACGGCGCTAATTGGAGCAACAACCTCGCAGAGCTGTGAGAAATTACCGGCGGCACAATGAGGAGGTGCCGAGCTCCGGTTCACAGGTGCCGGGTCACCCCAAAGGCCTGACCCCTGTCACTCAGTGCCCCTGACCCTCCCGACCTGTCCCTGGGGCTCTGCTCCCTCCAGCTGCTCGGGGAGGGCTTTTCATCCCCGGCCGGAGCAGCTGCTGCTGGAAAAGCTGGGACTGGCAGGACTGGAATGTTTTGGGTTTTTTGGTGGAAGACCAGGAGGGAGGAGCCCGGCGGTGACAAGTGGATGTCACAGGGATATCTCTGTTCCTGCCTGGCGCTGCTGTAAATCGAATTCCCAGTGCTGCTCCTGCCCCAGACCCGCCGGGGCTTTGCATCAGTCAGAGCAGTCGGGTCAGGGGCGGTGCAGGAGGAGAAAAAGCTGCACCATCCCACGAGTTCATGTGTCCAACAGTGTGTTCAGCCGGCTCCTGGCATCAGGAGAGCTCCTTCTCCTTCTCCTTCTCCTTCTCCTTCTCCTTCTCCTTCTCCTTCTCCTTCTCCTTCTCCTTCTCCTTCTCCTTCTCCTTCTCCTTCTCCTTCTCCTTCTCCTTCTCCTTCTCCTTCTCCTCCTTCTCTCCTTCTTCTCCTTCTCCTTCTCCTCCTCCTCCTCCTCCTCCTTCTCCTCTTTCTTCTCCTTCTCCTTCTCCTTCTCCTTCTCCTTCTCCTTCTCCTTCTCCTTCTCCTCCTTCTCCTTCTCCTCCTTCTCCTCCTCCTTCTCCTCTTTCTTCTCCTTCTCCTTCTCCTCCTTCTCCTTCTCCTCTTTCTTCTCCTTTTCCTTCTCCTCCTCCTTCTCCTTCTCCTCCTTCTCCTTCTCCTCTTTCTTCTCCTTTTCCTTCTCCTCCTCCTTCTCCTTCTCCTCCTTCTCCTTCTCCTTCTCCTTCTCCTTCTCCTCCTCCTCCTCCTCCTCCTCCTCCTCCTCCTCCTCTGCTCCCACTGCAATCACAGCTCGTTGTACAATAGTTTCCCCTGTTTTCCCGAGGATGAGCCATCCAAAAATGCTTTTCCTCCATTCAAGGACAGCGGGGAATTGGGATCCTTTTACAAGAGCTCTTGGAGCAGCTTTGTGTGCAGGGAGGATGTTTTGGGATGGAGGGATGCCCGTGGGGAGGAATCGGTGCTCGGGATGCTCGCAGAACCCTTGGATAGTTCAAGCTGGAAGGTTTGGGAGGATGTTCAGGGAGAGATGTTGATCCAGCTCAGGGTCCCCAGTGCCGACACCGCCCCACACCCGCCCTGGGCCAGGATCCGCCGCAGCTTTTCCACCCAAACCGCGGGGGCGGAAAAAGAGGGAAAATCCCCAGGGAAATGTGTCTGAGCCCTGGGGCTGGGACACTGCCCGGCCCGGCCGCTGGATTTGGAGACCCCACAGGGCTCCCTCCCTCCTTGCAGGCTGCGGAGGATCAGCCCAGAGAAGCCCCAGAGAGTCCAGGCGGGATTTTTAAGGCAATAGTGCCACCCTGTGCCCTGAGCTCCCCGCGACACCCCAGCGACACCGGCGGGTGACAGGCGGGAAGGTGGGGCTGGTGGCACTGGGGACCCACACACAGGGCTGGGGACACATCCAGGGATTCGGCCGCGGCAGGAAAAGGGTGGAAATCAATCCCACCCCATCCCACCGCAGCCGGAATCCTGGAAGGGAAGGGAAGGGAAGGGAAGGGAAGGGAAGGGAAGGGAAGGGAAGGGAAGGGAAGGGAAGGGAAGGGAAGGGAAGGGAAGGGAAGGGAAGGGAAGGGAAGGGAAGGGAAGGGAAGGGAAGGGAAGGGAAGGGAAGGGAAGGGAAGGAAAGGAAAGGAAAGGAAAGGAAAGGAAAGGAAAGGAAAGGAAAGGAAAGGAAAGGAAAGGAAAGGAAAGGAAAGGAAAGGAAAGGAAAGGAAAGGAGCCTCTGGGTTGTGCAATTAAATACTGGAGGAGCAGCAGGGCATTTTTTGGAGACAGTTTTGCTGTGAATCTCCGGTGTGACACCCCCAGCGAGCTGCAGACGCAGCCACTTCCCTCTCCTGGATTCCACAGGCTGATCCTTAGGGAATAACAAACATAAACCTTTAGCTGGCATGCTGTCAGTACCCAATGCTGATGAGCTGATTAAAATCAAGTGGAAAATATTAAAATTCGCCCCCTCCAGGTACCCCAGGAGCGGCAGGTGATGGAGAGGAGACGCTCCTTGCTGGTTTTGCTCTTCCCTGTCCTTCTGCCCACACCTGGATGCTCCATAGAAATGTTCCCAGCCTTGGTCATCTCCATAATCTCCACATTTTCCATTGATGCTCCATAGAAATGTTCCCAGCCTTTGTCATCTCCATAATCTCCACATTTTCCATCGCCACCTCAAAAGGTGCCAGGAAAAACAGCCCAAAGGAAATATTCCTCATGAAGGAGCCCCTTATCCCCATCCTTGGTCATTCAATAAAGTGTTACTTTGTTGAAACTCTTCAGAACAGTCGTGAGGTTTGACAAACATACAGGAAAACACGGGGAAGGGAATAAAATCTTGAAATCAGAGAAACAAAGTGGGACAAACACTCTGGGAAGGAGATATGACCAAATCAAATGCAATTGGGGAAAAAAAAAAAAAAAAAAAAAAAAAAAAAAAAAAACCACCCTGAAAATGTGCAAATGGCATGATTAAAACTTAATGGACTGAGGCGAAATGAGGAGAAGTGAAAGGGACAGAAATCTGCTAAAATTATTGCCATTGATATCCCAAAATCAGGCAAGAATGGTGAACAAAAAAAAAAAAAAAAAAAAAAAAAACCAACACGACTAGTAATTGAAAAAATGAAATGCTCCATAATGGAGGGAGAACTTCTGAAAAAACCCTGAAAACAAGAAAATTAAGGAGATGACAAGAAATGCACAAAAATGGCCAAAACCTTCCCCAACTGACCTTCATGGAAATCACGAGATTTTGTTCCTTTTCTGGAAAGGAAATGAAATCTTGAAATCAGAGAACAAAGTCGCTCTGGGAAGGAGATATGATCAAACACAGTGCCATGGAAAAAAAAAAAAAAAAAAAAAAAAAAAAAAAAAAAAAAGAGAAAATTTGGAAATAGAGTGATTAGCACCAAATAACCTGAGATGAAATGAGGGGCGGTGAAAAGGCCCAAAACTCGCCCAAATTACTCCAATTCAGATCCTGAAATCAAGTAAGAAATGCAAATAACGAGAGAGGAGATGAATTTGAAGACATATGTAAACAAAACAAAACAAACAAACAAACAAACAAACAAAAAAAAAAAAAAAAAAAGGAAAAGTATTGAAATGAAGTGAAAACCATCAAAGGGAAGGGGATGAGCAGAAGTGCAGGGAAATGCTCCGAGGCTTTTCCAATAAATCCTCATTGGAATCACAGGGTTTCTGTCTCAGTTTGAAAGGCTGGTGTCTGCTGGGGCAGGGCAGGACCTCCCCAGGAATGGAGAATTCAAATCTCCTCCCTCCAAATTATTATGATTTAGAAAATTAAAGGGGGATTTCAAGGCAGAGGAGAGAACCGGGACACAGGAATTCGGGACTGGAGAATTCAGGAGTGGAGCATCCCCAGGAAGAACCAGGACATGGGAATTTGGGACTGGAGCATCCCCCGGGGAGAACCTGGACACGGGAATTCGGGACTGGAACATCCCCTGGGAGAACAGGGATACAGAAATTTGGGACTGGAGCATCCACACAGGAATTCGGGACTGGAGCATCCCCTGGGAGAACAAGGACATGGGAATTTGGGACTGGAGTGTCCCCATGGAGAATCAGGACGCAGGAATTCGGGACTGGAAAATTCAGGACTGGAGCATCCCATGGGAGAACAGGGACATGGGAATTTGGGACTGGAGAATCCCCCAGGAGAACCGGGACTGGAGAATTCGGGACTGGAGAATTCGGGACTGGAGAATTCGGGACTGGAGAATTTGGGACTGGAGAATTCGGGACTGGAGAATTCGGGACTGGAGAATTCGGGACTGGAACATCCTCCTGGAGAACCAGGACATGGGAATTCGGGACTGGAGGATCCCCATGGAGAACTGGGACACGGGAATTTGGGACTGGAGCATCCACACAGGAATTCAGGACTGGAGCATCCCCCGGGGAGAACAGGGACACAGGAATTTGGGACTGGAGAATTTGAGACTGGAGAATTTGGGACTGGAGAATTTGGGACTGGAACATCCTCCTGGAGAACCAGGACATGGGAATTCGGGACTGAAGCATCCCATGGGGAGAACCAGGACACAGGAATTTGGGACTGGAGAATTCAGGACTGGAGCATCCCCCGGGGAGAACAGGGACACGGGAATTTGGGACTGGAGCATCCACACAGGAATTCAGGACTGGAGCATCCCCCAGGGAGAACAGGGACATGGGAATTTGGGACTGGAGAATCCATACAGGAATTCAGGACTGGAGCATCCCCTGGGAGAACAGGGATACAGAAATTTGGGACTGGAGAATCCATACAGGAATTCAGGACTGAAGCATCCCCATGGAGAACCGGGACACAGGAATTCGGGACTGGAACATTCCCTGGGGAGAACAGGGACATGGGAATTCAGGACTGGAGAATCCACACAGGAATTCGGGATTGGAGCATCCCCCAGGAGAACCGGGACATGGGAATTCGGGACTGGAGCATCCACACAGGAATTTGGGACTGGAGCATCCTCTGGGAGAACTGGGACATGGGAATTCGGGACTGGAGCATCCACACAGGAATTTGGGACTGGAGCATCCTCTGGGAGAACTGGGACACAGGAATTCGGGACTGGAACATCTCCATGGAGAACCAGGACACAGGAATTCGGGACTGGAGAATCCACAGGATTTTGAGACTGGAGCATCCCCCTGGTAGATCCAGG